>NW_016814617.1:682881-705779 GCF_001698545.2 Rhinopithecus bieti
CTCCCTCCCTCTCTCTCTCTTTCTCTCTTTCTCCCTCTCTCTCTCTCTCTCTCTCTCTCTCTCTCTCTCTCTCTCTCTCTCTCTCTCTCTCTCTCTCTCTCTCTCTCCCTCTCTCTCGCTCTCTCTCTCTCTCTTTCTCTCTTTCTCTCTTTCTCTCTTTCTCTCTTTCTCTCTTTCTCTCTTTCTCTCTTTCTTTCTTTCTTTCTTCTTTCTCTCTCTCTCTCTCTCCGGCAAAAACTGCCACAGACTTCGGAGCATCATATACATTAATGAGATTTCTAATTTTGAACTTTGACCCTGGCATGCATTAATGATCCCCCCCACATGACTCATCAGCTGTTGGGATGCATCCCAGATATCTGTCACCAAGGCCTGAATGTGCAGTGTCCTGTGCGTTGATAGTGCCACAACTGTTTGAGAATTTTGTCTTTAGTCAATCTGAGCCAAAGACCATTGCAGCTCAGGGGAACTGTGTACTGAAAATTGGAGGGGAAATAAGGGCAAAGTGGTTTCACCAAGGACTCTATGCAGAATTCAAAGTTGTGTATTTATCCAGTAATCCAATGGGAAGAAAAGGGCATTGAGGAGGCAATACCACTTGAGAAAATGGGTCATCCAGAACTATCTTGGGTCACATCTTTACTTTCACCAGGGGCTCAGCATGACAGAATGTTCCTCCTTGGAACTGGAGCTGTTTTACGTTAAATGGCATCTGGATTTGGACAAATCTGCTATCTTTCATGCTGTCTTATTCCATTTAGGCTACTATTAAATAATACCCTAAACTAAGTAGCTTGTAAACAACAGAATTTTATTTCTCATAGTTCTAAAGGCTGGGAAGCCCAAGATCAAGGAGACGGCAGATACGGTTTCTGGAAAGGGCTCATTTTTTGGTTCATACAAGATACTTTCTTGCTATGTCCTCACATGGTAGAAGGGGCAAGAGGTTTCTCCAGGTCCTCTTTTGTAAGGGCACTAATTCCATTCATGAGGGTTCTGCCCTAATGACCTCCCAAAGTTCCCACCTCCAAATATCTCATATTAAGGATCAGGCTTCAACATATGAATTTTGTACAAACCAGCAGCTCTCAACTTTTGCTGCATATTAAATTATTAAAATAACCAGGGAGCTTATAAAACTTACAGAATCTCTGGCATGCAGACAATGGTCTTTAAAGAGCCTCATGGGATTCTAACGTGCCACTAAAGTTTCTATACTTTGATTCCTACCATCATTATCTGAGGTGCTTGTCAAAAATGCCCATGCCCAGGCCCTACTGATGCCATATTGAGTCAGATCTCTTTGAGTGGAAGTCCAAGAATCTGCATTCTAGCAAAGTGTACATGTTCGTATGAACAATTTGGACAACCACGGTTCAAGACCATAATGCTTAAACTTGGTTGCATGCTGGAAGCACTGAGATAATTTAAAAAGTACTTGTAGCCTGATCCCACCCCTAGATATTCTGACTGAATTGGGATGGGGTGTGGCCCGCTCATTAAGATTTTTAAAGCTCTTTAATGTCCAACAATACTGAGAGCCAGTGGTAACTGCACTAGTAGCATCAGCATTATCTTTTGAGAATTTATAGAAATGCAAATTCTCAGGCCCCACTCCAGACCTACTGAATTGAAAACTCTGGGAGTGGAGCCCAGCAATCTGTGTTTTAACAAACCCCCCAGGTGATTCTGATAGGCAGTGAGATTTGAGAACCAGGAGATTAGACCTAGCCAATTACCACTAATCAGCTAGGAAGAGTGAATGGATCAGATTAGCTGGTGGGCACTTTCGAGTCTCAGCCCAGTCAATTTCAGTTGGGGGTTAGGGAAGGCTGGCAGGACACATCCCTGTATGAGAGGTGCCCAGTACGATGCGGTTTGGCCAAAGAGGTCAGCCTCAGGGTTTATGAAGAGCTCTGATCTCTGCCCTGAACAACTTACTCTTCTTCAGCTGAAAGCTGTGCTGCTCCACAAAAAGGGAGCCCAACCCACCATTCAGGGCAACCCAAGGGCTTTCCACAGCTGCTCCTAGGCTTTGGTGAGAATAACCACTAGCCACCACTTGCAGTGGCCTGTTAAAATTCACCTTCCTGAGCCCCACACCTACAGTTTCTGGTTCTCTGGGCTCGTTTTGATCCCAGTGAGAAGCTTCTTTTGTACCAAACTTCCCAAATCCCATCACTGCATTGCTATCTGGCTTTGAAATGCCACTGTGGCATCTCCACCCTTGCTTGGGAAACTTTGCTGAATGAAAAGTCTGATTAGCTTTATCTGAACGTAAATACAAAGGGCAGAGACGGATCACAGGAGGACCGGAAGCAACAGGTTGGAGAGGCTCTTTCCGGTTAGCAATCCAAACTTCTGCACGTATTTGGCCCCTAGGCGGCGCCAGCCCTTCAAAAAACAAGGCTGTTTATGTAACAGATTGGCAGTTTGAACGTCTATATAAATGTCATTCTTTAAAAATAAAGACGAAACTCTCAGTTAACTTAAACAGGAGCAAATTAAAAAGTAGAGTGAAGCTTGTATTTCATGAGCACAATTCATCGGCTGTCTTTGGTACTTCAAAATGATACATTTTCTCCGAATAACTGGCACCCTCCCACTGGCTCTAGCTACATAGTGACAAAACAACAGATCAATTGACTTCAGTGAAGAAGACAAATCCAGTCAGTGAGGACCGGCTTCATGTGACTCATACACCTGGGGACAGAATTCTATCTATGTCACCAAATACATAAGCCAAGCCACTAAACTATGACTGAGGTGTTGAGTTTATCCTCCCAAACATATCGAGGAAGTTTTGTATGGACAGTCTCAATTGTTTTGAACATGATTATTTTGCTTCATGAACTCACCAGGAGGGTCCTTGAAATGCCACTTTTCAACACAGTTTTAAGGGTAAGTCTGTAACACATAAAGCCATCTCATTTTGAGGGCTTTGTGTCCTTGTGTGTTAATGCAGAATCGCAGTCTTAGCTTCAAAATAGAATCACTTGGGGAGCTTAAAAAAAAATCCCAAGGCTCAGGCACATACCCCAAACCAATTAAATAAGGATCTCTGGAGCTGGGACCCAGGCAACAGTTCTTTTTCCAAGCTCCTTACGTGATATAATATGAGGCCATCTTTTTGGTTCCTCTACTTTCTACTTGCAGCTCCTTCTCCCATGGGGCTGGCTACAGGAACCAGTCTCCAATACTTACACTGCTTTCCCCAGTTCCTTTTTCTCCTTGGGTCTGTCCCCAAACTTCATGCAGAACAATGCCTGTGAACAAGTCACATGCCCTTGAGATTCTGTCCAGACCTATTTGAAATTCAATGGCAGCCACATCTTGACTTCAAGTTTGGGGCCCTACACAGTCATTGACTGGTAGATATGAACAGTACCTCATAGGTTGTCTAGTATGGTGGCTCCCAAATGCCAGTCCTGTGACAAATTCTCATCCTGAATAAGAATAATCCAGGGAGCTTGTTTAAAAAATTATGTGTGTGTGTATACATATATATAATAGAAATCCAATATATTATAATATATATATATACATACACACATAATTTCATTACCGGAAAGTCTCATTCAGTAGGTCTACAGAAAGACCTGAAAGCTGTGTTTTAACAAGCTAAGCTTAAAGGAAACTGATCTAGTCCAACACCGCCAACACATAGCAGTAGCAAGATCTCAATGGGATATGCCTTGTTCAAGGAAACTTGGCTAGTCAGAAGAGATAGGATTAGAATCAGGTGTCCTGACTTCTGTGAAAAGAAGTCATGCTGTGGACAAATACAGTTTGCATTTCAAGACTTAAACAAACAAACAAACAAAAAACCACACAGCCAATGAATGTTCTTGCCAATCTTACCAGTCAGACATTAGAGAAAGAGCAAAGCATCCTGGGAAATCAGATCTGGGACCTAGCTCCTGTTTGGTCACATAAGCTGTGTGGTTTGGGGCAAATGTTTTCATCTCTTTGAACCCCAGTTTCTTCATCTTTCGAATGGGGGTAATAGTTGCCTCATAGAGTTTTGTGAGGATTAAATGATACAACATATCTAAAAGGTGGATAGTGGAGCCTGGTACTGAGTAAACAAAACTGGTTGCTACCACTTCTACTATTATGATCATTACTATTAATGTTAATCAGTTTTTGTCTGGTCTTATGATACGGTAGAATGAGTCAGATGTTGGCACAAAGGGATCCTGCATGTTCTTTTAGTTTAGTGATGTTTGAGGCCCTTGTCCAACTCAGCATGTCAGAAAAAATGACCTGAAGGAGGCTGAAGCTTTTTGTTTGTTAGATATTTTTTTTTTATTATAAAGGAAATACACATCACTGCAGAGTACATAGAAATGTTCAGAATCATTGCAAAATGTTGCCTTCATTCTTTTAAATCAAAAGTATGATAATACTATCCATATAATTTTGTATCTTTATTTTCAAATTAACATTTCCTATGTCATTAATTTTTTGACAATATCACTTTAATAGCTGCTTAATATCTAATCATATTGCTGTATTTAATTAACTATTTTCTGATTGTTAGACTTTTACGTTATTTCCAGCTTTGTTACAATAATTAACACTTTGATGAAGGTCTTTGTAGATAAAGTATTTTTCTGAGCTTCTGATTATTTCCTCAGGACTGAGTCCCACAATGAGAGTTTTGGGGTTAAATGATTTGCACTTTTAATGATTCTTTCTATGTGTTGCCAAATTACTTTCTGGAAAAGTTATATCAATTTGTTTGTGCTCTAGAAGCCAATGACACTACCAACTTTGAGTATTTTCTTTTTCTAATTTCATGGGTTAAAAGTAGTATCTCATTTTAGTGCATTTAAAACACTTACTAGTAATATTAGATTTTTAAAGTATTTATTAGTCATTTATATTTTGTCCCCTGGAAATTGTCCATTTACTTGACCTATTTTTCTCTTGGAATTTAGTGAGTTAGTGTCTTCCTTATCATATTATACAAGTATTCATGTAGAATTGACAGATAACTTTGTAGACCTCTTTTCACAGATCTTTTTAGCAAATCTATAGTGTAATCAGTATGTACATCTCTCTACTATCACAAAAGTTTGCCAACTAAAGGAATTAATATACAAATTGTACAGGACTTGGGACATTAGCTCTGGAGCAGTGAACATCCCACGTTTCCCGTAAGTGATAGTTTGGTGGAATGGCAAGGTTTGGAGTTAGGTGGATCTGGATCTAAATCCTAGTTTTGTTGCTTACTGGTTTTGCAGTCTTGGTTTTGTTGTTTTATATTCCTGTGTCTTACTTTCCTTTTCCACAAAATGGAAATTATATGTTCAGTTTCAGGGCTCATGTGAGGATTCCAAGAGATAGGGCTGATATCAACATCCCGACACATATATCAGTGCCCTCAGGGTCTGGCACCAGAAACTGTAGCAATGATCCTGAAGAATCCAGGTCCCTGGCCCAGAACTGCCACCCAGGGTATTGGTGACCTGGCCTGGCCTGGTGGCTTTGGCCCTGTGGAGCAACTTTAATGCTAGTTATGCCAGCACCAGGGGGCTAGTGGACAGCAGATACCTTAGCCATGGAGATCTCTGAAAGTATTCAGAGCTAAAGAAGAGGAAACCCATCTATCCCATGTGGCCATGGAGAGGACTGATTTCAAATCCACATGAGATGCTTTTTGGAGACTCCAAAAATTAGGGCAGGAAGAGGATTTTGCAGTGAGCTAGAGCCAGAAAACTATTGCTTTCTACTGCTATTGTGACCCTACTTTAACATCATGCCATGTGGCTTACGGGTAACAAACAGGTTGGGAAATGGAGGCCCACAGAGGTGTAATGACTTGCTCAAGATCTCACAGCACATCATCTCCAAACTCAGGTTTTCTAACTGCTTGCTCCCTGACTTTTCTTCTTCATCACCTGTCACCAAGTAAATTTACTCAAGTCAGCAAATTTTTACCTTAGGTTGTCATAGCTCTGTGTTAACTAATTGAATTTATTGGAACTGGATACAAACACCAAGGCTGGAATGAGGGAAGAATCACCATATCCTCTTAAATCTGGTTCAATGGGGGAAGGACCCTGGGGCAATTCAGAGTAGGGCAAGGGACCCAGGGGAAGTCAACTGGGTTCTGAGGCTTCTTGAAAGGGTTGGATGCCTCTAAGAGAGGTCTAATAGATCCTGATGTTTCAGGTTTAAACTAAAATCCTAAGTCATGTTGAAAGTGCCCTTGTTTAACCCTGGGCTATCTAGGGTACTACAGGTGAGATGCCAGGTGTAAGCTAGGTTAACGCCATCCCCAGGGCTGGTGAGGGGGATAGTCACCAGAACCACTGAATTCTGCCTCTCTGTTTTTCACACTTGAAGGCTTTGTCTGCACAGGAGAGCACGTGGAGCAGAAGTGACATTTCAGATGATTAGAGCAGAAGCCGTTTACGGAGTAGCATTACCGGATATTTTTATTTGCTATATCTGGCAAGTTTATGAGCAACTGAGGATTTACTTAACTGAACCGTTTGGTTTAGCTGTCTACAATTAATTGATCAATTTCACAGGTTAATTGGCTTAGGGCTTCATTTCACTTTGTGGTATAGACTTTGATCGCCACCAGAGTTATTTCTTATGCTTCTAATTTGTTTCAATTATGGCACTAAGATGCTCAGTAAAAATGGGTGGTAATGAGGTCAGGCGTGGTGGCTCACGCCTGTAATCCCAGGACTTTGGGACGCCGAGGCGGGCAGATCACAAGGTCAGGAGATTGAGACCATCCTGGCTAACACAGTGAAAACCCGTCTCCACTAAAAATACAAAAAATTAGCTGGGCGTGGTGGCGGGTGCCTGTAGTCCCAGCTACTCGAAGGCTGAGGCAGGAGAATGGCGTGAACCTGGGAGGCGGAGCTTGCTGTGAGCCAAGATCACGCCACTGCACTCCAGCCTGAGCAACAGAGCGAGACTCAAAAAAAAAAAAAAAAGGGCGGAAATGATTTCTCTTCTGAGAGCTGCTCTTATTTTAGTTGTGGGTTGAAGAGAGCAGGCATGACTGCCCATGACTGGCCATGCTTTTGAAGGTCAGAAATACAAAATGGCCCTGGACAGGCCCCCTTCTGCAAGTGGCCTTCTGTAGCACCTTTGTGTGTGAGAATGAATGCTGTCACTCATAAGGGCAATAGTGTGGATTGAGGGAGTGAGGGAGTATAAGGAGAAGACAAGCAAAGCAGCACGGGGACAGTGGCTGAACAGGCCCATTGCTCATTGGGCCAGGTTGGGCTGTTTGGTGTTCACCTAGGTAACCTGTTGCCAGGAGGACAACAATAACTTCCCCATGACAACGCTAGAGCAAGATCCCTGGCACTGCAAACAGAGCCAGAAAAGTCTGCCCTAGCTTGAACTTGCTGATTAATGAACATGCATTTGTGCTACAATTGTTTCAGGAAGGGTGGAGGGGACAGAGGGCACTGACCAGCTTCCTTGCCTCTCCAGCCACCAGCTCCTTGACAGCCAACCTTTTCTGTCCACCTACATACTCTGGAGCTCCCGTATTTTAATTGTTGCTTGTTTTGAGAGGTTCTATGATCTCTCTGTAATTTGTAGAAGGACTGAATGTTATATCCAGAAAGCTCATTGGAAAACAGATTTAGAACCTGCCTGGAATTTACACTATCAGATGGTCTTTCACTGTCCCCCGACAGTTTCTTTACCTGTAGTAGCGTCAACTCCTATTACCTAAATTTGGGTGAATTTATATGAGATCACACTGCTCAGTCACACTTGCTGTAACTGTTTGTCTTGATACTCAAATTCAAGTCCTCTGAGTTATGAGACTAGTATATTATCTGCCTCATGAAGAGGTCACTTTTGTTTCCAAGCACTTAAGCTCCTAATAGGAACCCTAGTGCTGTCCTCTCCTGCAGAGGTCATCAGAGCAGACAAGGTGGCACCATTCCAGGTAGGATTTAAGGAATCCAAGAAATTCCCAATGCAAAATGGGTTTCCCTGGCATTGCCTGCAATTCCACCTTTTTCTAAAGCATTATTTGGAGCTTTATGATAATATAATTTCTCTTGGGAGGATATTTCCAGTCAGGTGTGACACCTGGAAGTGATGGGGAATCAAAACAGATGAAATCGTTGGGGGTGGGGGGAGGCATCACTTGCTTCACAATTACTTCTAGAGCCACCCTTCACAAAGTCCCATGGGAAGCTAATAGCATTATTTGACAAAGGGGTCTCATAGCCAAGTATGTTAGGGAAACATTGGGTTAAAACAAATTGAATAGGTCCCTTTTCTGAACTATTGTTTCATGTATCAAATTTGGGAAACTAGCCCAGAGCGATGTTGAAAGGTCATTGAGCAAGATCTTGTTCTGTCACTTTTAACAGCTCAGAAAACTGGAAATCTCTCCTTCTGTTTTAAGATTAGATTATTTGCTTATTCTTAATTTTTTAAAATTTTTTAAAAAGGCTTAGTTTCTTTCTTTCCCTCCCTCCCTCCCTTCCTTTCTTCCTTTTTTCCTTCCTTCCCTTTTTTTCTTTCTTTCCTTTCCTTCCCTTCCCCTTCCCTTCCTCTTCCTTTTCCCGTTCCCCTGCCCCTCCCATTCCCCTTCCCCTTCCCATTTTCCTTTCCTTTCCTTCCCTTTTTCCTTTTCTTTTTCCTTTCCTTTCCTTCCACTTTTCCTTCCCTTCCCTTTTCATTCTTGTCTCACTGTGTTGCCCAGGCTGGACTCAAACTCAAGTGATCCTCCTGCTTCAGCCTTCTGAGTAGCTAGAACTGTAAGAGTGCAGCACCTGGCTAAGGTTTAGCTTCTTAATTTGTAAAATTGGAGTAATAATACCTGTCTTATAAGGTTGTTCTGAAGATTGAAGGAGATGACTTAGATAAAGCAGCTGTCACAGAGTAAGCGCTCAATGTTATAAAAATTAGGGAGCTGAAAATGTTAACATTGAACCAAGATTAATGTCAGTCCTGTTAGTGACCATAATAAAGATTGTAAACAAAGAACAATAATACTGTCCATCCCAGAAATATTGATACTATCATGTATAAGGTTCAGAATACATAGTGTCTACAAACCAGTAGATATTTTGATATACTTACTGAATAGATGGGTAGAGGAACACCTGTCTACATTTGTATCAAATTCAATCTGTATAAATAGAGAGCGCGTGAGGCTGACTCCCATGTATTAGCTACAATAGTTCAAAGATTAGAGAACTTTCTATCTCATCTAATAGTCCAGAGGTAGGTTGGTAGTTTAGAGTCAGTATACTGCTCTCTGCCCTAAGAAGGCATCCAGAGCCCCAGGTGAGCTGGTCTGCTCTGCTGTCTTCCATGTGGAGCTTCCATCTGGGTGCAAGGCTGCTACAGTTGTCACTGTTTCAGCCAGCAAGACAGGGGAGAGAGGAAGACGAAAGTAAGTGGTTTTGTTAAAAAGATTCTGTGCACTAGAACTTAGTCACATGGCCACATTCAGCTATAAGGAAGGCAGGGATGTTAGTCCCTAGCTGAGCAGCTGTGTGCCCAGATAAAGCTTGGGTGCTTCTATCACTGAGAGGAAGAAGGTGATAGTGGGTAACGAGGGCCAGTTAACAGCCCCTGCCTCCAAAACCTAGCCCAGTTCTACACCTGGATCTGGAAAGGAAAGGCACTGTCAGTGAATGTTGACTATTAGGGTCAGTATGTCGATTCTATAGCATTGAATTGGGGTATTTTCTTCTATGTTGGGATTTCCACTTCAAGAGATTTAGATAAGCTGGAGTGGATTTGCAGAACTATAACCAGAATAGTTAGTGATGGAATGGGAATCCAAAGGATATGAGAAATCCTTGGAGGAATTAAGTCTTTTTAATCTAAAAGAGAGAAGATTTAGGGGTAACAGGTTTCTGTCTTTACGTACAATAAGGACTCCCAAGTTGAAGAAGAGCTAGGAAGGGCTCATGCTTTAGTCTCCCTAGTATCTTTCCACTCCACCCCTTGCACCAGTCGACAACCTGGGCATTTTGAATTTCTTTTTGTTCCTATAATAAATCATATTTTCTCTTGTTTCTGGGCCTTTGTCCATGTGTTCTATCTGAACCACTCCCAATTTCTCACTTCCCACCCAGATGTTCATCTGGTTATTTCCTGCTCATCTTTCAGGTCTCACCTTAGACATTCTGAACTTTGGGAAATTTGGCTCACACCCAAGTATTTGACTAGTGCCTGTCTTCCATATTTCTTCATCATAACCCATCACATTCTATCATCATTGTGTAATCGGGTGAATTTACCACTGACCACTGTCACTCAAGTACAGACTCCACAGATTTCCCTGCAGCTCCATTATTTCTCTGGTTGTCAAGAACTGCAACTTCTGTTTCAAGGGACCAATCAGTGTCATGAGCTGTTGAAATGAGAGAGAAAGGGAAGTTCAGTGATGGTAGCTTGGGTGGTACAGTGGGTTGAATAGTGTCCCCCCAAAATTCATGTGTACCCAGAACCTTAGAATGTGACCTTATTTGGAAATAGGGTCTAGATGGAATTAGTTAAGATGAGGTCATAGTGGATAAAGGTGTGCCCTAAAACCAATGATTGATGTCATGAGACAAGGAGAGGATGCAGAGACACACACACACAAAAGAAGGCCCTGTGAAGATGTAGGCTGAGATGAGAATTATGCTACCACACGCCAAGGAATGCCTATGGCCTTTAGAACCTCGAAGAACAAAGGATTCATCTCTAGAACTTTCAGAGGGAATGTGGGCCTGCTGACAACTTGAGACTTACAGCTTCTAGAACTGTAATAGAATACATTTCTGTTGTTTTAAGTCATGCAGTTTATGCTAATGTGTTATGCAGCCTTAGGAAACAAATACAGATGGTTCAGGGCAAGATGGGCCTCTTTGCTCCTGGACAGTCTTATGATGACATACATGTAGCCGCCAGTAAAGGGCCCTAACCACACACAGCAATGCAAAGCACAGCTAACGCGATCCTTCAGCAGGATGACACACAGTGCTTGCTCGAATGGCAAAGGTGATCTGCAGGCATCAGCTCAACCCACTCCTGGCTCCCCTGGTGCTGGCGGTGGATGATCCTGAAAAGTCTCTCAGCATGAATTCCATTTTTTCTAAGTTATTCCCTGAGTTCAGTCCCTCTTCTCAGCAGGCTCCCATTCCCTCCCAGGTATTGCCTCCGACTTAATCTCCACCTCTCTTCATCTCCATCTCAACCTTCATCTCCACCTCTCTTCATCTCCATCTCAACCTTCATCTCCACCTCCCTTCATCTCCATCCACCCAAGTGGAGGTTGTTTAATTTCTCTGGGATCTTTGACTGACTGGGTCTTTCTCTTTTCAATTAACTATCAAGGCGTAAACACTACCTCAGTGGTTTTCAAAGTGTGATCCTTGGACCAATAGCATCAGCAATACCTGGAAAGGTTTTAACAGTGCCAACTCGCAGGGCCTATGCCAGACCTACTAAATCAGAAACTCTGGATGGGTACCAGCAATCTGTGTTTTAACAGGCCTTCCAGGTGATTTGCATGTGCACCAAATTATGGGAACCATTTGTCTACACCTTGCTCTCTTGGGAGCCCTGCTTCTTGATTTTCCTTTCCTTCTATTGGCAAAATGCAGACATCACAAATCAAAAATGATTCGGCTTTCAAAACCATATTTATGATGTGGGTTTTGGGAGTATACATCGCATTTCCTAAAAGTAAGTTTTGGCCATTTCTTTGTATTTGCATTCCTGATTAAGTGTTAATTTTCATTAAGGATATGTGAAAACCTCCAGCTGACTTGGGATGGGCCCTGTTCAAGGAAATATGGGAGAGAAAAACACAAAGATTAATTGAAATTAATTGATATACTAAAATAAACATAATATCACACTGCATTCATTTATTCACCTATGTCTCCATCTAGACTAGAAGTGTTCTGAGGGCAGGAACTGTTTCAGTCTAATTCACCATTGTATTACCAGCACCTGAAGTAGGCCTCGACACTTGAAGAAATGACAGTATTAATATGTTATAAAGATTGTGAGTTCCCCATTGCTAGAGGTATTTAAACACTGGCTAGATGCTACTGGCATGGACATGCTGGAGGAGATTCACATATCAGGTGGGTGGGGAGACTAGATGAATTTTAAAGTTCTCTCTCATCCTGGAATGCTGTGATCCTTTGTTATAGAACCCTGTAGAGATAGAGGGTGGGGTTGTGCTGTACTTGGCACTGTGTGTAGCACATTCTTGTTAATAAATGCTTTCTAGCCTGTTGACTTCTCCAGTGAGGGTGAGGTAGGTGGGGTTATGGTGGTTTTATTATAGACCCCCAGATACCATCTAGTTCTAGGACAAATGAAAGGCATTTGAAATACCATTGAGGGTCATTTTACCATTCGGAGGTATCTTTTTTATTCAGTTGTCAATATTTGTAAATTTGGAGAATTACCCTAACGTCAAAATGAAAACATTAATTATCAGAAACAAGCTAACAGAGAAAAATCTGAGAGTATGAATGGGAAAAAATGGCACTGCACAAACACATGCGAGGTTTCCCCTAACTGGTCAACATGCAACTGCAACAACATGCAGGCCTGGGGGTCGTGGACTCATAGAATATAATCTCGGGAGTGGGCTTCAGAGAGCTTTTGGTTCAAGGAAATAGAGGCCCACAAAGGTAGAAAATTTTTTGATCTCACACAGCTGCCCAAGTTGGCAGTATATTAGTGGATTGAAAAAGGTCTAGGCTGTTTCTTTAAGTGTTAAAATGATAGCCTGGCAAGCAGGCAAGATTTGAGAGAATTTTATTAATCATTCTAATCTATTAATCATTTTGTAACAAATGCTGTTTGGTGCCCTTACACTCACCTCAAGAGCTGTGGTCACTGGAGCTTATGAGAAGCAGTTAGGGAACTGCACCCTGTCAACCTGCTGTCTTAGGCCTAGGAGCCACGTCACACTTCTGTTCTAATAGTAATAACAGTGAACATTTACTAGATGCTTGCCATGTGCCAGGCACTGATCTAAATGCTACATGTGCCATAATACTTTCAATCCTCACAACACCTGGTATGGTAGAGAGATTATGACCATCCCTATTTTACAGAGGGGGAAACTGAGGCACAGAAAGCTTAAGAAATTCACCCAAAGTCACAAGCTATAGATAGGCAGAGCAAGATTCCAACCCAGGCTGTCTGGCTTCAGAAGGACTTCCTTGCTTCTTAACATACATAAGCAGGCTTTGGTTCAGAAGTCAGGAGCTTTATCTTTCTTGGGATCCAGGGCTTGGCTCCGCTAGGTTTCCCCTTTATGGAGGGGCTGATCTGTCAGGGCATTATGGTTTAGGGCAGAGCCACATTTTACCTGTACACCCTGGTGAAAAGGTGGGAGCAGAATGGGGTGTTGAGCATCCATGGATTCCACTCAGCGCTTCCTGTTTTCCTGACTCTGTGAGCCATGAACACCTCTATCTGCTGCTGGTTAGTGGGTTGAATGGGTTCTGGTTTTGTTCAACTGTAACTTCAGGTAGAGCTGTGACCAAGCTCTTCTTTAGGGACCACAGCATAAGCCAAGCTACCTTGGAGTCCCTAGAAGAGGCGTGGAGATAATTCTCTTGTTCCTGCCCTCTTAAGCTGCAACGGGTTAGTCAGTCTCGGGTCTTGGGGTAGATTCTAACAGAATATGACTTACTGGCACTGGATCCCTGGGGTAGAAACATCCAGGACTTTCCCATCAGTGGGCCATGTGACCAGAAGACCATATGTGCTGGGCTCTGCGAGCCCTAATAACAGTGAGGAGTGGGAGAGCGAACAACCCAGGAACATGCCTTCAACATGAGTCACGTGCATGTGGAGGTTTTTGCCTTCCTACTTTCCTTTTGCCCAAGATTCTTCTGGAAGTGCAGGTTCTTGATGCAATTTCAGCGGAATTAACTTGGACAGCTCAACATGAGAAACTAGATTCCACTGGGCTTCTGGTACACCGGTCACTGATCACAGCCTTCAGATGTACTTCGAGGAGTGACATGTAGGAGGAAGTTAGGCCTGGGTCCAGCGAGACACTTCTTGCCTACTGAGCTACTGCTCATGTCACACAGGCTATTGCTTCTGCAAAATTCCAGGATTACCAGTCCCATTGACTGCAAAGTGGGTGGCCCCCCCTGGAGTTGTGTAGTGTGGTGATACTGATTGGCCTTTATTCAGTGGGTCTGAAGGTCCTTTCTGGCCAGCTTCCCAAAGCAGAAAGCAGTTGGTGACCCCACCTTCTCTCTCATGCTTCCTACCTAATTCATTTCAATTCATCCTCACCTTTTACTCCCTAAATCCCACTTGAATCTGTTTAGTCTCCTCTGCTCCAGGACTTCCCTAGTGCCCTCTCCACCCTCCCTCACCTGGACTACTGCAGGAGCCTCCTAACTGATCTCCCGCCTTTCTCTTGACACCTCTTTCCAAAGCTCAAACTGGATCACAATATCCCATCCCCATCTCCTCTCTCTTCCCCTACTCTAATGACTCCTCTTTGCTCTGAGGAGAACAAGGCCCTATACCCTGGCATCTGTCATTTGTCCATGCCCACCTCCCTGGGATCCTCCACCTCCCTCTGCTCTCTCAGTCTCACTGCTCTGGCCTTTTCGTTCAGGTCCTTGAAACCTGCTGTTCACTCTGCCTGGGACACTGGACACTCTCCCTTCTCACCTCCACATCGACTGCATCATTAACTCTCAATCAATCTTTCTTTCAGCTCCTGTGCCACTTTTTCATCTGACCTCCTTAACACAGATCACACTGTAACCTCCATTTGTGAGATTATTTGTTTCATGTCTGTCTACCCCCCCCGACTCTAAGCTGTATATCTTGCTCTATGCTGTACCCCCAGGGTCAGCACAGGGAACTCAATAAGTATTTGTTGTTGCTAAAGGAATAACTTTATCCTTTGGTGGCGAGAAGGAAAAACCTTGCTGGCATGAGAGGACAGGTGAGCCCACAGCCAAGATGCTCTACGCCTGTGCCAGTCCCTATGTACTTGTTCTTCTAAACCTAGCCCCAAACCTTTCTCCTTTGCAGGTACTTCCAGCCTATGTTTCCAATTCTCTCTTATTTTTTTGTCCTTACTGTTGCTGTAGATTCCATTTTTTATTATGATAAAATATATATAACATAAAATTTACCATTCAAACTACTTTTTGGTGTGTAGTTCCATGACATTAAGAACATTCACATTGCTGTGCTGTCATTACCACCATCCGCCCTCGAGAATTTTTCATCGTCCTAAACTGGAACTCTGTACCTATTGAAAATAACCCCCATTCCTCCCTCCCTCTGGTAGCCACTACTCCATTTTCTGTCTCAAAGAATTTTACTACTGAAAATACTTCATGTAAGTGGAATCTTACAGTATCTTTTTGTGACTCAGCTATTTCACTTAGCCTAATGTCTTCAAGATGTGTCCATCTTGTAGCATGTGTCAGCATTTCCTTGCTTTTTAAGGCTGAATAATATTCCATTGCACGTATATACCACATTTTGTTTATCCATTTATCCACTGATGGACATTTAGATTGTTTCTACCTTTGTCACTATTGTGAATGATGCTACTGTGAACATTGGTGTATATATATTTCTTCAATAGACTATTTTTTTCTTCAACTTTTATTTTAAGTTCCAGGGCACATGTGCAAGATGTGCAGGTTTGTTACATAGGTAAATGTGTGCCATGGTGGTTTGATGCACAGATCAACCCATCACCTAGATATTAAGCCCAGCATCCACTAGCTGTTCTTCCTGAAGCTCTACCTCCCTGCCAACCCCCATCAGGCCCCATTGTGTGTTGTTCCCCTCAGTGTGTACATGTGTTCTCATCATTCAGCTCCCACTTATAAGTGAGAACAGGTGGTGTTTGGTTTTCTGTTCTTGCGTTAGTTTGCTGAGGATAATGGCCTCCAACTCCATTCGTGTCCCAGCAAAGGACGTGATCTTATTCCTTTTCATGGCCGTATAGTGTTCCATGGTATATATGGACCACATTTTCTTTATCCAGCCTATCATTGATGGGCATTTAGGTTGATTCCATGTCTTTGCTATTGTGGATAGTGAACAGACTATTTTTAATGACGTGCGATAATTATGACATCAAAGAATATCTCCCTCCTCTTCATATAACTGAGCCTTAAAAAATTTTTTTTTGATATGTGGTCTTGCTGTGTTGCCCAGGCTGGTCTCAAACTCCTGGGCTCAAGGGTTCCTCCTGTCTCAGCCTCCTGAGTAACTGGGACTTCAGGTATGTACAACCATGCTTAGTTGTATAACTGAGTCTTGAGCTGAGTATTTACTTCCTTCCAACAAGTACCTGCTAACCCTTTCACCTAGCTGGCTCCAAGTTAGACACTGTCCCCACTGAGAAACCAAACAAGCACAGGGAAAGTCCATGCCCTAAGGGTCTTACACTTGGATGAGGAAACAGACTTTGTGGAGTTTTGAATGCTATGTTGTATCTTCAAATTCAATGGAAATTCAGAGAAGGAGAGATCGACATGGACCTGAGTATTAGAGAAGGTGTGTTAGTTTCCTATGTTGCTGTAGCAAATTACCACAAACAGTGTTGTAAAATAACACAAATTCATTATCATTATTATGGATGCCAGAAGTCTTAAATCAAGTTTCACGGGGTTAATGTCAAGGTATCAGCAGGGCTGGTCCCTTCTGGAGGCTTTGAGGGGAGAATCATTTCCTTGCCCTTTTCAACTTGTAGTGGTCTCCTGTATTCCTTGGCTTGTGGTCCCTTCCTGCATCTTCAAAGTGCAGCAATCCAATCTTTGCTTTCATCATCACATTGCATTCTCCTCTGACTATAACTCCTCCCACTTCCCTCTTATAAGGACCATGATTACACAGGGCCCACTGGATAATCCAATATAATCACCTACCTCAAGACCCTTGACTTAGTCACATCTGCAAAATCCCTTTTGCCATATAAAGTAATATGTTCACACATTCTGGGGATTAGGATGTGTGCTGTGGAGTCTGCCCCCAAGTAGACAGTAGGCTTTGCAGGATCCTCCTCCTCTTATATAGGATTCAATGAACATGTGCCCAAGGTCCACTGTGAACCTAGACTCCCCTCATTGCACCTGCTTGAGTGTTCTGTATCCTGAAAGTGCCCAGCAATTATTTCTGACAAGTGGGAAATCCCCTGATCCCTGAGAGCACAGCAGCAATGGAGAACATTGGTAATGAATGCTCACAAGTCTGTAACAAATTCATTCCTCAGAAACATTTATAGAGCTTCTGCAAGTGCTGGACACTCTGTTAAGCTCCATGGACAGAAGTAACTGGGACATAGCCCCTATGTCTAGAGCATCTTTTTATTCTTTTTTTAAAAAAAAGAAAAAAAAAACTTTGATCTTAAGGTCAGAGGTACAAGTGCAGGTTTGTTATGTAGGTAAACTTGTGTCTTGGGGGTTTGCTGTACAGATTATTTTGTCACCCAGGCATTAAGCCTGGTACCCATTAGTTATTTTTCCTCATCCTCTCCCTCCTCCCACCCTCCACCCTCTGGTAGGTCTCAGGATGTGTTATTCCCTGTATGTGTGCATGTGTTCTCATCATTTAACTGCCACCTATAAGTAAGGACATGCAATATTTATTTTTCTGTTTCTGTGTTGGTTGGCTAAAGATAATGGCTCCCAGCACCATCCATGCGCCTGCAAAGGATACGATCTTGTTCTTTTTTTGGCAGCATAGTATTCCATGGTGCACATTTACCACATCTTCTTTGTCTAGTCTATCATTGATGGACATTTAGGTTGATTTCATGTATCTTTTTATCCTTTATTTCTCAAGCTTCACATCATGAACAAGATTACTTTGACAGATGAAAAAATAAAACAAAACATGATATGTATCTTTTAAAAAGGGAGTTGATTTTGGCTCAAACTCTAGGTGGAAGTGAGTCCCAAGTGTACCTTGTCTGGTTCCAGTGCTAGTGAAGGTTAAAAGAAAGTAGAAAAGGCATCCTGGAGGTTATTAGTAGAAATGTGGATATTTTGCAGGAAAGGGAAGAATCATAGGGGAATCGAGAGCAACTGGAAGGTGAAGTAGGGATGGTTTTGAGGGAAGTGGGCTTAGTGAAAAATTTCAGTGGGCCCGAAAGTCTGTCACAAATGCTGATTTAAAGATGAACTGTATGTTGTTCCTTAGACCTTTATTTCTTTCGTGTTTGTCCAAACATTATGCCCTAGCACATTTTTCAGAGTTCTAGTCACCACATTAAGGGGTACTCTACCCTTTTTAAGTGGTTTCAAGGGGAACTTGTCACTCATCAAGAACACATAAATGGCCCGAGAATAGGTCCTGTGCTAGCCTCAAATGTAAAACATACAGGAGAAAAAATGTGATTGTATTTGCAGCTTGGAAAACTCACATTTATGCATTCAAGGGTAGAGAGTTGGGTGCAGCTATGGGCTTTTTGGACATGCCAGGTGGGTTCAGGTCCCAGTTTGAGGACTTACCAGCTGTGTGGCCTGGAAAAATTGTTTAATTTCTGAGTGATTCTGTGGTCTCAGCAATTAACTGTGGACAAAAATAGTACCTGCAGCATCAGGCTGTTGTTGAGGATTAAATGAAAGTAGTTGACATACTGTCCAGCACACAGTAAGTTCTCAGTAAATGTTAGCTGCCATTCAGCATATAAAGAATCTACCTAAGGTTATAGGGGTACAACTTTTAGTTTTTAAAGCAAGGTAAGAGAAAATGATGATTGAAGTGATTATTTTATTTTATTTTTGGAAACTTGAAACAAGTCACTCAGAGCCAAAGCAAATCAAATGACTTACAGAAAATAGTACAAAGCAAATCAAGTGATTTACAGAAAATGGTGCTTGCTGAGTCATTGGCAGACTTCCCACTTCCTTGCATTTTTCTTAGTGATTTATTTGAATCCTGGACTATGTGTTCACATTGACCTCAGTCTCTTTATGAGAAGATATTTCAGAATCCAAATCTGCTGCCAAACTTATGTGCAAAAGGAGGAGAAAGAGTTTGAAATCATCAAGGAAGAATACGAATCATAATAATAACTACCATAATATAACTAATGTGTATTAGTTGACACATTATGTTACTCTTACTGTTGACAAAGAACTTTTCACCTGTTTTATCTCATATGGTTCTCAAAACAATCCTGTGAGGTGTCTAGGGCAGATGTTATTGCCAATCCCATTTTACTGAAAATGAAATTACTGAGGTCGAAAGAAGTTAAGTAACTTATCTAAGATGACACTGAAAATAAGTGGCAAGGGTCATGACTCCACATCCTCAGCCTATAGGAGAAGTCAACATCCTAAGCTCTCAGCATCACTATGAAGTGATCTTTAAAATAAAAACACCAGGCTTTATGTAGCCCATTTTCAGAAGAGGGCACAGCATAAATAAAGGTAAAGTGATGGGAAATTATCATGCACAGTTTAGGAAACATAAAATGCAGCTCTTCTAAATATGAGTTATGTGTGCAGGAGTTATGTAGGGTTGAGATGGCATATTGAGACAAGCACCATTTTCAAAGGAGAATTAACAAAGGTGAGCAAATGAACAGATGTGAAGGGTCACAAAAAGACCAAAAACAGACCTAATATCAAAATTTTGAGACTGAGTAAATGAAAGAATGATGATGGTGCTAAAAATATAAGAAAGTCATGCAGAGAGAGTGGTTTCACAGTTACTTATTTCTTAATATGTTTAGTTAGATGTACTGAATAGTAGAGATAAATGCTTCTTTTCATGATTCATTCAAACAACTTCTGCTGAGCCCCTATGATGTGCTAAAGGCTGAGGATTTAATAGCAATCAAACATAGACATGGTTCTGCCTTTAAGGAGCTTCCAGTTAAACGGAGGAGATAGGTCCCAATCATACAATCATGCAAATGTGAGGCTGCTATGGTGGTAATGACCACAGAGGGGACACACATGATGCTTTGAAGGTCTATAATAAATAAGGGAGTTTGACCTAGTTATGAAGGTCAGAAAATATCTCCTGAAGAAATGACACCCAAGCTGAGATCTGAGAGGTAAGTTGGAGTTAAATAGGTTAAGAAGACAGAAAGCATTGCAGGCAGGAAGGCATTCACATAATGGAATATTACACAGTAATATAAATGAATGAATCCCTGCTATACACAGCTAAATGGATGAATATGGACAACATAACATTGGGTGGAAAAAAGCAAGTTCTAGAGACTATACACAGCATAATACTCTTCTTATAAAGTTTAAAAGCAAGGAAAATGGAACAACATGTTGTTTACATATATAAATATATGTGATAAAATAAAACAGCACTTTGGGAGGCCAAGGCAGGCAAATCACCTGAGTTCAGGAGTTTGAGACCAGCCTGACCAACATGGCAAAATTGCGTCTGTACTACAAATACAAAAATTTACCAGGTGTGGATCATAATCTCAAGATGGCCAAACAGGAACAGCTTGGGTCTGCAGCTCCCAGTGTGATCGACGAAGAAGATGGGTGATTTCTGCGTTTCCAACTGAGGTACCTGGTTCATCTCATTGGGACTGGTTGGAAAGTGGGTGTAGCAATGCAGGGCAGGGCGTTGCCTGTCCCGGGAAGCTCAAGGGGTCAGGGAATTTCCCTTTCCTAGCCAAGGGAAGCTGTGACAGACTGTACCAGGAAAATCAGGACACTGCCACCTAAACACTGTGCTTTTCCAATGGTCTTAGCAAACGGTACACTAGGAGATTATATCATGCGCCTGGCTTAGCGGGTCCCACACCCATGGAGCCTTGCTCACTGCAAGTCTGAGATGGAACTGTGAGGTGGCAAGCCTGGCTGGGGGAGGGGAGTCCACCATTGCTGAGGTTTGAGTAGGCAAACAAAGCAGCAGGGGAGCTCAAACTGGGTGGAGCCCACTGCAGCTCAGCAGGCCCGCCTGCCTCTGTAGACTCCACCTCTGGGGGCAGGGCATAGCTGAACAAAAGGCAGCAGAAACTTCTGCAGACTTAAATGTCCCTGTCTGATAGCTCTGAAGAGAGCGGTGGTTCTCCCAGCTTGGTGTTTGAGCTCTGAAAATGGACAGATTGCCCCCTCAAGTGGGTCCCTGACCCCCATGTAGCTTAACCTGAAGACACCTCCCAGTAGGGGCCAACTGACATCTCATCCCGGCTGCCCCTCTGAGACGAAGCTTCCAGAGGGAGGATCAGGCAGCAATATCTACTGTTCTGCAATATTTGCTGTTCTGCAGCCTCTGCTGGTGATAACCAGGCAAAAGGGGTCTGGAGTGGACCTCCAGCAAACTCCAACAGACCTGCAGCTGACGGGCCTGGCTCTTAGAAGGAAAACTGACAAACAGAAAGGAATAACATTACCATCAAGAAAAAGGACATCCACACCAAAACCCCAACTGTAGGTCACCATCATCAAAGACCAAAGGTAGATAAAACTACAAAAATGGGGAGAAATCAGAGCTGAAAAGCTGAAAATTCTAAAAACCAGAGCGCACCTTCTCCTCCAAAGGATTGCAGCTCTTCGCCAGCAACAGAACAAAGCAGGACGGAGAATGTCTTTGACGAGTAGACAGAAGTAGGCTTCACAAAGTCAGTAATAACAAAGGTCTATGAGCTAAAGGAGGATGTTTGAACCCATCGCAAGGAAGCTAAAAACTCTGAGAAAAGATAAGACGAATGGCTAATAAGAATAAACAGTGTAGAGAAGACCTTAAATGACCTGATGGAGCTGAAAACCATAGCACGAGAACTTCGTGACACGTCGACAAGCTTCAATAGCTGATTCAATCAAGTGGAAGAAAGGGTATCAGTGATTAAGGATCAAATTAATGAAATGAAGTGAGAAGAAAAGTTTAGAGAAAAGAGAGTAAAAATAAATGAACAAAGCCTCCAAGAAATATGGGACTATGTGAAAAGACCAAATCTACCTTTGATTGGTGTACCTGAAAGTGACGGGGAGAATGGAAACAAGCTGGAAAACACTCTTCAGGATATTAACCAGGAGAACTTCTCCAACCTAGAAAGGCAGGCCAACATTCAAATTCAGGACATACAGAGAACACCACAAAGATACTCCTCGAGAAGAGCAACCCCAAGACACATAATTGTCATATTCACCAAGGTTGAAATGAAGGAAAAAATGCTAAGAGCAGCCAGAGAGAAATGCTGGGTTACCCACAAAGGGAAGCCCATCACACTAACAGCCGATCTCTCAGCAGAAACTCTACAGGCCAGAAGAGAGTGGGGGCCAATATTCAACATTCTTCAAGAAAATAATTTTCAAACCAGGATTTCATATCCAGCCAAACTAAGCTTCATAAGTGAAGGACAAATAAAATCCTTTACAGACAAGCAAATGCTTAGAGATTTTGTCACAACCAGGCCTGCCTGACAAGAGCTCCTGAAGGAAGCACTGAACATGGAAAGGAACAACTGGTACCAGCCACTGCAAAAAACATGCCAAATTGTAAAGACCATCGATACTAGGAAGAAACTGCATCAACAAATGGGCAAAATAACCAGCTAACATCATAATGACAGGATCAAATTCACACATAACAATATTAACCTTAAATGTAAATGGGTTAAATGCCCCAATTGAAAGACACAGACTGGCAAATTGGATAAAGAGTCAAGACCCATCAGTATTCAGGAGACCCAACTCATGTGCAGAGACACACATAGGCTCAAAATAAAGGGATGGAGGAAGATCTACCAAGCAAATGGAAAACAAAAAAAAGCAGGGGTTGCAATCCTAGTCTCTGATAAAACAGACTTTAAACCATCAAAGATCAAAAGAGACAAAGAAGGCCATTACATAATGGTAAAGGGATCGATTCAACAGGAAGAGCTAACTATCCTAAATATATATGCACCCAATACAGGAGCACCCAGATTCATAAAGCAAGTCCTG
>NW_016814617.1:709535-751000 GCF_001698545.2 Rhinopithecus bieti
AAATATTCATTGTCCTATTTTAATTGCATAAATAGAGAAGACCATGCATTGAGTAATTTAATAGCATGGCATAGACCAAGGATTATGATTAATCCAATTCTAGGCACCTGAGATTTTTAAAAAAGGAGCGACCATGCTGAGTATTGGGGACTTAAAGACTAGCAGGATGGCTGGGATAGAAGAGCAGAGTAGGGAAAGGTGGGAAATAAGGCTGCAGAGATGGCTGGGGTCTAGACCAAGCAGAGACTTGCAGCCTTTTCAAGCAATGTTCCTTTTATCTTGAGAGCTGTGGGAGCCATTGAAAAATGCTCAAGCAAGAGACAGACTTTCAAAACTTGCATTTTGAAAAAACTTATCTGCCTTCAATGTAATTATCAGATTGAAGAGAGATCGGAATGAATATAGATGGACCACTTAGAAGCCTTCTTAGACATAATATAATACAGGGTGCTTGGAATAGTGTGGTGATGGTGCTGAAACTAATAGTAGTGATAATGATGGTAATGGTTCCTGTGGTGCTGGTAGTGATAGTAGAGATAGTAGTAGTGATGGTGATGGTGGTGATGATGATGGAGGTAGTGATGGTGGCAATCGTAATGATGGTGATGGTATAGGTGGTAATGGTGGTATTGTTAGTGCTGGTGATGATGATGGATTTTGTGTTGGAAATAGAGATAAATAGACAGATTTGAGAATATTTAAGAAGTAAAATCTACAGAATTTAGAAATAGATTTGATAGATGTATTGACAGAGAGAAAGATGTCAAGGATAAATTCCTAGGTTTCTGGCTTGGCAATAAAGTGGGGATGGGTCAGGAAGGGGAAACTAAGAGTTCAGTCTGAGGCATAGTGAACTGAAGATGCCTTTTCAGTCCCACCTCCTTCTCAACTCCCTTCCAGAGGTGGTGGTCTTACTTTCCCCTTTATTCTTTATTATCTAAAAGTCAGCTCACAAACTCAAATTCTTTTAGGGGCTAGGCAGGTAACTGGAGTGAATGAAGCATGTAGGGTCAGGGAGACATTCAGAGACATTCAGAATGGAAGGGAATTTGGTGACCTATAAAAAACATGACATGTCAAAAGCGGGGTGGCTATGACTCAGATAAGCACATTGGGAAGCAAAATGTTGGCAGCTTTTGATTTTTCAAAAGAAGCTGAAAATCATGATTTTTATGTTTCTTACTTAACAACTAATTTGACTCTTATGCACACACACACACACACACACACACACACACACACACAACACCCCTACTAACCTACTGTAAGGACCAATTCTATAGGCCAAAAAAAAAAAAAAAAAAAAAAAAAAAAAAAAAAAAAAAAATCTGTGAGCCATACATAGCTAGATTAGAATTCTGGTTCTAAATCATTCATTAATATTTAGTTTACTCATATGACTGATCAAGTATATTTCAATAATGTTATTGGGGTAGAAATTTTCTGAGAACATTTTAAGAGGTACTGGTGGGAGACTGAGGTGGGAGGATAGCTTGAGGACAGAGTTCAAAACCATCCTGGGCAACATAGTGAGACCCTGTTTCTACCTCCCAAAATAAAATTAGCCAGGTGTGGTGGTGAACATCTGTAGTCCTAGCTACTTAGGAGGGTGAGGCAGGAGGATCACTTGAGCCCAGGAGTTTGAGGTGACAGTGAGCTATGATCATGCCACTGCATTCCAGCCTTGGTGACAGAGGAAGAACCTGTTTCTAGGGGAAAAAAAAGTTTTAGTATTTGGATTTTACCAAAACATAATAAATTTTAAAATATCATTTAAAATATTTAAAATCATTTCTTAGAAAATGTCAAGTTCTAAGAAAAGTTGCAAGAATAGAATAATGAGCTTCCATGTACCTTCACCCAGATTCACCAGTTGTTAGCATTTTGACACATTTGGGTTCTGTTTCTTCCTGCTCCCCCATCTGGATCATTTGAGAGGGAGAAATGGACATAATGACCATAAAACTTTAGTATTTTGCCCCTAAGTACAGTGATATTTTCTAACATAACCACAATATGATAATCAAATTCAGGATCAATATAATACCATTACCTAATATACAGTTAATATTCAATTTTTAGTTTTTTTTTCTCATTCAGAATCCAGCTGAGATCACTCATTTCATTTTGTTGTCATGTATATTTTGTCTCCTTTACCCTAGAATGGTTCCTCATGTCTTTCATGACATTGACATTTTTAAAGAGTACAGGCCAGCTGTTTTACAGAATGCCCCTCCAATTGAGTTTGCTTGATCATTTCCTTATGATTAGATTCAGGTTGTGCATTTTTGGCAGGAATATCATGAAAGTACTGTTGTGTCCTCAGCAGCTCACTCCGGGAGGCACACGATGTCACTTTGATGAACCCACTGTACAGGAACTTCCCCCCTTTGCAATCAGCAAGTAATCTGTGGGGAGATATTTTGAGGCTCCAAAAATATCCTGTTCACCAACAAACTTTCACTTAATAGTTTTAGCATCTATTGAAGACTGTCATCTTAATCTGTTATTACTGCAGAGGCTGCAAGTTTGTGATTTTTAAAACAAATATTTCTTCTATGTTTGTTAGCATTTTGCTGCAAAAAAGAGGTTTATCTTCGCCATTATTTACTTATTTATATATATTTTTTATCTCTGAACATTTGGACTCTTTTTGCTGCCAATGTTTTATAACTTATTGTTATTTTGATGCTAAAATTGCCCATAATTGGCCAGAGGGAGCTCTTTCAAGCTGGCTCCTATGTTCTTTTGACACTGCCCCTTATACTTTTGAGGGTTTGCTTTCTGTCACAAGATGTGTACGGCTCACTTTGTACTTTCCCTGCCCTAGCCCTGGAATAAGCCATTTATCCAAGGGGCCCTGCTTCCTTTCAGTGGGGGATGTATTCAGAAACGAAACTCTGGGCCCTAGGTGTGCTCACGACTACTGAGATGTCATTGATTCTAGGTGCTTTTAGTGAATAGAACTGGGAGATATACATTTCTTTAAATTTGTGGGTTCATCCTGGCCCCTCGAATTCCAATCAAACACAAGAGAACTCTTCCTTACCTCCCCACTTTCCATCATTGTAACTGCCCTCCACCCACCACCTCTGCCGCAGAGAATACCCCGGCTCCCAAGAATACCAGTACATTTGTTCAAAGCATGCATTTTAAAGCATGCTTCCTCCTTTCCCAGCTGCTGAAATAACTTATTTTGACATTCCCCAGTTTCTATAATTTTTCTAGTTACTTTTCTCACATTATACACATGTTCTTTCTAAGTATATCTTCACAGAGATTTTACCGTGTAGATGTGCTATTTTAATATTATTTATCATCAATCACACAAGGAACAATTCCCTTGGCTTGAGTAAGGCTGAAGTAGGTTATTGATAATAACTTCCATCTGCTTGGCAGCTTAAAGTTTACAAAGTACTTTTTTTACATGTGCTACTTCATTCACTCTCAATGGTTTGAATTCTTCAGGTCCTAGACAAAATGAACAATAAATAAATTCTGAGCTTCATGAATGTTTCACATAGAAGGAACTTGAATAATGCCTGCTCATTTTTTCTCTTAATTTTTTCTGTAGACCACCTCTGTAATCAACCTGCTGATTTTTAAAAAAGACCCATTTAGAATCTGTGACTAATGAAAATAGATATCATATAAAAGGATGAATAATCTTAAGCAATAGGTAATCTAAAATGTTTTATACTCACTTTAGCATTTTTTTGCCATTGTTATTTCACAGGGATTTTGTATCTTCTTTAGACTGATATTTTTAAAAAGACATCTGTTTCCTAAAGACATACCAATTACAAATGCCTTTGAAGCAGTGGTTCTCAAGTATGGCCGCAAGAAGAATGTCTCAGGCAAATGTGTGTGGGGGCTGCATCCCGCAGTGATTAAATCTGAATCTTTAGGATAGGCATCAGTACTGTAAAAAACTGTCTAGAAGATTTCACTGAGAAGTCACTGCATGGGTAAGGAAAGGCTGTGCTAAGGATTGATGAGGGCAGCTTGGGTCACAGGTTAAGTACAAGAGAACTTGATCTCCACCTCATTTCTGATGTAAAGACCAGTACTTAAAGTATGCAAGAATATATTTTGAGCTTAACCTTGTCATTGAAAGGCACAGAATACATTCTCTTTTTTCTTAGCCAATATGATATCAAAGACCATCTTTTCTTTATTCTAAGTGCCCTGCTCGAGCATCCTCATCTTTCAACTAGATTAATCTCCTTGAAGGGACAGCAAGTCTTCACTTAACATTGTCAATAGGTTCTTAGACACTGTGACTTTAAGCAAAACAACATATTAAAAAACCAATTTTACCAACGGCTAATGAATATAAACAAGAGTTAAGTTCCTACGATGGTTTTCTGGTCACAAAAACTTCTAAATAAAGACCACAAACACTTCTTATATTAAACACTGAAATAAATGTGAGCTATGCATACATTTTTAAAAGATTAATAAAACTAAATAAGATAATTATTTACCTGCTTATTCCAGTTCAGGGTTGCAGATGGTCGAAGCCTATCCCAGCAGCTCAGGGTGCAAGGCAGGAACCAACTCTGGGCAGGCTGCCGTCCCATCTCAGGGCACACTTACACACAAGCCCATGCTTACTTGCACTGGGACAATTTAGACATGCTGATTCACCTAGCATGCACACTTTGGGGTGTGGGTGGAAACCAGAGTACCCAGAGAAAACCCACATAGGCATGTGGAGAACATACACACTCCACACAGTGGATCTGGCCAAGAACTGATTTTGTTTTTCTCATCAATGTTATCACAAAATGATGTTGAATGAAATGGCGATATTTAAGGACCTACTGTACTACTCTGTCCCTAGCAAGTAGTAGGAGCTGCTAAAATATCTGTTGACTTGCAATACAGTCAGTCCAGTTAAGGACCCACAAAAAATGAAGATGTATTTTAAACACAAAACAAGTTGTGGGACCTTATGGGAGAATCTGTGAAGGGGTTATGTGAGCAATCATCAGATTTGCAAAGGTAGCTATATGAGTTTAATGATTATTCTTTAGAATTTAGCTTGTAGGAATCCTAACCTTTCTTCCAAAACTAGAAAAAGTTGGAGAAATCTTTTTTGTTGAGGATAGACTGACAGTGGCATTAGGGGAGGTGTGATGTATGCTTCATAAAGGGGAATGGCATATACATACATACATATATATATGTATTTAATATTTCCATTGTGATCATCCCAGATAAGAATGTGTTTTATTTTAAAAATACAATATGTAATATCCTGCTTCCTTTCTAAAATTTAGAGTAGCAGAGTCTTGTGAACACCTTGGTGTTTCAGGGCAACAGCATCCCAAGAGGTAACATGAGATTTCTGGTCTAAGAGGTCTGCATTCTAGAAGCCTGTACCTGGAAGAACATGTCCAGGTACCTCTGAGCTAGGGTCAGGGCTAATGCTGGGGAATGGGCGCCACCTACTGACAGCCCAAGTCACCCTTTCTCCTTCCAGGAACCTCCCTCTTGGTTTGGCTAAGAGCAGGTATCTCAGAGAGGTTGGCCCCAGAAGATGCAGGGAGGTTGTCTGCAGTCTTCCACTGAAAACTCTTTCATTGCACAAAGTATCAACAGACTTGGTGTGGAAAATAACAGAACCAATATTTGGTTGAATGCTGTTATGTAAAGTTATAGTTCTGCAACATGAGATCTAAAGACAGTTGTATTTCTAAGGCATGTAGGTGGCAGAGGGTGAAGTTTAGGAACTAACTCTGTTTTAGAAGGGTTTGAATCAATTTAAAGGCTTTAAAAAACAGAGGTTCGTTTTATTTAAAAATAAAACTTAAACTTATTATTAAATGGAGAGCATTTAGAAAAGTGTCATCGCATATAGAGTTTTAGAACATGGACTGAGTGATCAAGCCCTGAGATACTAACATTAAGGACCCCAGAGTCTCCCGGCAAACCATTCAGTCTCAGGCTTCTTGTGTAGGAGATAGGCATGATCGCTTGCCCTCTCAATATCATGTTGGGTCAACTTGAAAAGTGCACTAGAGACTGACAGGATGACGAGCTTTGTTTCTTTCACTAGGAAATGCATCTGGGACACATGATTTTAAGTGTGAGAAAGTCCATTTCCCAAATTAACTGAGATCCGAAATTAGACTTCTTTTTCTTCTCTTTGGTGGGAGTTGTATCTCCGAGAAAAGACACTCTGGTTGAGTCAGTACACAGAACAGCAGGAGAGAGTGGAAGGACCACAAAGGTAGAGAGGAAATATTCCTTCAGCAGCTGGGCTGGGGAATGGCTCCACATGGTCTTGGCAAACTGGCTTTCGGGGCTTCCCATTTTAACCCTCAGCAGCACTGAATCCCTGAGAGTTCCAGCACTACTCATCCCAAAGGAGTCGAGCTAACAGCAGGGTTCGTTGGGTGCCTGGCACTGAGCTTAATGCCTTTTGAAAATTGGTTCATCCATTCTGCCCACAGCCCTATGAAGGCTCAGGGACAGACGTTAAAGGAACTTGCCCAAACCCCCAGAGCTAATGAATGAGAAAGTTGACATCTAAACCCAGTTCTGCCTGGCTCCAGAAAAATCAGTGTTCTTTTCCATGTGAGTTCTGAACCTGTCATGGTGACTTTTCAGAAACTGCTAGTGGAAGTATCTCAGAACTAGAGAAGATATAAAAGACTTTGTAGCTGTTTCTTTTCTTGTAAGAGGCTTATCCTGCACTGTGGGTGACAGAGGATCCCCTACTTTCTCTTTTTTTTTTTTGACTGAAGACCACATAGCATCATCAAAGTTCTAGACTACCTTAAATGGAAAAAGCAGTATTTACCTATTGACTTGAATGTATGTGCACATGCAAACATACCATGTACATGCATCTTTTTTGCATGGAGTGGGGAAGTTGAACAAAGAGTAAAGACACTGAGGAAACAGAAAGCATTGAGTGGCAGGTAGCTACACAGTGCCAAGACATGGAGCCTGGGAGAAAGAGCACTGGACTGGAAGTCAAGGGTTCTTGATTCTGATTCGGGTCCTGCCATTAATAAAAAAAAACACTAGCTAACATTTGAGTGCTTACAATGTATTAAGTACCATTTTGAATATTTTATAGGTATTAATTCACTTAATCCTCATGACCATCCTATGAGATAAGTACTATTATTATTCCCACATTGCTGCTGAGAAAACTGAGGCACACAAAGGTTAAGTTACTTGCCCCAGGTCACACCAGCTAATAAATGCTAGAGTTGGCTTAAACTCAGGCAATATGGCTAACTACACTTTTATGTAATGCCATCTCTCAACTACCTGATTTATTGATTTTGTCAGTGAATCTTTCTGGACTTCAGTTTTTCCCATTTACACATTTATATTTTTAACAAATATTGAGGCCCAAGCCTGTGTAAGACCTTATAAATCAGTTAGAGGTGGAAAAGACCATGCACACTGATCCCCTACCTCCTGCAACACACACCCAGTGCAAAATGCAAGGGAGAGGAAGTCCAAGTGCACTTGAGACTCCCAGGGGAGGCTATGGAGAGGAGCTGGCATTGGAACTTGATCTTAAGGTGGGAGATTGGCCTAGGAAGGGCATCTCAGCAGAGGTAAAACTCAAGGTGTGTTTGGAGACTCTAGTAACTAGTCCATTTTGACTCAAGAACAGAGTATTGGGCAGGGGACACTGCCAGAGAGAAAAATCAAGGTCCAAGATCAAAGAGTCACATCCAGGACCATTAATCTGACAACTGCATGTCAACCAAATTTGTGTAGGGAGAGACTGGAGGCCAGCAGACCCATGAGGAGGTTAGAGAACTGGTCTGGCTGAGAGAACTGAGGACCTCAAGTTGGGTGGTGGGAGGAGATGGGTTCTGAACAATGCGAGCTGATGCCAGAAACATCCAGAAAGCAGGCAGGGTGAGATGGAGAGGGGGAGGTGGCACAGTGAGCAGAATGGCTGAAGAGGGAGCAGCAATGGCTCAGAAAGAAGACAGCTGCTCAAACTAAGATTCCTGTGGGCTATGGAAGCAGACACACTTGCCAGAGTTAATGGTGTTGTGCGGAGGAAGCATAGGGTGACGATTCTTAGAGAAGTGTGATGACAGCTACACGTACTATGTGCTGGGCATTCTGTATGTCCAACCTCCACCTCCCATGTTATCTCTAATCAACAAAAGAGTACTGTTACACAGGTATGTGGAATTCAGTTTGAGACTTTTTTTTTCTTCCCCAAAGAAGCAGCATAGCATAGTGCTAAAAGGACAGACTCTGAAGCCAGAAGACTGGAAAAAGTAGAGGAGCTACTATCATTGTCTATCCTGGGGAAGTAATTTAATTTTTCTGTACCTCAGTGTGTGCATGTGGGGCTAACGTTACCAACCTCATAGTGTTATTGTGAGGATTAAATGAACTAATATATGTAACATGCCTGGCCTGAGTAAGCACCTGCAAAATGTTAGCTCTTCCTATGGATGAGTAAACTGAGAAGCAGAGATTAAATGATCTGGCTGAAGACACAGCCCTCAGGGCTGGCATACCCAGCTCCACCTGCCCCAAGGCCTCCTTCAGTTCCACTAAGCCACAGTGAAGTTAGCAGAGCCATAAAACAGAGGGAAAGGATAGAAGAGGCCTAAGGTAACAGCACGGTCAGGTGAAGAGAGGAGGACAAGGAATGCAAGCGCAATCAAGAAGAAATTGGGAGGAAGAGCAGATCTGTTTTTCATATGTATAACTACACTGCAAATAATTTATTGGCAAAATTTGCATGTATGTACATGCATGCTCATATGGGTGCCTGTGTATGTGTATAATTGGAAAGTTTCTTTTTTTTTTGAGACGAAGTCTCACTCTGTCACCCAGGCTGGAGTGCAGTGGTGCGATCTCAGCTCACTGCAACCTCCCACTCCCTGGTTCAAGTGGTTCTTGTGCCCCAGCCTCCCCAGTAGCTGGGATTACAGGTGCACACCACCGCCTGGCTCTTTTTTGTATTTTTAGTAGAGATGGGGTTTCGCTGTGTTGGCCAGGATGGTCTTGAACTCCTGACCTCAAGTGATCTGCCAGCCTTGGCCTCCCAAAGTGCTGGGATTACAGGTGTGAGCCACCACGCCCAACATGTAAAGTTTCTTTCTTTCTTTCTTTTTTTTTTAAAAAAAACTTTTATTTTAGGTTCAGACATACATGTGCAGGTTTGTTATACAGGTAAACTCATGTCATGCGGGTTTGTTGTACAGATTATTTTGTGATCCAGATGCTAAGCCTTGTACCCAATAGTTATTTTTCTCTGCTCCTCTCCCTCCTCCCACTCTCCACCCTCAAGTAGACCCCAGTGTCTGTAGTTCTTCTCTTTGTGTACATGTGTTCTCATCATGTAGTTTCCACTTACAAGAAGAATAGATTTTTAAAAGATCTTTTCTGTTTTCTTGATCATTTAAGTAAAATGGGCTTACTCTAAAAATGAAGACATCATGGAACCAAATTCCTGTCACCTAACCACCTGCCCTGCTCCCCTGTCAGACGACCACTGCTGACAGTCTTTAAACATACAACCCAAATTCCCAGGACAAGACAGTGTTTTATAGAAGGCAGGGGAGGTGACTCTAAAAGAGGGGGGTAGCGATAAGGCTGATGCAGGAGGGTCAGGGCCACCATGTTGCTGTTGGGGAAAACAGACGGTGGAAGTCAGGGTAGGGGTAGGAGTTGGGGGGATGCAGATCTGGTGTCTGGGTGTGGAGTTATTCTGGCTTGGGAGGGAGGGGGAGTGGGCCCTGACAGTTGCAGGGGTCAGTAACTTATCGTGTAATGGATTCCTCTGGGAGTCTGGTGAAGCTTGTGGACTGCTTCTCATAATAAGGTCTAAAATGAAATACATGGGATTACAAAAGGTAAACACTTTATATTTATTTAGTTACTTTTTTGAGACAGAGTCTTGCTCTACTACCCAGGCTGGAGTGTAGTGGTGCTATCTCTGCTCACTGCAACCTCCACCTCTCCAGTTCAAGTGATTCTTTTGCCTCAGCTTCCCAAGTTGCTGGGATTACAGGCATGTGCCACAATGCCTGGCTAATTTTTGTATTTTTAGTAGAGACGGGGTTTTGCCATCTTGGCCAGGCTGGTCTTGGACTCTGGGGCTCAAGTGATCCACCTGCCTTGGCCTCCCAAAGTGTTGGGATTACAGGCATCAGCCACCAGGCCTGGCCAAAAGGTATCCACTTCTATCCACAGACTCCTTAGCATTAAGAACTCCTGCAAAGACACTCTGGCTTTATGATTAGGCACTTCTATAAAGTTTCCATCCTTCGAAGTTGCCCACTGCCCTCCAAATCCTCTACACCTTGTCTGTATTGAAATCTGAAGATGCACCCTGAATGCAGAATGGGTCCAAATCTCTAGCTTCAGACTATGATTTTAGACAAATACCTACCTTTGGGTGATTTAGATGCCCTAAATTGTAGAGAAGCGTAAAACATCAACATCACCACCCCCATTTACTTATTTCAGAAGGATGTGGGCAAAGTGGAAAGTGCTTCAGAGACTGTATGTGCTGATCAAGTCCTCATCACTTTCGCAAAAAATCCTACTGAGACCCAAAAGCGGGTAATCCTGGGTGATTGGCTCATTGTAGGAGGTCCTTGGTGTGTCGCACATGCTTGCAAGATGGCTGGTGCATGTCCTCATGGGACTGGATCCGTTTCCCCCGTTTCTGCACCTTCACACACATATAGTTCAGCTTTGGAGGCAGGAAGGGGCACTGCAAATGTGATTCATCATTGAAACTAATGGATATATTTGGGGTTTAGGTTTGCAAATGAAGTTCAAAAAATCGGCAGTGACTCTTCTTGGACCAGGTGGAGAGCAGGAAGAAGGCTGGCAGCAGGTGTGACTCGGGTAGATTGGAGAGGCACACTGGGGCACGTTCATTTGACAAGCGAGTTTATGAAATTTTCCTTATTCCCCATTCACTCGGAAACTGGCTGAGTCTGCCTAAGAAGTCTATCAATACAGTATAGAAGGGGGATTATACCAAATAATTCAATTTACTGTTCAATTATATTTTTATATATATTTCTTGGGCCACATGAGCATGTCAGTAAGAAAAAGGCCCATCTACCCCTTGCCCATAACTAGATGTGAAATTATCATACCAACTACACCCATTGTTGGAAGTACTATTTTGGGTTGGCCCTATGTAATGTGAAATGAAGAGAAAAAGTGTGTAGCAGAATCCTGATATGGAAATCCAGACTTAAAAACATTCTCTGATGGTTTGGCATCCTCAGGATAAATTGGTCATAGTTTTCAACAACTCAGATCAAAGCCAAATGCTGTTTGCGTTCAGTGATTCAGGGACCATGTCTTATTTGGTTTCTTTGAAAATATAGCACAGACATCTTTTCATACCTTTGAGAGAAATCTTTTGGCCACCAAATTTGTGCATTATAAATTTTATTGTACTCTAATACAAAGTTCTACATCTTGTCTCAAATATCTCTTTCGGAGTTATCCCAGCGCTTCTAAGCTGAGTTGCTTGTTGCAATGATGATCTCCTGATGTCATGTGAAGAAAAAAAAAATAGGCCAACTGGTAAAGATAAAAAATAAATGAGAGTAAATAAAACACATATGGAACTTCTACTTTCAGAGTTAAAATGTATATGAGTGTGTATGCAAATCAGTCATCAAAATAGAAATGTAGACTGGGCCTGCCTTAGGCACAATGATAAAGTAGTAAGTTTGCCTTTTGTGGCCTTTTATTCCTCTGACCTAGGTATTTTTTCAGAACTTCCACCTCTCTTCTTTTTTCAGCCTACTTTATGACTTTCTGTAACCTCAGTTAGATATCAGAATTGTCCAATTTGAGAACCACTCAGGACTCTTCCTTATGCCACACATCTCCTGTTACTTATACTGTGCTCCCCCCGCCCTAACCACTGCCTAAGACCTTTGTTCATAAGTGGAAATTGTTTAAATGACTTTTTTTTTTTTTAAAAAGTATTAACTCACAGCCAAGTCTTAATTTTAATGAACAGGTTATATATATTTTGGAATTATTTCTTGCTTCTTCTTTGTTCACTTAACAGACTATGAGTGCCTATGATGCAGACAGCAATGGCTTTGATGTGGTGGGAATGACAGAAGAGGGCAGTTGTAAACCGGGCACGGGCATGTACACAAAAGGTTAAACAGCTTGACAAGATAGAGTAACAATTCGGAGATGATGCAGGCTGATTTTGCTTTATCTAAAAAAATGCTTTTATCATACATTATGTGTGGCAACCACTGTTCTAAGCACTTAACAAATATTAACTCAGTCTCCAAAACAATGCTGTAAGGCAAATACCTGACTATATTCATTCTCCTTTTGCAGATAGAGAGACAGGCACAAAGAGCTTAAGTGACTGCCCTAAAGTTGCTCAGCTATTGAATGTGGAGTCAGGACTAAATCCCAGCAGTTTGGCTCTGGGGTCTGGGTTCTAAAATTGTATCAATTCAGTCTCTCCAGCTGCCAAGTGTGAGACCTAGATGAGGGCTCTGAGTTTGACTGTAGGAGCCATCCCAGGTGAGACAAAGAGATCAAAAAGGGCTTTATGACAATGGTTCTTCACCCTGGCTGCCCATTTGTCTCCTAGGAAGCTTATAAAAAGTCCTGATGCCTAGATCCTATGTAGGCTGATTAAGTCAGAATCTCTGGGGGAGGGGGGGAGCCTGGCAAGTTTCTCCGGGTATTCTAAAGAGTACCCAGCACTGACAGCCACTGCAAGGAAGAGGCACTAGGACTGGATACTCACGGCTGGGGGAGATTTCAGGGAGGAGGGAGGAGAGGGTGTTCAGGTGGGAGATGGGTGGGGGCAGAACAAGGTTCCTTCTGTTTATTCTCCCTTCTCCTCTTCGTTGCCACCCTAACTTCTGTGTCCTCCTCCAGCGCCCTTCCTTCTTTCTCCTCTTCTTTGACCACGTCTTCCCCCTTCATTCCTTCCCTCTCTGTGTTTTCTCACCTCCTCTCCTCTGGTAATCCCTTTATCCTCCTCCTTCCTGCATCCCCCTGCTGCTCTCCGCTTATATCCTCTTTCTCCTGCCTTTCCTGTTCCTTCCAGTTCATGGGTTGTGGGTCCTTTCACTTGACAGTGCCTGTGCTTGCAGCAGAAAGTGGGTGGTGGCAGGGTTAAGGCTCTCAGGTGGGTCGTGATACCAAGCCACAACGCTCCTGAAGAAGCTAAGGGAAGGATGGGATATACATGGCCAGGCCCCAGATAGTATCAATAGCATTAAATACTATAAGGACAGTGTTCTATGGGAGCTGAGAGCCAGCAGTGTTTGGGTCTGAGGGAGAAGGGAGAGAGGAAAGTTGAGAAAGTGCATTGCTGCTGTCACAAATTACCCTAAATAGCATCCTAAACAACCCGCAATTGTATCTTACAGTTTTGTAATATAGAGGTCTAACACAAGTTTCCTTGGGTTAAGATCAAGGTGTGGCAGGGCTGCATGCCTTTCTGGAGGCTCTAGGAAGGAATTATTCCATTGCCTTTTCCAGTTTCTAGAGCTGCCCACATTCCTTGGTTAATAGCTCCTTCCTACACCTTCAAACCCAGTAACATAGTCTCTCTATGGTTCTGCTTCCCTGACTACCACATCCCTAATCCAGGGCTCACTTGCATAGTCCAGGATAGTCTCCCTACTTTAAGGGCAACTAATTAGCAAGCTTAATTCCGTCTGCAGCCTTAAGTCCCTTTTGCCATGTAATCTAACATATTCATAGGTTCCAGGAGTTAGGATGTGGATTTTTTGTTGTTGTTGTTGGGGCACAGCGGGGGACATTATTCTCCCTATCAGAGAAAGCTTCAGAGTAAGAGGAGGTGGATAGTAAAGGTCATTCTGTGTAGATAAAACAGCAGTCTCGGAGGCTCTGGAAAGTTTGCAAAGCAGGCTTTGAGGAACTCTAAGAAGTTCAGTATCACAGTAGTGTCATATAAGCAGGTCATTACATATATAATTTATACAATATATCTTGTTCTTAATTTTTACATAAATTATGTTTTTCACATATCTCATCAACATGTATTATAATAAGCATACTTTATGGAGGCAGTAGAGTATTACAGCTAAGAGTGTGTGCCCTTGAGCCAAGTGAGGCTGGGTCCTACTCTCACCTCTACCACTCATTAGCCCCTATACTGTGAGAATTAAATGAGATCAAGAGTCTTAAGTACTTTGCTCAGCCTGGCACATAATAAGCCCCTAATAAATCTGAGTTGTTATCATTGCCATAACTAAACTGTGTCTTAAACTGATCACTCATAACTTGCCACCTTCACTTTCTCCTTAATGTCCACTTCTTGCTGGAAGGAAAAAGAAAGCAGTGACAGGGAGAACATTTCTGACTTATGCAATCTGCTGAGATAACATCGTTATTATCAAGTTCCCATTGTCTAACTGCTGGGGCCTAAATTCAGTCTAGAATCTAAGGACTCTCTGCCCCTGTTGCTTATATCAGCAGGGGTATCTATAGCTAGAGTTTCAAATGGCATTTAGTTATGAAACAGAAGACAGAAAAGCATGGGGGTGGGGAGGATGTTCAAGGATGAACTGAAACTTTCCAAGGTAGGAGTAATAACAGCAGCAACAGCAAAAAGGCATGAGACTCAGAGATGGCTGGGTAGACACGTCTCTATGATTCCTTCTCTATTTCTGAATGCCATTCCAGGAAAATTTGGGTGTCTCCATTTTATCTAGGAATGAGAAAAATCCTATTTTGGTGGGAATTTGGAAATGAATGTATTTCCTATTAGGTGCTTAATTCTGGGGCAATATTTGTTAACCGGTAACTGAGAACATGTAGAAATGGCCTGGCTGTTCGAGACAGTTGTCTGACAACCAAATGGATAAACTACTCTATCTGACCCTCACAGGGTTGACTAGCTGGTCTGAAAGGGGGCATTGTGTAACTACTGGGGAAATGGAATTTCTCTTGCATAATATCAAACTGACCAAATGGTAGGAGGGTCCTGAAGAGAGTATGAGCCATAACTTTACTTGAAAAACCCACAACCTGGGCAACATAGCGAGACCCCCCTGCCTCTACAAAAATAAACGAAATGAGGGCATGCACCTGTAGTCCCAGCTCCTTAGGAGGCTGAGGCAAGAGGATCACTTGAGCCCAGGAGGTCGAGGTTGTAGTGAGCTATGATCACACTACTGCATTACAGCTTGGGTGACAAAGCAAGACCCTATTTAGAAACAAAAACAAAAAACAACAACAAAAAAAAGACTACAATGATGTCATAAAAGCTAAGTATAATATTTATTAGGTGGTGAGCCTCTTGAAGTTTGTCTTGCTTATCTTTGTATTCATGATGGTGCCTTAATACCTTAGGTACTTCTATAAGTTGCTATAATTATTTGTTTAGAAATTAAAAGGGATTTAGTAACTCATACAAATGAAAAAGTTAAGAGGTCAGGTAGAAATTAGGTGTGGTTCCATCAGGGCTATTCTCTGTAATCTTCTCCACCCTTCCCTTCACCAAGTGTGAGCCTTCTGTGTAGGCTGAGAGGAAATCAGTTTCACTTTTTTTTTTTCTTTCCACAACACATAGAGGAGAAAAGGTTACCTCTCCAGCGGCTCTCTAGAAAGAGAAGTTACCTTCTTCAGAAGCTATCAGATAACTTTCCCGCTCACATCTCATTTAGCCCAAACTGGGTTACATGCCCATTTTTTAACCAATCCCTATAGCCAGGAGAATGTCTTGCACGGATTGACTTAGGCCCAGATTTATGAGCCATTCACTTTGACCAAGGGAGTGAGATTCCTCTCTGAATCACCAAGCCCATCAGTGGAGCTGGGGCTGGGATCAATTTCCCTTGAAGATCTTGGGCTGGGCTCCTTATCAATAGGGGATGCCCCTGGTTTTACATGTGTGCTGGCTAGTGTCACAATTCCCATTCAACCTTTGCAATAACTCATGTAGTGGAATTGAAGTTCCCCGTGGTTTGGGAACCAGCTCAAGGTCTCTCGATTAGTGGTGAAGTTGGGATTCCAGGATTTCTGATTCCAAAGTCCACTCTTCTTCCAACATACCACTTGCCTGAGTGAATAAACAAATAATTGTCTGGTGGAAGTAGGGTTTCCCGCCCTGAAAAGGTAATAGAGCAATGGCTAATAGGTAGAAGTTTGGCTAGTCCCACATGAGTTGGGTGACAGTGGGGAGATATTCCACCTCTCTCTGCCTCTGTTTTCTCATCTGTAAAATGGAAGCTGTGCTAGATCTTACCTGATTCGGATGTTGTGAGGATGAAGTGAAAAATATGTAGATCATGAACTTAGAGCAGTGCCCACAGCCTGAAGGAAGTCAACACTCTTACCCGGGGCAGGTCTGCTTTGGGGGCAACTGGTCATTTGTTCCATGGACAATAAAATTATACTCTTCCCTGCTGTATAGAGTTAAACAAGAAAAGAAATGTGTATACATGTGAAAATCTCCTGCATGCTTTTAACATTGTGAGAAGTTAGGATTTGTGGAAAATCTCTGAGTTTCTTCGACCCCCTTTGCAGGTATATTTAAGACTCGAGGTGAGTTGGGGAGGAGTCTGAAAAGCCACTGAATTGCTTTTGTTCCAGAGCTTAATTCTGCCCCAAACTAACTAGTTGCTCTCAGTTATCCTGATGTACCAGTGCTGTGCTGCCTTCTTCATTTCCACTAGTTTTTAAATAATTCACCTTCTTCTCTGCACCCTAATTCCCTATTTTCCATTTCTTTTCTTCCCTTTTCTCCCCATTATTTAAGTATATATTTTTATTTTGAGGCTAGAATTCAGGGTATGATGCAAATGACCTGGTTTAGTAGTGGGTGTCAGACAGGAAAGGGTCACTGGAGCAGGGCACAGACCGGCTGTCCTCCTTACTCTAAGCATTGCATAAAGTCTTTGAATTTTCTTCAAAGAAATTGAATTTTCTTCAAGAAATAGGAGGTAATATTTAAATCTTCAGTTTATAATAAAAAGCCTAGGGGTACAGAAAGCTACTTCATATCACAATGTAAGAAATCATTCCTGCCTCTTTCACACTCCCTACACACTAATTATGCTCATCTGACATTGATAACAAGATGCCTTGTACTTTGTATACTTGCAATGTGCTTTGCACACATTCAAAGAGCATCTGTTAGCCTCTTTTGGAACACTGAAATTATACACATATGTAATAATTAGTTGTGTTATTTATCATCTCTGAAGGTAAAGAAACCATTCTTTCATTCTCTCATTAATTAATCCATTTATTAGATTAGCATTAGTTACTTACTAGTGCCCAGTACTATTTCGAGGCCATGAAAGGCATATGAAGAAAAGTAAGTTATGGTCATTAAGAGGCACTTATAGAAGGCAGTTATAGATAAGATAGCATTGGGATTAGGTAATTAATTTTACAACATCACATATAGTTGGCCAGCATAGATGTTAATTTGTGAAAGAATAACTGGCTGCCTGTGGAATATTGTATATATCTATGAATTTATGTTTGTTATGGTAAACTCTTTGTAGATATACCTAAGTAATATGCCAAGGAATACCTCATCAATCTTTCTCTGAATTTTAGATACATCTTAGCTTGGTTTGTATAAAAAAGGAAGAAACATTTCACCAATTAGACAAGATTGAGAGATATTGTATGGAGTAAAATATTTACAGCTTTGACTTTAGAAAGGAAAAGAGGTATGATGTTGTGAATGTGATAGGTGTAAATAACAATTTTTAAATAAAAATTATATCACTGATGTGTATGTGAGCCAAAGAGTCTGGGCTGAACATACTTGTGACAAATTAGTAGAAAAATCAGCTTAAGTTTTCTTAGTATATCACACACTGATAACATAATGTGAAATTTGCTGCATTCCACTATTTGTACTACTCACACAGGAAAGGAAAATGGAAACTTTCCATTTTACACATTTAGTTCCCCCTCTTAAAGTTGGCAAACACTAACTTTTTCCGCTGCATTTCTACGTAACTGGACTCTTGCCAGCTTGTGTGTGTGTGTGTGTGTGTGTGTGTGTGTGTGTGTCTGTGTTTTAATAGCTAGGCATACTATCACTGGTGCTATTCGCTCAATTTCTCTGCATTTTGGGGTTCAAACTCGTTTCTTTTCATGGACACTTTATGGGAGTAGGAATCTGATCATAGTTCTTTGCAAGTTTGTAAGTAGTTTACTGTCAGAGCACTCAAAGTGACTCAAATAACAGTTCTGAAGTTTTGCTGTTAGGACGTTCCTTCGGGAGTGTTTCATTGCTGTGAGACTGTAGATGTTTCTATTTTGTATTCTAGCTTTGAGTGAGCTGCTTGCTATGCAGGACTTATGCCTTCTGTGCCCCTTCTGATGCTGATTCTTCTACTTGAAATGATCTCCTCTGCTTATCAGTTCTCTACTCATTCTTTGAAGTCCAGCTCAAACAGCCAAGCTACTCCATGTCACATTGCAGGAAATTATTCGTGCCTCCTCCACATTCCCTACAAACTTCACTATGCTCATCCAACATTGATCAGAAGATGCTTTGCACTTTATACACCTGCAATATGTTTTATACACATTCAAAGAGCATGCACAATTATTTTGTAGTACAGTAATGTTGATTGAACTTGGGGCTTCTAAACTGGCATATCTGGCTCTGAGCTTCAACTTCTTGGCTTCTAAATAGGAGATTATTCATATCCACCTCATACAATTGTTTTGAGGATTAGACAAGGTAATATATGGAAAGAGTCCCCATTTCTTGAGGGTTTGCTATAACTGAGACACTGGGCAAAAAGTTTTCCGTAATATCCTCACATGTAGAATGCATACACGTGTTAATTCCTTTAGTCCCAATACTTGGACAGAGTATGTACTCACTGAATATTTATCAAATGAATGAGAACTGGACTGGAGCTGGCAGCAGGGGCCTGTCTGCTGAGTCAGCTGCTCTGAGTCAGCGGTTGAGGCACATACAACACAGGTCTCTAGAGAGGGAAGATACAGACTGGGCTGCACTTCCCACCTATCTGGCTGAAGGGCTGCCAGAGTATGATTCCTGAGCACGATGGAGAGCTCATGGGTAGGGGAGAGTATCATTTCCGAACTACATGATTTCCTTTCTCACTGTCTCTCATTACCACCCTCCCTCACCCCTGTTGACCAATTCAGCCCAGAAGAGGTACAGATCTCATTCTGAGTCACTCCAGGGTTGTATTGGTACAACAACAACTGCATTTTTACTATAATCCATGGAATATAAGAACATTGCAGATCTACATTCTTGGCCAGAAAAAAAAAAAAAAAAAGAAAAAAAATTCAACCAAAGCACTATACCTCTTTAGTGGTAAATATTTTAGGAATGTTAGATGTTCATGAAAATCACACCTAAATAAAATGACATTCCCACTCTTGGGCTCTTATAAATGAAGAGATTTTGGGGATCTCCAGGTTGATGACTCATAACTTTCCCAGTGTTTTTTTCCATGAGCCGTTGATTAAAGTTGGGTGTAGCACTATATATTTTTTCTTTTCCAGCTAAGCTGTTCCCATCATTTGGGAAGTTTTAGAAGCTCTGCAAGCCCCTAGGATACCAGTCTATGCATCAAAACCATTGTATTTGAAATGATATTTAAGGGACGTTGGAAAGGTTTTTTGCAGCCTCCACCCAGGTTTGTCTTGTTCCTGGGGAGCAGTTGTTGTACAGCACAAGAATCTGATGAACAGAAGTTCCCATGATGCATCGAAGGGTTAGTGTTCCCATCTTGCTCTGTTCCTGAAGGCTGGAGTTAATGAAGAAGAGTTTTTATGTGAATGTCAGGCATGTTGCAATAACTAGCCACAATGGAATAGTCATGGCAATTTCCACCACTTGGTTTCTTTGTTTTTGTGATGTTGCTGCATGCTTCATTTTATGAGTATTTTCTTTTCTTATGTGTGGTTGAGCCCATCTATTGCCAATCTTGGGCCTGGATACTTGTATTTAAAAGAGATGAACAGAGAGAAACTGGAAAATTGACAGAATGACATATCCTAAACTCTTATTATTTTTCTTCCCCTACTTCTGCTGACAAATATTCTGGTGATTAATATTCTGATGAGTTTGTGTCCGGAGGAGAAGGAAAAGAAAAGAAAAAGTACTGTGGAAACCAGGCTTCTTTTGGTTATGTTAATATCATGGATACAGACCAAACCTAGTAATATTCCTACTGAAATTAGATAAATGAAAACTGCCAACAGTCTTTTAGTTTTGGCTTTCTGGGGTAAGTCATTTGTGTCCTTGAGGACTTCTATCTTGATCAAAGCATCTACTACCTGATTGCTAATTTATATTGGAGTAGGAACATTAGAATAGAATATAAGGACTTGTGAAATTCTAAAAGTGTCTGGTGGCATCCTCACTCATTTAATTCATGAGGGTGAATAATACTCTCAACTGCAGAAAGGCCTACGTGGAGGATATTGTGTGCATTACATACCTAGATTCCCAAGATGGAAGTCCTTGCATCTGCGGCAATACATGTGATGAACTACTAAAAGCAGACTTTCTTGTAACAACCTTTTGAGGGCTCTGATCAACACAAGCAGAAGGGATGGTAGGTCAGAGCTTAGGTGGGGTATGAGGCTGAAGATGTTGAATTCATAAAGTGCCACTTTATAGATGTAACATATGCAGGGAATATACCTCCATTCCTAACTGCCTGTGTTAGGAATTTTATACCCTTCCAACACTTCCATCACCTTCCTCTCTTCCCTGCCTATACTTGGAAAAGATGCCAAACGCTTCCTTAGTGCTTCACCTATCCAGTTTCGAAGTTGTTATGTGCATCCGATTCCAAATTTCAAAGCAACCCTTTTGCCATTTTTCACTGTGTTATTCTCTCTGTGTTACTACCGGATTTTTTTTTGTTGTTGTTTGTTCATTTATTTTTTTATGACCTGACATCAAATCCTGTCTAAACACTAACACCTTTTCATGTTAAAATAAAAGTCAGTTTAACAAATAAGGCCAGGAAGAAGGCGAAGTGTCTCCCTGCTGTTACCTTGTTCTGGAATTCTGGAATTCCTCCACTTCTGGACTTCTGGAGTACTGGGAGTGTGAGTGTGAGTGTGTGTGTGTGTGTGTGTACGCGTCAAGAGGGAGACACAAGCTCAGCTTTTGAATTGGCCAGCCTAGTGACCAGCGAGCCCGCCCCCACTCTTCTCCCTCCCCCTCCGGCGCTCACACTCAGGAAGCAGCTGGCTGCAGGCCGGCCCTCGCGGCCGCACACACATCCACACTCCTCGCCGGGCCGCCTTCCTCCCTCCCTCTTCCCCCTTCCCCTCTCCCTGCCGAGTGCCGCGGCCACTGCCCCTCCCGGGACCCCTTGTAAGCCGTCCGCGGCCGTCCAGGGTCGCACCGGCGACGGAAGCCGCCTGCAGCAATTAGCCAGCATCCCGGGGTCGGCCCCCAGAAGCACTCCCCGGCCCAGGACAAGGATGAACAGGACAGGCGAGGCACAAAGTCGCAACTCAACTTTTTAGAAACATTATTTGCGTGTGTATGTGTGTAGCAGGGGAGAATGAGCTGATGCAGAGGGTCCAGCCGCCCCGCCTCTGCCTCCTCCTCCCCCTGCCGCCGCTGCCCTCGCAGACGCGCGCGCACACACGGCACTTGGGCCGGGTTTCCGCGCTCCGTCTCCCGGCTTGGATGGGGGTTTTCATTTCCGAAGGAGGCAGAGCCCGCGGAGCGCGCTGAAGGGCTGGAGCCCCAAGTTACTCCTCGTCAGTGCTGGCCGCCCGCTGTCACTCGCGCTGGCTGGCCGGCGGAAGGGACCCGCACACCGGGCTTTGTTGTGGAAATCCCGGTTACCTGGTAAGTGGATGCCATAGGAACTTTGCTCGCAGGCGAGAGACGGGGAGAAACCGGGCGCTTGAGAGTGTGGGGGAGTTAAAGCTCAGAGACGCAAACTAGGGATTAGAAATAGTTTTCCACGCTGAGCCGGTGGCGTTCGCGCGGGTTTAAGGATACGCGCACCCCAATCCCCAGAGTCATAGGTCACTGAGAGACCTGCGCTTACTGAGATTGATAGCAACAATTAGGGTTCAAACAGTGTTCCTGTCAGTGGCCTAAGAGCGCCCAATGTAGAAGACAGAAAGATCAACAGGGTTTTAAAGTTTCGCTAATTAGGAACAGTTTTTGTTTTTTCATTTTAAGTAGAGGGGGCAGAGGGGTACACAATCAGGGCAAGTTGCAGGACGCACGGGCGTGGGGCGCTCCACTTCAGAGCCCCCACTGAAGGGAAACTTTGGCGAAGTGGGAATTGATGGGGTGACGTGAGGTCTCTCGCGCACACACGGGGCAGTAGTTGTATTTTCAAGTTCCACGTGTTTGTGGAGCTTCACGAAGACTGTTGTCCACGCCTGTGTCTCATCCAAGCCGGTGTCCCCATGATTGCAAGAGGTGGTCGGGTTGAGGGTACCTACACTCCTCGCCGGTACCGGCCCGGCGACCCACAGCCGCCGGGTCAGTAACTATAACCTCCCACGCCGCCAGTGCGCAGACACAGCCAGACACGAACCCTCCCCGCCGGGTTCGTCACCTCGCGTTTACATTTTATGGGGCCCGACAAAATGTCAGCACTGTTTGGAAAATGTCTCAGTCTCGGAGACTTTGTCCTGCGCACGGCTCTAGTCCCTATAAATGACCCTGTGTGTATTTTGAAGTCGGCCCGGGTCGCTCTCTGGAAAGCGTGAGTGAGCTGCGGTCTCTCTCCTAGACACACACCTTGCCCCGAGCGACAGTTCCAAGTTACTCACTGGAGCTGACAAGTCACCTCGGGGATAAGGAAGTCACCCAAATGTCTGGAAATCTTGGCCCTGGCTGATTTGTCATCCTATGGATGATTCAATTAGGTACCTGACGGGAGAAACTTTGGGGAAGGGTTTCTGGCTCCGCGTTCGCGCCCTCCGAATTGTTGGAGGTGTTTGGGAGGCGAGAAGCGAAGGGAAACCATAGGCTTAGGACACTGGCTTGGCGGGGGCCGGTGGCCAGCGTGTGGGGGCTGCGAGCCCGGCCATGGCTACTCCGGGCTACAGGCTCCGGCCGGGGCGGGCAGCGCGCGCGGGTCCCCGCCGCCCGGGCTTCCCAGCCGCGGCGCCCTTTCGGCCCCCGACTTACTCAGGAGCGGGTTGCACAACAGGAAGCCGGCACTAGTTTGTTTTGTTTTGCTGCGTTCGCTCGCTCGCTCGCGCACAGGGCCGAGGTTTAGGGGCGGAGGCGGCGGGGGGGTGACGGGGTCGCAGCCGCGCGTACCCAGCCGGGCGCTGTCGCCTCCGCCTCCGTACCCGCCCCTAGTTCCGCGCCAAGGAACCTGGATTTCCGACCCCAGCAGCGAAGCTAGTGGGATAGGGAACCGATAAGGGCTGCCCTCCTCCTGCCTTGTCCCACGCGCCTCTCCCTGGCGGGCTCCCGCCACCTCTCCCGACTTCTCCAGTCCTCCTCTTGGCAGGAGCGGTCTCCAGGACTGAGGTCTCCGTCCCCCTGCTCTGTGTGCCTCCTTGAGCCCCCCCCGCTAGTCTGCCCTGGTATAAGCTTGGCCCTCATCTCTGGAGCATCTAAACCCGGGGCAGGGGTAGGGAGCTACTTCCGGAATCGCAGGGAGCAGGGTCCGTAGAGACAGGACTCGTGCAGTCGCGGCCCCGTTTCACGGAGAGGGTTGCTCTTGCACCCTCTCCCCGAGCTGGCAGAACCACCTTCCTCCAGGAATTCAGCATCTCCTGAGAGTTGGGGCCCCGGGGCCCTGGAGTTTGTGAGAAGAAGGAAGTTCTGCAGCTCCCCCCAGTGGACCAGTTCCCGTTAGTATGGGACCGGGAATCTCAAGGATAGACTATTAAAGCTAGAGTGGACCTTGGAGTCACCTACTGATGAGGAAACCGAGCCTCAGAGACGTTAGAGGTTTTGCCCAAGACCTCACAGCCAGCTGTTACAGACCCAGGACAAACCCTTAAAGTTTTCAGTTAGCAGTTAAGAGACCATTTCTTGGCTCGAAGATGAACTGAAGACAAATGCGAAGTCTGGTTCTGTCCCCTCTGAAAGCTTTGATGAGTCATGATTTCTACCTTGGGAGTTAGCCAGACGTGTCTGTTTCCCCCTCTGTCTTGTTTCTCACTGGACCTCCCTTTTTAGACTAAACTTTTTTTGGTACAAAATCGATTTGTGTTGGTTTAAACCTTCCTATTTCTTCTGTCTCCTCCTAGTTTGCTTCCAGTGGTTCTGTGTGAAGCAGGTGCAACCTGCAAAGGTTTGCAGAAAAAGAATCCACCACGATGAAGGTCGTTCTGAGAAAGTTTGAAGCAATTTAGACAGGAGAGTGTTACATTATGTGCATTTTTTTTTTTTTTTTGCAATTGAGAACAAGCTAAAGTGTAAGGATCATCTATAACCGTACTGCAGTTTTCATATATTTTCACTAGTTGTCTGTGCAGCCAGACTAGCTCTGACGTTACTTTTGAAAGGAAGGGTAGAGGGCATTTTTTCCACTATTTTCAAAACACCTTTCCTTATTGGTAGTTTGTTAATTGCTTTCTTTTCTTGCCCAGAAGACTGAGTAATCCTTGAGTATGAGTAGATCTATTTAACTGCCGCTGTTAACTTCTCGCCTTGGGTCACCTTAGGCCAGTTTGGGGACAGCATCTTTAATCCCTTAATTCCACTGAAGTTCCTTAGTAGTAGGCAGGTTATCAGAGGTTGAATACCTAGGGTTTGTTGGTTTGCTTGGAAGAAGTGATCATTGCTTCAAATAATGCAATCTTTATTGGGGTGGCGGATGAACTCCAAGGTCCACCTAGTGGGTGAAATTCCTACTGAGCTAAAATAGGCTGGGTAGGGGAGGTTAAGTAATAGCCAGATAATGTTTTGTATCAGCCCTGCCTTCATTTATGCAGGAGAAAGTGGTCTTTCTGCCATTTCAGAAGAGAGCTCAGTGTTCTCGGTCTTTTTTTTTTTTTTTTTCTCCTCCTAGTAAATTAAGCCCAAGGACGTTTATTCTTTCCACTGTTGTCTCTCTCATATCATAATTATTGATCTTTGGAGTTGGAGTGTTAATTTACTCTTCTCCCAGATTATAGAAGATGTACTTCTGGAAGGAGATAACTGAGAAAGTGGCATCACGTGCACATTTCTCATCTCTGGAGAAGTCATTTTCTGTGTTTCTGTGATTATTTTCTGTAGGGGGCATTATATTGTAAATAAGGTGGAGATACAGGACTGAACTGTTTGACTTTTTCCTAAGTTTGGTTGGTTCATAGACTGTATCAGGACTGCAGAAAAAAGACACATAGGAAATCTGTGTGATAAAAAAAACTTGTTGCCATTCTCATTCAAGGAAGATCACACATAACAAAACCTTTGAAATGACATTGATACATAGTTTGATTAAAAGATGCCCAAGTCCCCAGCTTTTGTAGTTTCCCACTTACTTGAGGCAGAGTTGACACAAAAGCCAAATTTTCTATTGAGATAAAATAAGATATCCTTATGGAAAAGCACACTTATCTTAAGCTTGATGCATTTTTTTGCAAGTGGAACACACCCACATAACTAGCCTCCAGATCAAGAAACAGAGCATTATCAACACACCAGAAACATCTCTCACACTCCATTCCAGTTACCACCTCTGCCTAAGGTAACCACTGCCCTGGTTTCTAACAGATATGTTAGTTTTGTCTGTTTTTTTAAAAAAAATATCTTATGTAAATGGAATAATTCAATATGCACTCTTGGGTCTGGCTTCTTTCGCTCAACACAACAACCTTTTATTAGGTCAAATAATTTGGACTCCCCCTTTAAAGATGATGGAAACAGTCTGGCTTGCAGAAATTAGTGAGGCATTACTTAATATGATAGAATTAAGGAAAAACACTAACCAAACTGAAGCCATATTTATATTCTGATGACAGTCTGGTTAGGGAGACCAAACAGACACAAGTGAAATGTCTAATGTGACACCAGTGTAGGTGAGCAGGAAAATTCAGAGGAGTTCCTTACGCTAAGGCAACCCAGAGTGTATTTCACAGTCCCTTGGTGAGGGGCAGCAACCCCCATAATAATAAAAAAAAAGTGCCTGGTTTCAGTACTGAACTGTTCATTTGCAACTTTTAGCTGGGATTTTTCATTGTTCACCAGTAGGCCAAGATAAAGGCAAGAGTAAAATGCCTCCCCAGAAAAGGGAATAGAATTTCTGTGCTACTTTTTCCTAGTAGAGAAAGAAATAGACTAGGAAACTTGCAACTGTAATTAAACTGGTTCCATAAGCCATGGGATTCATGATTATGCTCACACCTCACTTGTATTTATTCAGGCAATAAATTATAGATGTGGGGTATAATTGTGTAATTCACTTATGCCATGTTTTTCAGTATGAAACATCAGTGTACAGAATGAACAATGTAAATAGAATAAATGTATGTGAATATATAGATGTAGCATAAATATATGATAAATGTATGGTGAAAAATATAAATATATAGGTGTAAAACAACCTATGTACATGTAAGGGCTGGGGAAGGTTCCAAGATAAATTATCTGTAACCCCAGAACTCAATAAAATTAGAATTTAGACAGGGAAATGAAACACGGACAAGTAACTGTAATGCAGTGTAGAAAGTTATGAATGTTGAAAGAGAGATGTGTAGAGTAAAATAACATTTATTGGGTCCTTTTGTGTACTGAACAGTGTCCTAAGCATGTGATGTGGATTCTCATTTATTATTGTGTAATTTTTTTTTTTTTTGAGACATAGTTTCACTCTTGCTGCCCAGGCTGTAGTACAATGGCACAATCTCGGCTTAGTGCAACCTCCCCCTCCCAGGTTCAAGTGATTCTCCTGCCCCAGCCTCCCAAGTAGTTGGGATTACAGCCATGTGCCACCATGCCCGGCTAATTTTGTATTTTTAGTAGAGATGGGGATTTCACCATGTTGGTCAGGCTGGTCTCAAACTCCTGACCTCAGGTGATCCACCTACCTTGGCCTCCCAAAGTACTGGGATTACAGGTGTGAGCCACCATGCCTGGCCTGCTATTCTGTAATGTTATGAACTATGCACAGTAGCATTACATTATCCTCATTTTACAGGTCAGATTTGTAGAGACTAAAAAAGGATCAAGGAGGGCCTAAAGTGGGTATTTGGAGTGGGCTTGGAGGGTAAGTAGGATCTGGATTTGGGGGAAAAGAGAGGAAAATAAAGGAGGAGGGGAAAGACCATCTAGCTGGACTCTAAGGCAATTTGTAGAATTAACAGAAACAAAGATGCAATCATGTTCCACTTTGGGAAGAAAATCAAGGAATTTGTAAAACTTGAATTATGAGGTTCCCAGTAGCTGAGGGCAGACTTGAGTCAAGGAAAGCTGGTGGGGCCATCCTTGTCTGACGTGATCTCTTCAAAGCCAGGAACAAGAATGACTGCACGCTCCTTCAGGCTCAGCAAGCCTTGCTGAACTGTAGATGGGCAGATGACGTCACAGTGCAAGATCATAACTGTCCTATGCTCTGTGATAAGGAGATCAGACTTTCTGAATACCAGTGATTTCCAAAGTTCTAAGCCAGCTCCATCAAATTTCTTTTGTAGGCCTGCTGAATATTGTACACAGAAAACCAACCAGATGCTAGGGCTAGTTATGAATTCTTGTTATTCTTGTGTGTGAAGAAATGGATTAATATTTTCCCAACCTTTTCAGCATGACCGATAGATTCCACTTCTGTCTGTAACTTGGCTGAGTCATTCACGGAGGTTTTCAAAAAATCTTTTTAATAAATATGTTGTCATGTTGGTTAAGGGCCTAGTCATTGTTGTGGACGTTCATACTTCCGCAGTGATGTCAGTGAACATAATTTAACTTCTGTAAAACTGCTGTCTACCAACAGCCAGAAATAGTTACATCGGTCACTTTTAAGCAATAACTGCTGAAGGAAAAAAAATCGCTCAGTTACATATGTGATGGGAACACAATAAGATGCCTGAGTATTTGGTTTAGGGAGTGATAAATTTTATTTCTAGAATCTTCCATAGATAAATGTTTGTTACCCTTTTTAAAGGATTGTGATCTTTAGCCTTGCAAATACCTAGTCATGTGGACTAAGTAGTTAGTTATACAGACTAAAGGATAATGAATGCTCTTTTCATTTGCCACATTTTATTCCTTATGTACCCTCTTGTGTGAGGATGGGCTTTTTTTTTTTTTCCTTGAAAGAAAAATCTCCAGCCAGTTATTTTACTTTTATATTTCTGAAGAAGAAGCCTTTGTGTCTCAAACCCTGGCCATGTGCTATTCACTCTTTGCAATTCAGGTAATTAATTCAGCAGTGACATCATCGGGAATGTGTTCATTTTTCCATTTCACATTCCTCTTTTCAGAATCTCATGGCTAATTCATATTAAGACCACATTTTGAAAGACTCAGTTCTCAAAGACATTGTGTGTTAATTTAAACTTTACCCACTTTAGCAGTGTAAGAGGGGGGTTTTATTCCAGGGAAAGTTACCTGTCCACTGCAATGAAGAAGATTCAAATTTTTCGGTAATTTTGATCCTGATTCTGTCAGTTGATTGATCAATTATTACTTATTGAGCACAATTGATCAATGGATATTTACTGCACAGTGAAAGATAGCAGTGGTAGGAATGAAGGTTTGTATCATTGAATCCTTATGTTTTATAAAGCCAAAAATGTCAAACCCTTAAATCTTTTCTGTTCTTCATTCCAGCTATATTTTATTATTTATTTTACTTTGACTGTTCAACTCTGTCTCTACCTCCAGCTGTTCTTGGTAAGTACTTGGGTAGACAAATAGTCCAAATAGTCCACTGCTTTTTAACAGTGACTTTTATGCTGTTTTGACTGTGACTCACCCTACAATTTATTTTTTGTCTTACCCAAAAGACGTGTATGCATACAAATGGGCAGATAGGTATACCCACAAATAACTGAAGTAAAACAGATACTTCACCATTAATACATTTGATGTACTCCAATAGCTTCTATTTTATTCTAGTAGTCCTATTTCATTAAATAATGCTTTCTCTGTTGAATAATTAATTTCATGGACCACCAGTGAATTGCAATCTAGTTTGAAAAACACTACTTTAAAATGAATACTTCATTGAACGTAGATGTAGGAACTTATAGCCTATGGGCCCAAGACATGGTACTTTCTGAACCTATTTATGTTTTCTTAAAATCTTTTGGTTCCAAGTTCATTTTCATTTTCTGTGATTTCTTATAGCTGACCAAGAAAATCCCTAATTTTCCTCTTCTCCCTTGCCATTTTTGGTAGGACCATGGCTCTCTATACCTTTCTGTACTCATTGATGAGTTAATGACTGGGGCAAAGTAAATGAAACACTTCTAAGTAATTACTACTGAAAGTAGTGACATTTAGTAAGCTAGGAGGATATGAAAGTTATATAGATGCACTGAAGAGTGGAAAGTAGATTCTAAGAGAGGTTATTGAACTTTTAATACTGCCCTCCAGCAGTATATTCCTGAAGGTCCTGAATTTCCTTCAGCAATCTATAGCCACTATCATTGTATGGAAGGCTCTCAATGCTGCTTCTGATTTTTAAATGAGGATTGACTAAGAGTATAAATTCCTGAATTGGATGTGGTCATTCTTTTTTTCCTACTCCCTTTCTTTTCTCTCCTTCTTTCTTTCCTCTGTGTCCTGTTCATATTTACTACTCATATTTTGAATGTCATAGCCATTAATTTAAGTTTAAAGTGATATGGCCAGTCCTTTCACTCTATAAACTTAGGAAAGATTATTTTAATTTTTGAGAACATTTTATAAAATATAAAAATGAAAAGTTAAAACATGTATATCTCTAATTAGATAGCAAAGGGTTTGAATTCACAGATAAAACAAAGTCAGAGTTTCTATTAGGTGAGCTCCCTCATGTTCATTACATTATCTTTTCTGAGTGGTCTTTGGAAGAATGGTCTTGAAGAATCTCTGCAGAGGACACTAAATTGTATTCATATTTTTCAATTGGTGTAACTCATAAGTGAAACCTCTTTTATTTTGTCTTATTGGTGATTATATTGCTTAAGTAACATTTGTACATCTTGGTGTTCAGAATAAATATATTCATTTTCTTAGAATTACAACGTTAGGCCTTGGGAGTACCCAAGTGAATAGGTCTGCACATAATAGTTATTAGGTGTAACCTCCCTAACTTTCTCCTCCACATTTCAATAATGAGGAATTACCTCAGTTATGTTTCTGTGTAACTTCTGTTGTAAATTCTATGAATTTGTTAGTTTCATGAATAAAGTTATGGAACCACAGAAATGATCAAACTCTACCTTGTTATGGGTTATCATATCATGATATAGTATCCTCCAGTTTCAATTTGGAGAAATAATATTGTACACATCCAATATATTTCCTTTATAATATCCTCCAGTTTCACAGGCACATGTTTGCACTTTCCTCTGTTAAAATTGCAGACAAGAATAATTTTGATTTATTGGTGACATCTAATATAGCTGTGTTTATATTGTTGCCAATAAAATGACTTACATGATTGGTTTTTGTTTATACAATCTTTTCTGAGGAGTCAGTCACCTGTGTTAGGACAAGGTACATTCTGCTTATTTAAATGAACTCCTAGGATCTAAGAACATTCAGCTCTATCTGTCCTTGATTGAATTGCAAAATGTACTTCACACTGCAGCCGTGCATGAGAATAACTTATATTATCTATCAATAGGCTTTTCATTTCTATATTCTTCTGGCTACAAAAGCTGTAACAAGAGAAGCCCATGGGAATAGCACGGGCCTATTAACAATCAAGGCAGTGATGTTGAAAAGGCGGCATTAATGAAATTATACAGTCATGAACCCGAAGGGAAAAAATAAAAAGGATCAATAAAAACTCTTATTGTAGATAGCTTAGACAGATACATAAGAAATAGAGTCAGAAGCAGTTTGTTTGCTGGCCAGTATTTTGTGCCTCATTATCGGGTTTTCTATGCAGAGTAAGAAGTGCTTGTGGCATAAGAAATGGAAAATGTAACAAAGGCTAAATGTAGCCTAAGGAAATGAAATGATGTATGAAAATTAATAATTAACTGGCTCATCAGATGAATTATGACTCTAGATGAGTCTATTAATGATATTTGCTAAGAAAGGGCCTTTGACTGTAAATAGGCATTATGGAAGTCGTGTTCTTGAAATTTTCTGGAATGGATGAGTTAACATTGCTTTTCGTTTGTTTAATCTTTTAATCCATGACGAGCAGTGCCTGGAGCCTTGGGTAGAAGGTAGAGTCATGATTTTATATTTTGATTAAAGTCATGCTTTTTCAGAAAACTCATGGAATTACGAAATGGTTTTGTGCCTTAGTTTCCTTAGGGGTTAAGTAATTTTCTCTCTGACCTGATTTACAGAGGTGTGTTTGAAGAGTTTGAAAGTGGTCAAAAGGAAAGATTTATTAACTTTCATGCTGACTCATATTAGCAGAATTAACATTTTCATTGTAGGAACCAATGTAGTATTAAAACTCTAAATACGTCACTATGTCAGATTCAAAATATCCTAAATTTTTACGTCTGGATGCTCCTTGCTTTTCTTCTTCTTGTTTCTTTTGTTTTTGTTGTTGGTAGCCTAGAGGAGAGTAGTTGGATGGAGAACAGAGGAGAAAATGCTGACTAGAATATTGTGATTGGATTTTTAACTAGAAAGGTGCTCTTCCAATGGAATCCCATCAGTTAAGTTTTTGACACTGATTAGTTGTGATTTTACCTTTTTGACAAAATATATTCTTCATGGTTAGCATTGCCATAGACGCATTGCTGATGGGCAAGCCTTTGTATCAGCTTTCACTTTGATGGGGGTAGTAGAGTATGCTATTGTTTTTTGCTTCCATGTCTACCCTCCAGATTTAAATGCCATAAGTATAAAATCTACATATTTATTCTTGAGTATAGCAAATGCGTGTTCTTGATAGTCTTTCTTTTCTAAATTGCCTGGAATAACAGAATTTCAAGAGACCATAGTGAATAGATCCAAATTCCTCAACCTTTTATGGATGAAAAACTGTAAGTCCAGAGAAGTTATAAATGATTTGTCAGAAGTAGAACCCAGGTATCTTGACTTTTTGAGTGCCATTTCACTCAGCCTCTATGAGGGCCTTTCTTAAAAGTTATAATAGCATTTTATCCCTTTTTTGTTACCAAGTGCCTTAGAATTATATCTTGATCATATGGCCTAGCTAAAAAGTATGCAAAATATTATATAAATAGATGAAATTTATTTTTACATTCTATTATCTAATGTTTGAGAAATCTGTTGGCATAATTAATGTGAAAAGTGGAATATTAGCCATATTTTCATGTTTAGTTTCTTTTATTTTTGTCTTGAGGCTGGTTTTGCTCAGCTCACATGCCATTGGCCTATTGGTTTTTTCTTTATGGTATTAATCACTTTACTTTCTGGCTGTCGCTTTCTCGGTAATAAAATTTATGTACATTTTGTTGTTGTTCTTACTTTCAACCTAAAACTATTTAAAACAGGAGTGTAGTTTATATATAAAAAAAAAATAAATATTCATTGCAAGACAGGCAGGTGTGAATGCCTGATACTTAATTAAGTTCTCAGTGCTCTAATTATTTTTCCTTCGTGCAAACTCACCTTCTTAATGATCATGCCTAATGCTAAGTACCTCCTTATGTGTTTTATCCAGGTTTTGATGAGAATTCCTGCTCGTATATGATCTTGCTGCCAAAAAATGACTCCCTTATTTTTGAAAACCTGGAAATGGGCACAGTCTGAAAATCTGCAGACACTTGTCACTTGGACCATGGTCTTACTGACTCATATTTCCAGTCATGTTGAACAATTATTTATTTAAAAAAATTGGCTAATATGACATATTTCTTTTGCCTTTTTTTGGCGGGGGGTTTCTGCTGAATAAGTGCTTTCTTCTGCAGGGTTCAAAGTGCTCAGAGAACACTATTTTATCAATGAGAGGAAAATAGATGGCCAATTTTACTGGCAAAGTACAGAGACATTAAATGACTATTGCTCATGATCTACCAATGAATGGATCAGCATACTGACTGGTGACACACAGGAGTTCTCCTACATAAATGTACCATAAAAAGCATTGGAATTTTTCCAATGTAAGAATTGAGGTTATCTGGTCACTCCTGCTTTGTACTCATGGGAGAAGAGGGCAGGAGTGAGACCTGACTTAAAGGAATATGGTTGAGTGTTTTCCAGGACTAGATGACATGATAGTATTAAATGTCACAAACTGATGGAATTCTTAGTGAAAATAGAGAATTACTAAGAATGAAGAAAACATTCTAAATTTTGTATTGTTAATTACTTTTGAATTTCCTCAACATAGGCACACAGAGGAAACTTTGCAGAAGGCATAGTGCTTGAGTTAAAATTAGATATTTTGATTTTCTAAAATAAAAGAAAATAAACTCTTCACAAAAGTTTTCTCCTTGATAGCCTTTTCTCGATTATTTATGGAGTAATTTATTTGGAAGTTGAGTTGAAAAATGTTCGTTCAACACTTTGAGTGGATCATACACAAAAAGTAAGAATCATCCATTTGAGGATATCTGGTCACTCCTGCTTTGTACTCAGTCCTTATTTCCTGTGTTTGTCGAGCTTTGGCTTCTTTCCATGACTGTCATCTCTAAAAGACTGATTGTGACAGTGTCTATAATACATTTGGCCTAGTGGTGCAACCATGGCACTTTACCACCTCATTGCATACATTTTGGGGAGCTATTGGTCAAGGGAGGGCAGGGCCTTCTTTAGTAATTTACAACCCGGCGTCATCACGTGGGTGGGTGATGATATCCTGCTATCATGTTCAGTACTTCTCTTGGTTCTCGTTCTGCTTCCTTAATGTTAGGAAGCTTTATGGAACCATGGTAGATTTATTGAGTGTCATGCATCATGTACATACTGGACAGGTCGCTTTTAGTAGGGACATTCTCTTGTTATGCTCCCCGTATGGTGTTTTGCACACCCCTTCTCTTTTCTAGGATTTTAGTAGACGATTACAGTATCGTGGTGTTGATTCTCTTCCAATCTCCATAACTCAGGATCATTATAGAACCAATACCCTAATGCTGCCATGTATATTTGAATATATGAATATATGGATATATGAAAATTTTGTGGTATTCCCAGGCCTAGGTGTTTACCTTTTTCGAATCTAGGGACTATGAAAAGATAGCTCTTAAAGTGAAAATCAGAGATGGTTTAGTGTCCCCATAGTCTCATTTAGAGCCATGTCTGCTTTGTGGTTGTTTACTAGAACTTTGAAGCATTGGTCTCACAGCTCATGTAGGTGGTGCTTTTGGGTTTCCCAAGACCCACTGTAGCAAAAATGAACTGTATGGAAAGATCCTCTAGGGAGCAAAATAAATTTTGTTTTGCAAGCTGGCACCAGTAGATTGTTGTAGTTGCCAAGAGCGCTGTATTGAGAAGGGCTCAGTGGCAAACAAAACAATGCAGTGATCTATAATCCATGTCCACCGTGAATGCAGAAAGGGAGAGTGCCTGCCAATGAGCTATGTATTTGAGGACCCTGTTCTACATAAAAGGCCATCTTGCTAAGAGTGCTTCTTTTCTTCCTGATGTGAGTGATATACAGGTTGAAAAACTCACCGTATCTTATTTTCATTTTTGCTTTTAAAAATGCCTGCGTTTATTTTTTTAAACAGGCTTATAACCCACACCATGGATAACTTATTGGACTTTGCCTGAAAGGAGTCATTAGTGACATTGGATATTTGACCATCTTGGCCACAGTTTTTTCAGAATGAATGGAAGATCATGCAGCATGAGTCTCCACCGGACATCGGGAACCCCACAGGGGCCTAGGATGGTCAGTGGCCACCACATTCCTACCATCCAAGCCCACTCCGGGACTCCTGGCCCCTCGCCCTGTGGCAGCACATCAAGCCCCACTATGGGAAGCCTTGCTAACAACCTCCATCTCAAGATGCCCTCAGGAGGAGGGATGGCTCCTCAGAACAACGTGGCTGAGAGCCCCATCCATCTGCCTGCCTTAAGCCCCAGGAGACAAATGCTCACCAATGGGAAGCTGCGATTCCAGGTCACTGAGGCTGGAGGCATGTCAGGGTCACATACTTTAAAGCCAAAGCAGCAGGAGTTTGGAAGCCCTTTTCCTCCAAATCCTGGGAAAGGTAGGATTGTCTTTCTGGGATCTTTTAAAAATGGAAACAATTTTTTTCTCCCCTATCCCATTTTCTGCCAGCAAATCCTATGGAAAAATACATGATTCAGTGTCAGGGTCAAAGTTGATGGTCTCATAATGATATATAGCTTGCTCAGTAAGGGAGTGGGTGTGTATGTATTAAAGGGGAAGGGACCACAGTGGTAAATACTGAGTATGAGACATCTCCTGCGACTGTGAAACAGAGTACCAGTAAGATAGAAAGATAAGAAATAGGGAGGCAGGCTAGGTGGTTGTGGTGGAAGGGTAAATGCTGGTTTAGCAAGATTCTGCCCTCCAGATACGTGTAGCTCTGTCCTGATTCCCTGGGGGCTGAATGCTCCAGGCCATGGACAAGAAGAGTGACTGGAACTGTCTTTATGCCAGTGCTAAAAGTTCAATGTAGAAAGAAAGTGATAAAAAAGGGAGAAATTTTCATAGCCAATAAAATGAGGAATCAGTACATATCAGTGATAAGAAAAATTACTTTAAGAGTAAAACCTGTAATTTTTATAATACAGCTAGTAGCAAGAGGGAAGCAAGCTAGAAGGGAATAATGAAAAGATGTATTTGGTGCTTGTGGAGAACTAGAAAACCTGGTCAATTTGAAGTGCAGAGAGAATGTGCTTTTAATTCAGTAGCGTTTGAATTACCATATATTTTAAATTAAAGAATAATTGTTGGTGAATAGCAGGTTATTTGAATGACACACTATCTCTAGAAATTGATGTTGAATTAATGAGATTATATTGTAGATGACGTATGTATTTAGAGAAAGAGCATGTACCCCACGTGAAATATAGCTTTGCTGTATAAAATAGCACAATTATATATTCCTTAAGGTATTTTTAGCATTCCGTCTTAAATGTTTATGTTAAAAATGCTTACACCACCAAATAGAATTACTAGCAGCCTTCAGAATAGCCACTCATTCAGTTAATTAAGATGAATAATGATTCCTATCAGGCAAGTAGCCAAAAAGTTGTTTGTTTTAGTGTCAGTGTATTTCTGTGTTTGGAGAAATTGGTGTAAATGGGCAGGTTTTAAAAAAACAATAGCACTAAACATACATGTGCCTTTTAAGTTAATTAATTTTTTGAGAGAGGATCTCACTTTGTCACCCAGGCTGGAGTACAGTGGCATGATCTTGGCCTCACTGCAGCCTCATCCTCCTGGGTTCAAGTGATCCTCCTGCTTCAGTCCCCCAAGTAGCTGGGACCACAGGTGCGTGCCGCCACGCCTGGCTAATTTTTTTTTTTTTAGAGACAGGATTTCATTATGTTGCCCAGGCTGGTCTCCAACTTCTGAGCTCAAGTGATTTGCCCGCGTTGGCCTTGCAAAGTTCTAGGGTTACAGGCGTGAGCCACCGTGCCCAGCCTTAATTTATTTATTTTTCTTCTTCTTCTTCTTCTGTTTTTTTTTTTTTTTTTTTTTTTTTTTTTTTTTTTTTTTGGTCTAGATTAGTTTTGAATCATTTTATTTCTTAGAGGTACTGATATTTAGTATAAGTATGGGAAAAAGTTTTCCTGGGGCTACATCCAAAATAGGTTTCTCATTGTCGGGTTGCTATGTCCATGGCGTGGCAAACTAAGTTCCCTCATGTTAGATTTAGGTGTTTAGATTTTCAGGGGCTGAGGCCCGGTAAAACCTTTTAGCTCATGCTTGACTAGTGAACTGTAGCGCTTGCTTTTATATGTACATATGTTTGCAATCCTGACTGACAATAATAATGGTGATAATATTAATAACTTGCCTTTATTGTATCATAACTCAGCATATGTCAGGCACTGTGTTAAGTGCTTTCCAATACATAGTCTCAGTTATTCCTCAAACAGCACTGAGTTATATGCTATGGTTATTTAACTGATAAGCGAACTAAGGTCTAGAAAGAGTAAGTAACTTCAGAGGCACCAGCCAGTAAGGAGCTTGGGAATACTAACTTTGATGGCAGTCAGAAGTGGCTGTAATTAAAGCCATGTTTTTAAAAAAAACCTCAGTTGCTTAAGGGCTAGTGAATTCTCAGGGTCGATACACCTTGAAATGCCTGTCAGAAGTAGTGCTGCCTGTCAGAAGTAGTTCCTGATTCCCTTCCCTGTTGCTTTTTGTTTTCTTGCTCAGCGTCCTAGCTTACAGTGTCCGTCCTGGATCTGCATGGTTGGGACATGCATAGGCACAAATGATGGGTGGAGGACAGCTGTATTATTATCACCTCTAGCTTTGGAGCTTAGATACCATCAGTGGTCTAGATGGTACGAGAAGTGGCTGAATGTATCATTTCTTCCAGGTCTTGGTTGACAATTCCTATACTAAGCCAATAACTGGTTGAGGGTGGTAATCTAGGATTGTTTGAACTTTGATCATTTACTCTACAAATAATTATTGAGCATATATTGTGGGTGATCCACTGTTCTGGAGATGCAATAGCCAATAAAGCATAGTCCTTTCCCTCAAGAAGTTGGATAATTCATACAAACAAGTGGCCAGTTAAAATGCAGCACAGTAGGTGGGTGCGATGGCTCATGCTTGTAATCCCAGCAGTTTGGGAGGCTGAGGCAGGCAGATCATTTGAGGTCAGGAGTTTGAAGCCAGCCTGGCCAACATGGTGAAACCCCACCTCTACTAAAAATACAAAAATGAGCCGGGTGTGGTGGTGGGCACCTATAATCCCAGCTACTCAGGAGGCTGAGGCAGGAGAATTGCTTGAGCCTGGGAGGCAAAGGTTGCAGTGAGCAGAGATTGTGCCATTGCACTCCAGCCCGGGCAACAGAGCAAGACTCCATCTCAAAACAAAAACAAAAACAAACAAAACAGCACAGTAAGGACTCCAGTAGGGGTACACTCAGAATGATATGGCCACATAGAAGGGTTTCTGGCCTGTGCTATATAGGCAGATAATTAGAAGGAGAAGAGCTAGCTTTGCAGTCATGCAAAGTGCATGTCCTGTGTGTGTGTGTATGCGTGTGTGTGTGTGTGTGTGAGTACGCATATGTGTGAATGGAGGGGGTTGTCTGGAACTTATTCTGGGAAGGGAGAAAAATGCACTCAAAACCTGGAGGGGAGAAATCCTGGTGCATTTCATGGACTTCCACTTGGTTCCACATGGACGGGGGTACAGAAAACCGTGGTAAGAGATGAAGCTGAAGAGGAATCAGCAGAAGCCAGAGGAAGGGGCATGAATGATGTGCCAAGGAGTTTGGATCCATTTTGAGGACACTGATGGAACATGGGACTCTTGTGGGTTTGTTAATTAGGGTTTTCCAGAGAAATAGACGAATAGGATACATATCTACATGTGTATATCTGTGTGTGTGTGTGTGTGTGTGTATATATATGTATATATAAAGAAATTTGTTATAAGAAATTGGTCCTTGGGATTATGGAGAGTGGCAAGTTCTGGGATCTACAGGGAGAGTCAGTCAGTTGGAGACAAGGGGAGCCAATGGTTTCATTGCAGTCTGAGTCTGAAGGCCTGAGAACCAGCAGAACCCATGATGTAGTCCCTGGCTGAAGGCTGGCAGGCTCAAGATCCAGGAAGAGCTGATGTTTCAGTTTGAATTCAAAGGTAAGAAAAAAACCAGTGTCCCAGTTGGAAGGCAATCAGGCAGGAAGAATTTTCTCTTGTCGGGGGCAAGGGTCAACCTTGTTCTATTCAGGACTTCAACTGATTGGCTGAGAACCACCCACATTAGGGAGTGCAATATGCTTTACTCAGTGTACTGACTAAATGTTAATCTCACCCAAAAACACCCTCATAGAAATGCCCAGAGTAGTGTTAGACCTAATATAGGGGCACCAAGTGGCCCGGTCAATTTGACACATAAATTTTAACCAAAGCAGTATCATTGCTTTGGGGCAAGGTACAGTTTACATGGTAGCTAAGAAAATGCATTTTCTAAGCTTTGAAAATGATTATAGCAACTCTTAGGGAAGCAATAGAGCTGTATACGTAGAATTTAAGTTACCTAAGAATTGCTCCACAGACAAGCATCTGACTTGAAGACTGAAGAATCTTTGATGGAAAGCTCATGAGAAGTATACATTTGATATTAATGTTTATATTATTTAAAAATTGAGTTCTGCTCAGTTGAAAACTCAAATAACAGTGGCTTTAACATCATAGATTGTGGTTCCCAAACAGTGTATTAAGGCCACTGGAGTGCCACTGTGAACTTGGGGAGTCACAGGGTATTTTAAATTTAGAAGGAAACAGGGATATGTGGTATCCTTTGGATACTGGTCAAACTCCTAGGTTGAGGAGGTTGACAGTTTCAATAGTAAATTGCACTATGTTCCTTTTGGTGACATCATATCTTTGAGAAGCTCCATTTTCAGTAATTGTAATTTAGAAGAGGCAAGTACTTTTTACACCCATGTCCACGGCAGCATTATTTATGATAGCCAAAAGGAAGAAGCAACCCAATGTGGTATATGCATACAGTGGAATATTATTCAGCCTGAAAAAGAAAGGAAGTTCTCACACATGCTACAACATGGATGATCTTTGAGGAAATTATGCTAAATGAAATGCACCAGTCACAAAAGGACACGTATTGTATGATTCCTCTTGTATGAAGTTCCTGGAATGGTCAAATTAATAGAGTCAGAAAGAATGGTGGTTGCTGGGAGTTGGGGGAAAGGGGACATGAGGAGTTAGCGTTTGATGGGTACAGAGTTTCAGTTGGTGAAGATGAAAAAGTTTTGGAGATAGGTAATGGTGATGGTTGCACAATAATGTGAATATACTTAATGCCACCGAACTGTGCATTTAGAAATGACTAAGATGATCGCTTTTATGCTGTATATATTTTACCACAATTTTAAAAGAGCAAATACTGAGTGAAATCAACGTGGAACGGGTGATGGTGTCCAATCTTACTTTTGAGAAGCATTAGAGTGCACAGTTTAACACACATCCCATTAGTATTTGGGGTTATTTAAGAATGAAATAAAATACTATTTTCTTTTAATTTATTTGTATTATTTTTTCAAACAACTAATAAGCTGTTAGTACATACATGTTATTGAGTTGTTTACACCTAACTACTTGATAAATGCAACCGTAGGTGTTTCTTTTGGCCTAGGGGTACCATGAAAAAATTACTGAAACACTGAGCATGCCATGAACTGAGAACATTGGGGAACTTTTGTTGTAGGAGTTTATTTTTATTACACAGAGAAGGCTGGAGTAGGTGCTTGCTGCTAGTGGTTGGCCACTCTGCTCTCTCTGGTCCAAGATCATGGAGCTTTCTCTAGTCTTCCTCTAGATTGCACATCTGCCTCATTCCAGATCCAGCTATCTAGTCTGCCTTCCGAGAAGAGTGAGGAGGAAGGAAGAGGACAAAAGGCAAAAGACAAAAAGAAGGACGACTCCTAGATCTGTTCCTCTTCAAACACATTTCCCAGATGCCCTGCCCAGCTATTCCCATTTAAATTAACCAATCATTGCATAACTTATTTCTTAAATACAATTCATTCTTTGATGCTGAATTCATCATTTTTTGAAGTTTGATCTGGCCTTATGCTGTTTTGTGTTGTATTATACTGTATTTAGCTTTTTTTTTTTTTTTTTTTTGCATTTTGCCTCTTTTATCTCTCTCAAGTAAGGTGAACCACTTGAAAGTAAGTTGCAGACATTGTGACATTTCACCTCCAAATTCCTAAGCCAGTGTCTTTTATGTTATATAACCAAAATCTATTAATCATAACCAAGGAATTTAACTTTCATACAAAGTATTATTTATATATAGTTACATTTAAAATACAGTCCAGGCTGGCATGTGGCTCACACCTGTAGTCCCAGCACTTTGGGATGCCACGGTGGGAGGATGGCTTGAGGCCAGGAGCTCAAGACCAGCCTGGGCAACAAAGTGACACCCCTCTCTCTACAAAAAATAAAATAATTTGCTGGGTGTGTTGGCATGTGCCTGTAGACCTAGGTGTATGGGAGGCTGAGGTGGAAGGATCACTTGAGCCCAGGAGTTTGAGGCTGCGGTGAGCCATGATTGTGCCACTGCATTCAAGCCTGGGTGACAGAGTGAGACAAGAGACACCAACCTTAAGTGACACAAAATAGTTTTTTAATCCCAATTAGTTTGGTGTCCTTTGTTGATATTATTCTGTTTTTTTTTTCTTCCGGTTCCTCTACCTTTCTTTGTGTTTCATGAAAAAATATGCTGATATATATATAACACATATATAATACATATATATTATATATACAATACATATATAATACATATATAATATATA
>NW_016814617.1:754244-766998 GCF_001698545.2 Rhinopithecus bieti
ATATATAAATATATATATGTATTTTTTAAGATGGAGTCTTGCTCTGTCACCCAGGCTGGCGTGCAGTGGTGCAATCTCAGCTCACTGCAACCTCTGTCTCCTGGGTTCAAGCAGTTCTCTGCCTCATCCTCCTGAGTAGCTGGGATTACAGGTGCCTGCCACCACGCCCGGCAACTTTTGTATTTTTAGTAGAGATGGGGTTTCACCATCTTGGCCAGGCTGGTCTTGAACTCCTGACCTCGTGATCCACCCGCCTCAACCTCCCAAAGTGCTGGGATTACAGGTGTGAGCCACCATGCCCAGCCATGCTGATATTTTTAAAGAGTTCAGATGAGTTGTCTTTTTCCACACTCTGGTTTGTCTGATCATTTCTTCATGATTGGATTCAGGTTAAATATTTTTGACAAGAATACTATGTAGGTGATTTGTGTACCACCCATTGCATTATACACAGAAGTAATGAATTTTGCTTCGTCCTAGTATTTGTGATGGTATATTTGATCACCTGGTTAAGGTGGTGTCACCAGATCTCTGCATTGTGAAGGACAATTTTCTTTCAAAATGTGTAAGTGATCTTGTGCAAATATCTTGTCCTCCAACAATCTTTCATAGCATCCATTGATGATACTTGTCAGAATCAGTTTTTACATGGTTGGTTGCATAGTGGTGATTTTCTGATTCTTTTATTCCTGCTATGTTTATTAACTGGTATTCTTCTGGAGAGAGGATCTTCTCTCCCTTCTCTTTTTTGTGAATCACTACGGAATCACTCATGAATTTCTTTTAAAATTAGTGTGCTATAATTCATTACCATCATTATTGTTTGTGATACTCAAATTGTCCCAAATTTGACCAGTAGGAGTCCCTTGAATTCAATTCTTGTGTCTTTATGACATGGTCCCATTAAGTACTTCCATGCTTACAGGCATAACAAGATGTTCTAGGCTCACTTGTACTTGCATGCCCCAGACCTGGAATCATGCATTTTCCCAAGAAGTTCAAGTCCCTCTTAGTGGGGAATATTTGGAAAACTGGCGGAAAGGGTGTTCTTGTTGACTGTGGGATGTCGTTGCTTGTAAGCCCTTTCCATGGACAAAGTTAGGAAATATATTAGAGAAAGAGAGTGAGTTCCAATTAAAATACAAGTTACTGAGTTCTTCCTCACACTCTCTTATTGCACACTTGTCAGTGTTTTCAGAAACATCGTGTATTTTTATTTGCTCTATGACAAAGAAGAGTTACTTTTAGTTTTATGTTTCTAAGACAATAGAAATTAGTTTTAAAATTGATCACTTACTACATGTAAATTTTTAATGAGAGGAGGTGAATGTGTTCCTATTTATCTGAGTCACTGGGTGAGCAGGGAGGACAGGGTGTAGTTGGCAACTTACTAGCTTCGCTAGGATTTGTGTGTGAAGGATCGCGGTTATATTGTATTTCCCCTACTTCCTGCTCCAACAGTTACTCACTGTAATTAGACTGGTAGAAATGCATTTTTCAAAGCATCTGGGAAATCAGTTTTATGATCCCCACTTGAAGCACATTTGACACAACTATTTAAATATTTAAGACAATTTTACATTTGTAGTACCCGGAGGAGTATATAATTGGGAAAATTTTCATTAGAAGAGTGTTTTATTTTACTTCAGGGCTTCTGACATTTCTTGCTGGGCTCTGCTGTCCCTGGAGACAAAGAGAGTTAGTTATTCATTAGCGTCTGTGGGTTACTCATTATTGTTGGTCAGGGAAAAAGACAGAATAATATCAACAGAGGACACCAAACTAATTGGGATTAAAAAACTCTTTTGTATCACTTAAGATTGGTGTCTCTTGTAAAGACCTGGTTTAAGAAAGATAATGTATCGTGAGAACCTGGGAAGTCGAAAAATTAATGCACTTTAAATAATACATCAAATTTCATGTTTATTTTTTACTGCTTGTGGTTGGCTATTTCAACTGGTATTAATTTAGAGCTTAGGTTAGAGCTTGCTTGGTCAGTGAGTTAGCTAGCTGTGTGTTTTTCTCACTGCCACATCATACATTTTACATCATACAATTTTACAATACTGACACTGATTTAAAATGTTACTTTCCTATACTTAGGAAAAGTATTTCCTTAGGTTTATCCCTGGGAAAACAACAGACAATGAAAAAAGTCTGCTAACACTGGTGTGTGTACCGTGTTGAATGCAACCATGTTAGAACTGGGATAAGAGTGACAATTGGGGTCCTGCAGTTTTGAAGAGATGCAGTTAATATATCACCTAAAGAAAGTTGGGGCAAAATCCTTGGTTATTTTTTTTCACTTCTGCTTTTTAATCATTTATATTTTCTTGCACTTCCAATGTGGCTTCCTGCAGAATTAGAGCAAATAAAGTTAATATTCCATAAAAGGTTCCAAAAATAACCAAACAGCAAAGACCAAAGGCATTATTCCAGTTGAAGTAGCCAGAGTTTTCATTTTGTCTCGCCAACAAGTCAGGTGAAACACAATGTTTACTTTTGTTTACTCTCTGAGCTACACAGGGTCCACTTTGTATGATTTATTGATGCTGTGTACAAATCAAATTGATGATGGATTTCCAAGTGTTACTCAATCGCAGGCATGATTTGTTCCAATTATAAAAGGGGATTTGTCAGTCTTGTAACTACATCTTTAAAATAATCTACTCTGTTAATACCCTTCCCCACTTGAAATGCTACAGGATATGAAGCTGAAATGTAACTTTCATTAGTCACCTATAGCATTTTCTTTTTCCCCTTCCCCTTCTCCATCCTCCTCCCCTTTCCCTTCCCCCTTCCCCCTTCCCTTACCTTTTCTTTTCTTCTCTTTTCTTTCAGTCTTACTCTGTTGCCCAGTGCAGTGGCACTATCTGGACTCACTGCAACCTCCACCTCCCGGGTTCAGGTGATTTTCCAGCCTCAGCCTCCCAAGTAGCTAGGACCACAGGGTCGTGCTACCACTGGCTAATTTTTGTATTTTTTGTAAAGATGGGGTTTCTCCATGTTGCTCAGGCTAGGCTTGAACTCCTGAGCTCAAAGGGATCCATCTGCCTCGGCCTTCCAAAGTGCTAGGATTACAAGCATGAGCCACTGCTCCTGGTCAACCTGTAGCATTTTCTAAGGTGGTTAAAGGACTTGGACTTATAGAGTACTTTGTAGTTCACAAACTTTCATGTTGATTATCTCATGTGATTTGATTAAAGGTAGCATCCTATGAGATGGGGCAAGTGTAACTGGCCCCATTTTAAGGATGAAGACACCAAGGCTCAGGTTGATGGTGATCTCATTCTTTTAAAAAATATTTGTTTATTTATTTACTTACTTATTTATAGAGACTGGGTCTTGCTCTGTCTCCCAGGCCAGAGTGCAGTGGCACGATCATAGCTCACTGCAGCCTTGAACTGCTGGGCTCAAGTGATCCTCCCACCTCAGCTTCACATGTAGCTGAGACCATAGGGGTGTATCACCACACCTGGATATATATATATATATATTTTAATTTTTGTAGAGAGGGGATCTTCCTGTGTTGCCCAGGATGGTCTCAAACTCCTAGGTTCAAACGATCCTTCCACCTCGGCCTCCCAAAGTGCTGGGATTACAGGTGTGAGCCACCATGCCTTGCCTAATCTCATTCTTTATGTGCTGTGTGGTTTTACATTGACTAGGACCCAGCGGTCTTAGATCTTTTGCTATAGGAGTTCCGAGAAATCTTTCTCCTTCTCTCTATTAGAATAGAGGGTGCTGCCATTCCTTAAAAAGTATACTTTTAAAAACTCAAACCATTTAGCCATTGTTTCCATCCATGAGCTGAGGAAATGGGCACTTGCTCCTGTTTTTGAAAATTCTCCTTGACAGTTTTGAACAGTTGGCCCCTCTGAGCATGGAGAGCATTGTCTACTCGGGAGGAGTTAGGCAGCCGTTTTTGTGTGGCCACCTGAGTGACACTGGTATATGCATAAGCACCTTTCCATACCTTTATCTATATGAAGTCTGTAAACCCAGGCAGGCAGATACTATGAATGTGAATAGATTTGCTACTTCTGACTTGTCACATTTTAAAGACACAATGGATGGTGACTTGTATTTAGTGCTTATTTTCATGACTGCCTTATTTGAATAATGAAAGTCGTAAAAAGTTTGTAATTGGATCTGACATAATAAACAAGTTACAAAATGCAACTTGTGGTGTAGGACCTTGCTACTCAAGTATAATCTGAGGACCAGCAGTTTTAGCCTCCTCCAGGACCTGGTTAGAAATGCACAGGGCCACTCCAGACCTCCTGAATCCGAATGTGCATTTTAACAAGATTCCCAAGTGATTCGTGTGCACAGGGCTGGCTTCGTGGATGTGTGAGTAGTCACTTCACAGGGTCCTGCACTCAGAAGGGGTGCCCTGTGCTTAGGGTTTAGTGTTCTGTGGTCACATTCTGGACATTCTTAATGATTTTGTTTTTGAATCTGTTGTTTGCCAGTGAAGTCCCATGGGACACTGGAGCAGTTAATGCGTGCTCTCATCCCGTGCCAGGATGACCACTGACTCTTCCACTTCCACCCAATATTCACTGCCACCCTCTGCTTCTGGCAGGGATGGGGCCTTGCAGGAGGGTATGAGGAAGGTGTGGTGGGGTGTGTGTGCCCCATGTGGCCAATTGCCAGTGAGGCTCTGGGCACCTTTGGGGGTCTGCACTTGCTCTGAGAGTATCCCTGTGCAGAAGGAACCCAATCAATGTTAAGTAGCAAATGAAAAAAACCCCAGCAAGTCCAGAGAGAGAGACCTAAGAAGAAAGGAAAAAGCTTCTTGCTTTTTGATCAAGGGACGCAGCATTTTTATTTTGCACTGGTCCCTACAAATTATGTAACTGACCTTGCAAGTGCACATTGACATTTGAGAAGCACTGCTATAGGGAAACAACATAGACATTGGAGCCAAGACCCACTGTCCAGTTCAGTCTTTACCACTATGTTGACCTTTTCAAGGCATCAGGCCTCCTGCCTCAGTTTCCTCATCTGGAAGATGGGGGATAATGTATTATCCTCATTCACAAATGGGCAGAGTCTAGGCAAAAGGCAGACTCAGCCACATGTCCTGGAGTAGGAGAATGTCCTGTGCAAGGACATGCTCTTTTCTTTGGTTTCATGAGGATGATGAACAAAGCTGCACATTATGGCCTGAAGGTGGAACGGAGGTGCAGGGCAGGGTACGAAATGGGACAAGAAGGCCAAGCACCAGGTTTTTCAGATTCATGGGAGCATTTGGAAATTTGGAGTCAAGAAGCTGAGAAAGACAGAGATTGGGGATCTTAAGTAGGGAGGAGAGTGAGCATCAGAGAACCTTCGAGTTAGGTGGATTGACTTGCCAAGTAGTCACCCACTTGCGTGGAAATCTCTGACACATGTAAGATGGTGGAACAGAAAATGGCATTTGCTTTTGAGGTTGAAGTTAGATGATAAATACGAAAATACATTTTATGTATGTATGTATGTATGTATGTATGTATGTATGTATGTATGTATTTATGACAAGGTCTTGCTCTGTCACCCAGGATGGAGTGCGTTGGCACCATCATAGCTCACTGCAGCCTTGAACTCCTGGGCTCAAGTGATGATTCCACCTCAGCCTCCCGAGTAGTGGGGACCACAGGCATGAGCCACCATGCCCAGCTAATTATTTTATTTTTCTGTAGAGATGGGTTCTCCCTATGTTGCCCAGGCTGGTCTCAAATTCCTGGGCTTAAGTGACCCTCCTGCCTCAGCCTCCCAAAATGCTGGAATTACAGGCATGAGCCACCATGCCTGGTGGGAAAATGTATTTTAAGTGGCAAACTGGTAGGGCAGGTAAAGTGTTGTCATTTCTTGATTACACATCCCTGTGAGAGAGTATAGATCTCTAAAAACCACAGCAACTGTGCTGCACAAGAAGGCCTCGCTCCACTTGCATCTTCAGTCTTGTGACTTGTCTTTTGAAATAAAGGCCTACAGCTTAGTCATAACTCCCCAGTCTAGGCAGTATGAAAAGCTACTTGATATATGAATTTAGAATCCTAAAAGCTCTATATTTTCAGTTTACTTCAAAAACTAAGAGAAAAAATATAAACCACAGTACACATGCACCAAGGTGAAATAAAGTATTTTAAATCTGTATCTCCCATCTAAAGATTTTACTTTATTTAGGTAGGGTGATCATATAATTTGTTATATAAACTAGGACACTGTCAGGACTTAAACGAGGCCCTATTAATAATTATGCATAGGACTATCCTGGCTGAACCAGAATGTCAGGTCACCTGACATTTGCGGAAAGTTTCATTACATTTAGATTCAGAATCTTAACGGCCTTCAGGTCAAGTCATTCAACCTACTTGAAAGGATTAGGCTCATATAAATTAATAGCAAAATTACTTCTTGGGGCCAGTGAGTGATTATTAGTGTATTACATAAAACACACAAGTTTTTGGTTATTCTAGAGTTGAAAATAAAGCAGCTAGCAATTATTTAGCGTTTTATATATTCTAGAACTGTGCTTAGCTTTATATATCTTAATTTAATCCCCTATAACCCTGTGAGGTATTCCCGTTGAAAATAAGAGAACAGAGAGGCTTGAGAAGATTAAGAAACTTGCCCAAGCACACCCAGCCAGGAGGTGGGTATTTTTTACCCCATGTTGCGCTGACTTCACAGCCCTAAATATTTCCATAGGATATTGGTTTGTTTTTTGGCAGAGATTGCCTCAAAAGGTTAGGTTCTTGGCAGTTGGGAATGATTTCCTGAAAGATACATTATGTCTACCAAATTTCTACTATGTGTGGTGGTGTAGTGTCTGGTATATATTTATTTTGAAAAGAACAGCAAACTGAAGCAGAGAAACCACTGCCAATTAAATTGTTGCAGGTGTTTGTGTCTATTTGAGTTAAAAGTGCCACTCACAACTTGCTTAAAATAGTGGTTTTGGTGCAGTCAGGTAGGCAATTAGAACTGAAAGGGAAAAACAGAGTAATGGCTAACTTTCTGAGCCCTTACTCTGGGTTAGCCATTGCACTGAGCTCAGTTGCTTGGCTGCGTGACGAGGGCACAATCTGCAAGGCCTTCTATGATGGCCCTGGAGCTCATTTTCTCCTTAATTCTCATAAATGAGAATTTTATGAGATCCCCTGCATTATTAGATTAAGAAAATGAAGTGTTGAAGAGATGAAGTAACTTAGCCACGGTCACATGGCCAGTATGCGGCAAAGCTGGGAACTGAATCCAGGTTTGCTCTGACCCCACGGTCTTGTATCTTAAACATCTTACTGTGTACGTAGGGATGTCAGAGAGCCTTGTTTCTGGTAGCATTATGGTGAGCAGAGCAGGAGATCAGTGCTTTCTACTGCAACACATTGATTCCCCAAGTACCTTATTCAAGACTTTTGGTCTTGCAGGTACCTGAAACCCACCGTGCTCCCTTATGTAAAAGGGGATATAATTATACAAACCCAGGGGGTGTCTCATGGCACCTAAGAGGAGGATGTATAGCCAGATATTTTGAGAGACTATAAGAATATGCCACTTCCTTATGCTCCTTCTTCCTAGGCAACATGATCTTTTCTGTGGTTCTCTTTATACATCACTTCATTCTTCTCCCTGGAGATAACTTTTCTGTTTTTTTAGTATCTGTGTTAGTCAGAGTTCTACAGGGGAACAGAACCAATAGGATATATACCATTGACCTTTGAACAATATGGAGGTTAGGGGTGCTCACACCCCATGCAGTTGAAATTTGTGTGTAACTTCTGATACCCCCAAAACGTAACTACTAGTAGCCTACTGTTGACCAGAAGCCTTGCTGATAACATAGTTGATTAACATGTATTTTGTATGTTATTGTATGTATTGTATACTGTATGCTGACAATAAAGTAAGCCAGAGAAAAGAAAATGTTACTGAGAAACAGAAGTTACTTCCTGCCTTCCCGCTCCTATATTTTGCCTATTTTCTAATATTATTATTAATAAGAAAAATATATTTACTGTTCATTAAGTAGAAGTGGATCATCATAAAAGTCTTCATTCTCATTGTCTTCACATTGAGTAGGCTGAGGAGGAGGAGAAAGAGGAAGGGTTGGTTTTGCTGTCTCAGGGGTGGCTGAGGCAGAATAATTTATATTTAAGTGGATCTGTGCAGTTCAAACCTGTGTTGTTCAGGGTCAGTTGTGTATACACACACACACACACACACACATACACACAGAGAGAGATTGAGAGAGAGATTGATTTATTATGAGTAATAGGCTTATGCAATAAAGGAGGCTGAGAAGTCTTACCATCTGCAATCAGCAAGCTGGAGACCCAGGAGAGCCACTGGTATAGTTCTAGTCTGAGGCTGAAGGCAGAAGGAGACCAATGTTCTGGCTCAGAGATCATCAGGGAGAGTGAATTCATTAGGCTGCAAAATGTTTGATTTCTGTTTATTATCAGACTCTATTGTCTTCTTGGTTTGTGTGCTTCATGAAGCAAGCTGCCATGCTGGAAAGGCCTGTGTGACCTCTGGCCAACAGACAGAATAACTGGGGGCTCAGTCCAGCTGCCTTTGAGAAACTGCATTCTGTCAACAACCCTGTGAGCTTGGAAGCAGATGCTTCCCCATTTGAACCTTCAGATGGGGCTCTAGCTGACAACTCAATTACATCCTAGGGAGACCCTGAAGCAGACGACCCATCCAAGCCTTGCTCAGATTGCTGACCATGGAGACCGAGATGATAAATGTGTATTGTTTTAAGCCACTAAGTTGATGCTAATTTGTGATGTAGCAATAGATAATTAGTACAGTTACTGTCTGGGCTTTCCTCTTTTAAGATATACTAGAAAATTAGGCAAAATGTAGGAGCAGGAAGGCAGGAAGTAACTTCTGTCAAGGGCCTGTGATACACCAGACATGGTGATAGGCTCTAAGAGTCAGCAGTGCCAGTTGGCAAGGTTTTCTCTATTATCTCCATTCTAGAAATGTGGAAACCAGTATTCAGAGAAGCGAAATTACTTGTTTAAGATCACATGGCTGATAAGAGGTGTCTAGAGACAGGGTGGGAATGCATGTCTGTCTTACTGCAGAGCGCTGGTTTCTTCCACACATTTGGCTAATTCCCATGAACCATTACAAACACCTGTGTGGCATTTTTGCCTAGAGAAAAGGACTAAACAAAGACAGTTGATCTTTAAGCATTTCTATGTACTTTGTTTGGGCTTGTTTCCAGGTCTCACTTTCCACCCACCTCGTTGTGTGTTCCCACCAGATATTTGTTTGTTTCTCCTGTCCTGCCCTCCATCTAAACCTGTGCTTCACAACACTATTTTTAAACCCTCTTTATTATTCTCAAACAAAATTAATAGACAGTATTATTTACCAATGCTAATAATCCTAAATAAGCATCATGAAATAAAATGGACATAGGTTTTAAACTTGGATCAAGACTGGTGGGACAGGTCTTGTCACATCATTTGTGCAGATGATATATAATATCTGCGGGCAGGGAGGGTATGTCTATGGGTTACATTGATGACAGTCTGAGAAAAGAAGATCACAAATCTCAAGTGGAAGAACTGAAATTAGACATTGAGAGGAGCTCCCTTAGAGTGATGCAGAGACATTTAACATGTTTCACATGAAGAATTGGAGTTGCTTTGTCTGTCGATTTTAATAAGGAGTGATTCTCTTGGACATGGGAAGGGGAACATCATACACTGGGGCCTATTATGGGGAGGGGGGAGGGGGGAGAGATGGCATTGGGAGTTATAACTGATGTAAATGACGGGTTGATGGGTGCTGACGAGTTGATGGGTGCAGCACACCAACATGGCACATGTATACATATGTAACAAACCTGCATGTTGTGTGCATGTACCCTAGAACTTAAAGTATAATAATAATAAAAAAAGGAGTGATTCTGTGTAGTGTGAGAAATCTTGGATTAAATGTCTGTGTGATGGTATATTAGCCAGCATCCAGTCAGAAAAGAGGCTACTATGGTTATTTTTAACATAGTGAATTTAATACCAGAGCTTTGTTAAACAGCTGTTGAAGTACTGAACAGGAAGAAAAAGAGAACTGTGAGGAAATGTGTAGATAGTAGCTGCAGCAAACAGCTACTGCCCTAGTGCTGGAGGATCAAAAGGAAGGGGTTGGGAGATACCAGAACCTAGAGGCTTGGAGCTGGGACCCAGAGCTGAGGAGGTGCTGCCCAGCTGGTACTGGAACCTTGGAGATCTGGAATAAACTGCTTTCCTAGTAACTTCAATAATCAAATCAACAAGTGTGGGTTCCTACTCTCTGTGGTGTTGGAGTACTCTATATGGGTTTCAATCAATAATGATTCTTAAAACAGAAGTCAGGGATTATGCCTTTGAATAATAATACCTTTCCTACCTTTTATTCTTGCTCTTACATTGCCTAGAATGATGGGACTACTTAGGTCTAGGCAGAGTACACTAAACCATATATTGAATTCCTTTCAGAATGCTCTATATCAAATGAAGCTGGTATATTTGAAAAGTGTTCAGAACATTCCCAGAGAAATAATGCAAAGCAAGACCATGACCTCCTTTTCAGAATTTCTTTATAGTCTCAATTATATTTGAAAGAATAATGGTAAGCAATACTTAGATAAAACACTTATGATATGGTAGCTGCTATTTTAAGTACTTGAAATTTTAATTTTTTAATGAGACATCTCATTTAAGCTGTCCAAAAACCCAGTGGAGTGGGTAACATTATGCTAGTAGTTGTTATTATTATGATTCCTTATTTTTTACAGATGAAAAACTAAGGTATAATTGAATAATTTTCCCATGGTCACACAGCCTGTAAGTGGCAGAGCCAGGATTTGAACCAGCCACTTTGGCTCTAGAGTACATGCTTTTAATCACTAAGCCATACTGGTTGTGTGTGTGTGTGTGTGTGTGTGTGTGTATGCATATATATATATACACATCTATGTATATATACACACACATATATGTATACACACACACACGTATTTTTGTAATCTGTTTCTTACTTATCTGTGGATGGATGACTGGATAGCAAATCTATTTATTTCTTTAGTAATGATATACCTAGTAGAAATATTGTCTTGGGGATTAGGAGAATGAGGCTTAAAAAACTCAATCTTGGCACTAACTTTGAGACTTTAAGAGACTAACATTTGAATCTTGACTCTTTGTAAAATGAGGAAGTTAAATGAAATGACTTAAGATATTCCTTTCTACTTATCATTGTTTTATGATTTGTGAGGATCCTGGTCAGCTTTTAGGAACTGGGAAAGTAGCTAGGGATTGTCAGGGACAAAGAGATTAAAGACTTGTTTTATTCAGATATTTGGGTACTGTGGGGTTGGCAATTTCAATTTCCATTTTTGCTGTATTTTCACTTTTTTCTGCATCCAGAAATTAATCTTTTGAGGAACTGGCAAAGCACTACTTAGAAGCTATTTCATCTCAAGATTTAGCCATGAGAGGATAGTCTTTTCTGCTATCTTCACTTTACCCTAAAGGGCTATCTACTCTCAATTTATAGATGATCTGTCTATAAACTCATCTTTGATCTGAAGACTGGAGACCTGGAGTCCAGATACCAGAAATTGCCCAGAATAGTCGAGCAAAAACACTCCCAAATTAGAAGATGGAAGATGTGATGGTTTAGGAAACCCTGTAAGGTTAAGGAAGGGGACATGGGTGTGTGTGGGAATGGGTGTCTGCAGTGGAGACGGATTTTCTTTTATTCTCCAAGCAATGACACCCACCTTTACACTCATGCATTCTCCATTTTGCTTCCTGATTCTTTTCTCAAACCAATATTTTCCAAGTCTTGATTTTTAGGAAAGAATTGAGTCCATGAAGTCTTTCCATAAACGGGTTATATCACAGCATGTAGCACTTATCAGAAGGTCTATAAAATTTATGGCTTTATTTAGAGTCAAAATGGATTTCAGATTAGGTTCTGAGAATTGCCAAATGTCATATTTGATGTTGTCTTTGGTAAATTTAGAAGAAAAGAATAGTTTTGGCTCCTGTTCAGCAGTAAAGTTGAATGCAGATGCATAGTTTGTTTTCCAAGTAACTTCTAATCTTTGAATTGCATCAGGATAGCTTTTACTATTTATCATATTTTGCAGTAAAATAACTATGTATCATTATCATAGTGGATGATATTCATTCTGTACACAGTCAAGAAGCATGAGGTTGCTAAGGCGAGAGCATGTGTGTGTGTATGTGCATGCACATGCATGTGTAAAATGTAGGCCTATATTTGTGTATGCTAAAGAGGATGGGCAGTAAGAACCAGTGGTACCTTAAGAGGGAGCACAGATGGTTTGTTCCTAATTACAGGAGAAGAAAGAAACAAAGTCACTATTGGATCTCTGAACTTGTGGTGATGGTTCTTTTGTCTGGAGCTGGTTTTGAATTCAGCTGTAGGGTCACAGAAAATTTTCTTAGAGCTATGTCAAACTGAGAGGGGTCCATTGGAGGCACTTCATCCATCCTGCACAGTCGGATACTGGAAGTTTGAGGCAAATAATTTTTTTTTTTTTTTTTCATGAGCCAGGTGGCTCATTTTCCTGATGACATAAAAAGTTAAGAAGCAGGGTGAGTGCGGGCCAGGTGCGGTGGCTCATGCCTGTAATCCCAACACTTTGGGAGGCCGAGGCAGGCGGATCACGAGGTCAGGAGATGGAGCCCATCCTGGATAACATGGTGAACCCCCGCCTCTACTAAAAATACAAAAA
>NW_016814617.1:767104-775695 GCF_001698545.2 Rhinopithecus bieti
GGCTCATTTTCCTGATGACATAAAAAGTTAAGAAGCAGGGTGAGTGCGGGCCAGGTGCGGTGGCTCATGCCTGTAATCCCAACACTTTGGGAGGCCGAGGCAGGCGGATCACGAGGTCAGGAGATGGAGACCATCCTGGATAACATGGTGAAACCCCGCCTCTACTAAAAATACAAAAAATTAGCCGGCATGGTGTTGAGCACCTGTAGTCCAGCTACTCGGGAGGCTGAGGCAGGAGAATGGTGTGAACCTGGGAGGCAGAGCTTGCAGTGAGCCAAGATCGTGCCACTGCACTCCAGCCTGGGTGACAGAGTGAGACTCTGTCTCAAAAAAAAAAAAAAAAAAAAAAAAAAAGAAAAAAAGAACCAGGGTGAGTGCATTTTACTAAAACTTTCTGCTTTTGGTTGACACTCAGTTGTGAGGTTGTCACCCTTGGTAGTTCTTGTTTATCATTTTAGAGGGGAAAACCCATACTGTGGGTAATATGATGATGAAATGGCATGACAGAAGTTCCATTTGATGCCTCAGCACCCTAACATGGCACTTGGTCTCTGCGTGTGTGCTTATGCGTTAGTCTGTGGCCAGCTGTCTTTGTTGAAGTATATTTGGTTAAAAGAGTTCTTGTGACTTAACATAGAAATTAAATTTCAAGCAACGCAGGTGACAGCATTTTTGTTTGTTTGTTTTAGGAGGTGCAATCGAAGCATTAGAGATAATTCTAGCTTGATCATCCCACTTTCTGGAAATGATAGATAGAGGCAGTATACAACACAGCATAGTGACTAAGGGTAGAGAGTGTGACGGATGTGAGATGGAATCCCAGTTCTGTCCTGACCAGCTCTGGGACCTTGAGCAAGTGACTTACCCTTTCTAAGGGATAATATCTATACCTACCTCATAGAAACGTGAAAAAGTTAAATAAGGCAATACATTATGCTAGAATTTTAGTATAATGCCTGGTACATTAGAAATGCTACTATGTTAAGTAGCATATATGAGATTAGCACAGACGGTAAACCAGATCTTTTCCTGTCACATTTCACCAGATGTAGACCCTGTGAAGGCAGAAGGTTTTTATTTCTTTTTTTCTTTTCTTTTTCTTTTCTTTTTTTTTTTTTGAGACAGAGTCTTGCTGTGTTGCTCAGGCTGGAGTGTGCAGATGTGCGATCCCGACTCACTGCAAGCTCTGTCTCCCGGGTTCATGCCATTCTCCTGTCTCAGCCTCCCAAGTAGCTGGAACTACAGGCGCCCACCACCACGCCCGGCTAATTTTTTTTTTTTTTTGGAACTAGGAGACGGGGTTTCACCGTGTTAGCCAGGATGGTCTCAATCTCCTGACCTCGTGATCCACCTGCCTCGGCCTCCCAAAGTGCTGGGATTACAGGTGTGAGCCACCGTGCCTGGACGAAGATTATTTCACCAAGTATTTGAGAGTCCACTGCTTGCTGTGTGACTAGTAAGGCAAAGTAACTGCCTCATCTTATGTTCTAATGAAAATAGCAATCAGTGAGTAAATACCTATGATGTAATTTCTTGGGGGTTAATAAGTGCTATAGGGAGAAACAAAGCAGAATAATGGATTTCAGAGGGATGAGGAGAATATTGTAGAAAGGACATTTAGAGGAAGCTTCTCTGATTTGAGTGAAGAGTGTGGCATCTGCAGACCTAAGGAACAGTGTTCCCAGAAGAGAAAAAAGGCAAGTGCATTATGTCCTGATTTGATTCAGGTACAGCCAGGTCATTTTGGTTTTTATAGACTGAGATAGGAAGTTCAGAGATTTCAGATGTGATACAGACTCTTCCAAGGGTTTTAAGTAAAGAATTAACATGATGTAACTTACGTTTTAAAAAAGGACATCTTGTCACTATGTTGAGAATAGTCAGGATGGGAAAGCAAGAGTGAAAACAAGAAAACCAGTTAGGTTATTGTAGCAGCCCTGGGGAGAGAGATGGTTGCTGGGACTAGCATCATGGTGGTGATGGTGGGTTTAGATTCAGAGTAGGTTTTGAAGGTAGAGTCAATGGGACTTGCTGAGGATTGGTTGTACAGCAATAAGAAACAGGAGAATCAGTGAATATCTCTAGGTGTTTGGTTTGAACACGTAGTGAATGGCAATACCATTTCCTGAGATGGAGAAATCTGGGATTAGGGGTCAGAGATCAGGTTTCTGTTCTGAAAATATTGTATTTGAGATACCTATTAGTTCTTCAAGTGGGGATGTTGAGTACATGGTTGGATATACAAATCCGGAGCTCTGGAGTGAAGTGGGAGATAGAGATAGAAATATAGGAGTTAATAGCATAGAGATGGTATTTGATGTCATAAGACTACGAGGGACCACCCAAAGGAGAGAGTGAGGATGGAGAAAATGAACTGAGCCATGAGGAAATCAACATTGGAGGCTAGAAAGAGGAAGAAACTAAGAAGATACAGGCAATGAGGCAAGAAGAAAACCAGGGTAGAGGGTGTCTTGAAACCAAGTGAACAAGTGAAAGGAAGGAAGGAGTGATCAACTAGGCCAAATGTTGCTGAGAGGTCAGATAAGATGAAGTCAGAAAATACTCCATTGCATTGGGGAAGATGAAGGTCACTACTGCCCTTGACAGGAGTTCAAAGGCCATGTTGTGGCTGACTTTTTCACTTCTGTGTCTCTGGTGACATACAGTATTTGGAACATGACAGAAACTTTAAAACATCTATAGAATGAATGGATTAATGAATGAGTGAATGAATTGACAAACCTGAATTTCCTCCTTGTTTTTGGCCTCAGTGTAGTCTTTGCTTGTCTTAGACTTTGTTTTTCTTTTAGTCTCAACAGGGGCAAAATTATATGATTATCAATAAAACATACACATAGCACCTTCTTTCTGTTAGTCTGTATTTACTTCAACATTTATCTCACATGTCAATTAATGAAAAACATCTAAATCGTAATAGTTCTTAATAATTGTCTACGTTATACTACAGAGTGAAGTTGTTTTTAAAAATGTGATCTCACCCATCAACACCGAACCACCTGTCCTGTCTGTTCCAGAGTTTGCAGAATATTTCTGTGAGCCACTGAGAAGTTTATCACTTACCCAAAGGATGCTGTGAATTGAATGTGGAACACTTTTAAAAGGGCAGGGCAGAAGTTAGTTCAGAGGTCAAGCCCATGGCCATTTCACTGTGGGTTACATTTCTCTTACTGTGAAATGTAAACCAGAAAGGATACTCTTAATTGGTTGCGTTGGGAAGATTCTAGCCTTGCCTTTTTCCAAACTATTATCTGAAGGCACCCTGGGGTGCCACAGTGAATTCGTGGAGAGGCTGTGGGATTTTTTTTTTTTTTTTTGAGGCAAACACTGAAACAATCAGCATCTGTCAGCTACCATGTGAACTACGGGCTTAAGGTAGTTCATAGTTTTAACATTAGATCACTACATTCCTTTCAATGAAGTCATATCTTTGAAAAGCTGGGCTTTCAGGGGTTGCTGTGATAAATAGCCAGTGTGGTATAAAAATCAATGTGAAGCAGGAAATGGGGTGGCAGAATCCCATCTAATTCCAAAGCTAGAAAAGCTGCGTAGTGCCCAGCAGCATGTAGGTCTCATTGAAAATTATGGCTATATAAGAATGAAATAAAAATATCACCTTCTCATCAATTTATATCTTTTTCTTTTCAAATAGTTACTAAGTTGTTAGGACATAAATATTTATTGAGTTGTTTGGATCTACCTATTTAACTCATGGAACTGTTAGACATTCCTCTTTGCCTAGAAATATCATGAAAAAAAATACCTGAGACACCAGAGTGACATGGACTAAGAACATTTGAGAACCTCTGATTTAGCCTCTTAGGCCTCCATCCCACAGCCCTCTCCAGCTTGCTTGTTTGCTGCCCTGCATCCTTCCCAAATCCATGCCACTCAGCACTCTGTCAAGTGTTTCTGTGAGCCACTGAATGAATTTGCAAAAATAGCAGGTATCAGTGAGCAGTGCAGGTTCTCTCAAATGAGGATTTTTACCTTATAGCTTGTTGGGGACCTCAAGAAATGGCTAGTGACACCTCCCATCCAGGAGGTAGCCAGAGAGTTTTCAGTCCCCTTTTCCTTTTTCTCCCCCTTGCACTGCACCATGGCTCCCAGATCCAAGAGCACTCTTCAGTTGCATAGTTCAGACACATGGTTAAGGAGACTTTTTGGACTAGACTGGGTCTCTTTCTAGCCATTCATTGCTGTTTTATTTTCCTCTCCATGAAAATATGTTCTAAGCACTAGGCAACCACCTTACACAGGAACTTTTAGAACACAGCCCTTTGTATCATGGGGACCCCCTGCATCTGCTGGAGAGCCCTCTTTGGAGACAGTATTATAGGGTACAGTAGTTGTGATGTGCTATAATTGGCTCTTAAAAACTCAAGGAAGTCCATATCTGTTCATAGCAAGAGTATGCTTTTTTTGAGATTTAAGATAAGAGAGTGAAAAGGACCTATTTTCATGGGTTTGTGAGGCAGTGCTGCTTGCTTTAAAGACTCTCTGAAATGGGAATTGCATTTAGTGAAATTGCGGGTTTATGGCCATTGACAAAGATGAAAGGCAGAGAAGTGAGTGAGTTACATAATGTGACTGCATCCATTTGCTCAGGGGCATTCTAAGGGCTGCCTTTCTCTGCTGAGTGGAGTAACCCTCTTGAGTTCTCTCTCTGGGCCATTGTCAACTTCATTTTTGATACTGGCCTTCTCAGTTTTAGCCTTCAGAATTACTCTGAGCAGTAAGAAGAATGCTAGGTTTTATTCTACCATAGAGATATTCTTCCCTACCTCTGTTTCTTCCTAATCTCCATGTTTCCATGCATACTTTCATTATCCCTTCTATTCTCTTTTTATCTTAATCTATACCCTCCCCTCTCTCCCTTTCTTCCCTCCTCTTCCATTCCTATTTTCCTCTCTTTGCTTCCGTTATGGCGGAGTCCTCAAGTCTCACGTCTCACTCTCATGTATCCCCAGAGGAAAGAGCTGCTCACATTGAATTGGGAGCATTTATTCTGGAACTGAATGGAACATCAGAGCTTTGCAGTATTTTCTGTGTTGAACTCATGGATAAGAGTCAGATGATCCCATGCATGAATTTTATCTTGGGATGAGTTAATCAAGACTCAGTTCCCCAATCCGTTTTCTAGAATGCCATAAAATTTAGGAAGATTAGCTTGTACTTGCTGCTTGGGCTTAAATGTCTCTAATTCTAGTACTACATTATCTTTAGAGCAGTGTTGACCTGTAGAAATATAATTATAGCCACAAGTGTGAGCCATTGATGTAATTTTAATTTCTTTAGTATACACATCTCAATTTGAAGTAGCCACATTTCTGTTACTCAAAAGCTACATATGTTAGTGGCTACAGTATTGGACAGTACAGCCTTAGGCAGTAAGACATGGAGAGAAAGAGAGAGAGGTTTCAGGCCAGTAATGAAACGGAAGTATTTCTTGAGTGAACAGAGCAAGTGTTTGACAAGTAAATGGGCCTGGGAGATACCTTAAAGTTCAGTATCAGTCCTTTTTTTTTTTTTTTGAGATGGAGTCTTGCTCTGTCACCAGACTGGAGTGCAGTGGCACGATCTTGGCTCACTGCAACCTCTGCCTCCCAGGTTCAAGAGATTCTCCTGCCTCAGCCTCCCAAGTAGCTGGGACTACAGGTATGCACCACCACACCCAGTTAATTTTTGTATTTTTCTTTTTTCTTTTTTTTGAGATAGAGTCTCACTCTGTTGTCCAGGCTGGAGTGCAGTGGCGCAATCTTTGCTAACTACAACCTCCGCCCCCCAAGTTCAAACAATTCTCCTGCCTCAGCCTCTGTAGTAGCTGGGATTACAGGTGTCTGCCACCATGCCCAGCTAATTTTTGTATTTTTTTAGTAGAGACGGAGTTTCACCATGTCGGCCAGGCTGGTCTTGAACTCCTGACCTCATGATCCACCCACTGTGGCCTCCCAAAGTGCTGGGATTGATTACAGATGTGAGCCACCGTGCCCAGCCTGATTTTTATATTTTTAGTAGAGATGAGGTTTCACCATGTTGGGCAGGATGATCTCAATCTCTTGACCTCGTGATCCACCTGCCTCAGCCTCCCAAAGTGCTAAGATTACAGGCGTGCATCACCGGGCGTATCCCAATGTCAGTCTTTTAAGAACCTTAATCAGACAGCTGGTCAGCTGAGGGGTATGGGGATTTGGCCTGAAGTGTGTAGATCAGAGGTCACTATCATTCCTTCCATAGAGCCACCTAATTCTCTTTCCTTTCTCCCTCTGTGTTTCCACCTCCCTTGCTTACATTTCCCCACTTCTTGGAAGTCTAGGGCTTACCCAATGACAAGGTCTGCTGGTGAAAATAACTCAGCAGTTAAGAGCATAAGTAGGTCCTTTAAATCCTGAAAACACATTTTCTCCCTTTTACACCTTAGTTCACATGGCAAAGAAGGAGATTTACTTTTTTTCCTTGAAATTACAAAATGGCATCTAATTCCAGAAAGGCTCAAAAGCCAGCAATTGGGATACATTTTCTTAGCTCACATGTCACAGTGACAAGAGGGTGCTGCCCACCCCACCCCCATCTGTGAATAGAGCAAGTTTGAACATGCCCTGCTTCCTTCGCTAGGTTAAGCATTATCTTGTGGTCTTTGGGTTACTCTTGCATAACACCATTGCAAGCAAAACTGAAAGCACCCCCATTTAACTTTGGTCTGAGTTTGCCCTGAGGACGAAGGGATAGGATTATGGGGGCTGGGGGCGGGGGGGAAGTTAGTAAGTTGTCAATAGCCTGGTAAATAACCTAAGAATATAGTCAACTTTAACTCCTCCCATGTTAGTTCCCCCACTCCTAACTTCCTTGTATTTTCTTCCCTATGAAATGAGGAATTTGAATTAGATGAGCACTCACCAGTGTTTTTTTGTGGGGAGGATCTGTTTTCAATACCCCATATGTGAAGGGGAAGGTGGAGGGGATCTGACTGTGCTAGTGGTGGATTGGGGGCTCTTGGTTCTGCAGTCAATTAAGTCCTCTTAGAAATAAGCAACTAGAGACCCTGACCCTTGGATCTCATGAAATCTGAAGTTTCTCCATAGTACCAGTTTCTAGGTTTCTGAGTCTTGCAGAATACTAAAAATGTTCAACTGTGCTCTTGCAACAAAGAGATAGGATCCAAGTGGTGAGGTCTTCATTAATTAGAGAAGTATCTGGAATGTTTGGGGAGGAGTTATGCAGGGAGGCAGCAGCAGGCAGGAGATGGCAAACCCACGAGGGTCCATTGGAGTTTCTGGAATAAAATGGTTTGGTAGGTTATTTCTGGGGCTTTGTGATAGTAAAGTCTGAAAAACTGTGTTTATAAATAAGATTGGAAAAGTACAGAGGTTGAATTATTACCACATGTTAGGAATGTGGAAGGTTGCTTGGATAAATGAGAAAAGAAAGAAAAGAATGCAAGTAATATCCTACTGGGGTAGTGCGGTATTTTGTTTCCAGGTACCTTCAAAGTATTAAATATATTTACATTGACCCATGTAGCTATCAATTAATAAAACAAATCAATAGATGAGAACATAAAATCACCCCCAGTTCTGCCACTCAAAAACTGATTGATGTTTCTGAGGTTTCTAAGGGGTGATTTACAAGTGAACATGGTTCCCCTTGGTGATAATGTCCTCAGAAGCAAAGCCCATCTTCCAGATATGCGAATTCTTTACCCATTATGAATCTTCTTTTGTTAAAGTAACTCTTTCTTTTAGGATAATTTTAGATTTACAGCAAAGTTGCAAAGATAATAGAGAGACAAAGCCCCAAAGACAAATTCCCAACACTTCCTAGCAGGCTAAGGTAACTGAGCTAAGGTAACTGAACAATACTGTCTTACTCACCAGTATTACCTTAATTACCTTATATTACATTTATCAAAATTAAGAAACTAGCATTGGTATATATATTACTGTAAACTAAAACTGTAGGCTTTATTCAAATTTCACTATTCTTTATGGATCTTTTATCTATGAATTTAAGTCCTTTTTTGAATTCTGAGATTGTCTGTAGTAAATCTTTATTTAAATAATGCTGTTTTCCTCCCTCTGAAAACAAAATATGTAAAAATATATATTTATTTTCATTGTAGAATTAGGAAAGTACTGAAAATATAAAGAATAAAGTAAAATTAACTCTAGCCCTATTGCTGTTCTAGTTTTCTGTTGTGTGTACATAGGTATACATTAGCAAATGAAGTTCATTATGCCTACAGTATTGTTTTGAATTGTGTGTTTTCAATATAATATTAGCTTGGTAGAAATTTAATAAAAAATCTTCAAATTAGATATAAATGTATATTTTTTATTGTATATACTTAAAGTGTAGAACATGATGTTTTAATATACATATTAAACATATACATGTGGGGCGGAGCAAGATGGCCGAATAGGAACAGCTCCAGTCTCCAACTCCCAGCGCGAGCGACACAGAAGACCGGTGATTTCTGCATTTTCAACTGAGGTACTGGGGTCATCTCACTAGGGAGTGCCGGACAATCGGTGCTGGTCAGCTGCTGCAGCCTGACCAGCGAGAGCTGAAGCAGG
>NW_016814617.1:780440-789757 GCF_001698545.2 Rhinopithecus bieti
AAAAAAAAAAAAAAAAAAAAAAAAAAAAAAAAAAAAAAAAAAAACATATACATGTTAAGTTGCTTGACAAATTAACATGTCCATCATCTCATAGTTACCTTTCTCTCTTTTGGTTTGCTTTTTGTGGTGAGAGTACCTAAAATCTTTTCCCTTGCCAAATTACCAGTACACAATACAATATTATTAACTTTAGTCCTTATGCTGTATGTTAGACTCTAGACTTGTTTATCCTACATAACTGCAACTTTGTGCCCTTTGACCTGCATCTCCCATCCCCACCCCCCTCATCCACTCTCTGCTTCTATGTACTGTATTCAATTTTTAAAAATTTTAGATTCCACATTTGAGATCATGCACTATTTTTCTTTCTCTGTGTGGCTTATACTTAGCATACTATTGTTTAGTTTCATCCATGTTGTCATAAATGGCAGTATCCCCTTCTTTTAAAGGTTTAGTAATACTCCATTGTACATATGTATGTACATATCAACAGATGAATGGATAAAGAAGTTGTGTTATACATACATGTATACACACATATGTACACATAATAAATATTAATACATACATGTACATATGTACATTAATATTAACACATATATATGTACTGTAGATGTATTAATATGTATGTATACCACAACTTCTTTATCCATTCATCTGTTGAGGGACATTCCAGTTGTTTCAATATCCTGGCTATTGTGAATAATGCTGCAGTGAACATGGGAGTGCAGATATCTTTACAAGACAGTGATTTCCTTTCCTTTGGGTGTATATTCAGATGAGATATTGCAGGATCATATGGTAGTTCTCTTTTAAATTTTTTGATGAGCTTCCATACTCTTTTGTGAATGTGTAATTTTTAAAAAGTCATATTCTACTGTGTAATTACTCATTCTCCTATTGATAAACAGCCCTTAGGCTCTTTCTACATTTGTCTACAATAAAGTGAATTTTAATGTGAATTGTGTTATGTAGACCTCTTACTACCTCTCTGATGATGTTCTAGGAGTAGAATTACTGGGTCAATAGGCCTGGTGTTTAATACATGTTGTCAAGTTACCATTCAGAAAGATTATACCAATTTCTATTTCCAAAGTGTCCTTTAGGATACTCACGAAACTTCAATTTTACCAGCATTCAACATCATAATTTTTAATATTTCACAATTTAAGAGGTGAAAAATTAGATGTCTTTATTATTTTAAATTGTGTCTCATTGATTGTAACTAAAGTTCTCCGGATATTTTCTAAGCTTGTGCAAATTAACATTTCATACTTAATGTTAAAACATTAACATTTCATACTTAATGTAAAACCATCACTAATTAAATTTGCTGAATGGTATGATACAAAGATCTAAAAGCACTCTTTTTTTGCACAGTGTTCCCCCAAATTATAATTAAACATTGCCTCTCTTGTTCTCATTGAACTGTGATGCCCTTTTTAGTAGAAGTGCGTTACCTGGGGTCATTCATCTGTTCCAGTGACTTTTCTGTATCTTCAGTCAATACCATTGTTATTTTACCTTTATAACTCTTTTAAATAAGGGCTTGGGCAAGTTTGTTATCCTTTTTTTTTTTTTTTTTTTTTTTAAATAGACTTAGTTTTTAGAACAGTTTTAGGTTCACAGCAAAATTGAGCAACAGTTACAGAGATTTCCCATATACTCCCTGCGCTCACATATACATAGCATTCATCGTTATCAACATCCCCACAGAGTAGTACACTTGTTACAGTGGATGAACCTGCATCGACATATCACGATCACCCAGAGTCCATAGTTTACCTTAGGGTTCACTCTTGTACATTCTGAGTTTGGGCAAATTTATAGTGGCATGTATCTACTATTATAGTATGCTATATAATAGTTTCACTGCCCTAAACATCCTCTGTGCCCTGCCTGTTCATCCCTCCCTTTCCCCTAACCCCTGGCAACTACGATCTTTTTACTCTCTATAGTTTTGTCTTTTCCAAAATATCATATAGTTGGAATTATACAGTATGTAGCCTTTTCAGACTGGCTTATTTCACTTAGTAATATGCATTTAAGTTTTCTACATATCTTGTCATGGCTTGATAGCTCATTTCTTTTTAGCACTGCATAATATTCCATTGTCTGGATATACCACTGTTTATCCATTCACCCACTGATGGGCATCTTGGTTACTTCCAGGTTCTGCCAATTGTGAATAAAGCTGCTATAAACATCTATGTACAGGTTATTTTTTGTGTGCGGACCTAAGTTTTCGACTCCTTTGGGTAATACCAAGGAGTACAGTCGCTGGAACATATGGTAAGGGTATATTTAGTTTGGCAGGAAACCACCATACTGTCTTCCAAAGTTGCTGTACCATTTTGCATACCCACCAGCACTGAATGAGAATTCCTTTTACTTCACATTCTTGTCGGCATTTGATGTTGTCAGTGTTCTGAATTTAGGTCATCATGATAGGTTTGTAATGGTATCTCACTATTATTTTCATTTGCCTTTCTCTGATGATGTATGATGTTGCAAATCTTTTCATATACTTATTTGACATCTATATATCTTTGGTGAAATGTCTGCTAAAGTCTTTAGGCTATTTCTTAATAGGGATGGTTGTTTTCTCATTGTTGAGCTTTAGGAGTTCCTTATATATTTTGGATATTTAAATATATTGCATATAAACAGTCCTTTAACAGATGTATTTTTTGCAAATATTTTTTCCCAGTCTGTGGGTTCTATATTCCCTTGAAGGTGTCCATCACAAAGCAGTTTCTTATATTTTTTTTTCTTTTTTGAGACAGAGTCTTGCTCTGTCGGCCAGGCTGGAGTGCAGTGGTATGATCTCAGCTTACTGCAACCTGTGCCTCCCGGGCTCAAGCCATTCTCGTGCTTCAGCCTCCCGAGTAGCTGGGATTACAGGCGTGTGCCACCATGCCCCGCTAATTTTTATATTTTCAGTAGAGACGGGGTTTCACCATGTTGGCCAGGCCGGTCTCAAACTCCTGACGTCAGGTAATCCACCTGCCTCAGCCTCCCAAAGTGCTGGGATTACAGACAGGAGCCACTGTGCTGGGCCATTTCTTATCTTTTTATTCCCAAAATGTTTTAGCTCTTCTAACCCTTCCAGATGAACTTTGGCACATTTTGTCAGTTTCCATAAAGGAAGTATTTACTGTCAGGACTTTCATTGGAATTGCTTTATGATGGCTAGTCTTCTCCATCAGTAGTATAGTATATGTCTCTATTCAGTCTTCAAAAAAATTCTGTATTTCTCAAGATGATTTGTAATTTTCTTCAGACAGATCCAACACATTTCTTGGTAGAGTTGCTTTGTGTTTGGTTGTTCTTGATGTTGTTGATACCATGAATGGACTCTTTATTCTCACATATCTTCTGATTGGTTTTACTAATAGAGGTTATTACACAGGGCTTTAATCTTATCTATGTTTGTACCCCTTGTGCCTACCCTGTTACTTGACATGCAGTAAATGTTAAATAAATGTTTGTTGAAATGAACAGCCAGTTTTAGGAAATTTGTCTGGTTATCCAGTCATCATTAAATTCTCTTCCTTGAGGTGGCTGGCAAGATGGCCAAATAGAAACAACTCAGGTCTGCAGCTCCCAGTGAGATCAATGCAGAATGCAGGTGACTTTTGTATTTCCAACTGAGGTACTCGGCTCGTCTCATTGGGACAGGTTAGACAGTGAGTGCAGCCCATGGAGGGCGAGTCGAAGCAGGATGGGGCATCGCCTCACCTGGGAAGCACAAGGGCTCGGGGAACTCACTCCCCTAGCCAAGGGAAGCTGTGAGGGACTGTGCTGTGAGGAACAGTGCCACCTTTCCGGCCCAGATACTACGCTTTTCCCATGGTCTTCACAACCTGCAGACCGGGACATTCCCTCGGGTGCCTACACCACCAGGACCCTGAGTTTCAAGCACAAAACTGGGTGGCCATGTGGGCAGACAACCAGCTAGCTGCAGGAGTTTTTTTTCGTACTCCAGTGGCGCCTGAAACACCAGTGAGACAGAATCATTCACTCACCTGGAAAGGGGGCTGAAGCCAGGGAACCAAGTGGTCTAGCTCAGCGGATCCCACCCTCACAGAACTGAGCAAGCCAAGATCCACTGGCTTGAAATTCTCACTGCCAGCACAGCAGTCTGAAGTTGACCTGGGATGCTTGAGATTGGTTGGGGGAGGGACGTCCACCATTACTGAGGCTTGAGTAGGTGATTTTCCCCTCGTAGTATAAAGAAAGTCACGGGGAATTTCAAACTGGGCAGAGCCCACTACACCTCAGCAAAGCCAATGTAGCTAGACTGCCTCTCTAGATTCCTCCTCTCTGGGCATCTCTGAAGAAAGGCAGCAGCCCCAGTTAAGGGCTTATAGATAAAACTCCCATCTCCCTGGGACAGAGCACCTGGGGGAAGGGGTGGCTGTGGGCGCAGCTTCAGTAGACTTTAACGTTCCTACCTGCCAGCTCTGAAGAGAGCAGTAGATCTCCCAGCACAGTGCTTGAGCTCTGCTAAGGGACAGACTACCTCCTCAAGTGGGTCCCTGACCCCGTGACTCCTAATGGGGAGACACCTCCCATCAGGGGTTGATGGACACTTAGTTCAGGAGAACTTCGACTGGCATCTGGCAGGTGCTCCCCTGAGATGAAGCTTCCAGAGGAAGGAACAGGCAGCAATTTTTGCTGTTCTGTAGCCTCCGCAGGTGATACCCAGGCAAACAGGGTCTGGAGTGGACCTCCAGCAAACTCCAGCAGATCTGCAGAAGAGGGGCCTGTTAGAAGGAAAACTAACAAACAGGAAGGAATAGCATCAACATCAACAAAAAGGACGTCCACACAAAAACCCCATCCAAAGGTTACCAACATCAAAGACCAAAGGTAGATAAATCCATGAAGATGAGGATAAACCAGCACAAAAGGGCTGAAAATTCCAAAACCCAGAACACCTCTTCTCCTCCAAAGGATCACAACTCCTGACCAGCAAGGGAACAAAACTGGACAGAGAATGAGTTTGATGAATTGACAGAAGTAGGCTTCAGAAAGTGGCTAATAACAAACTCCTCTGAGCTGAAATGGCATGTTCTAACCCAATGCAAGGAATTAAGAACCTTGAAAAAAGGTTAGAGTAATCTAGAGTAATAATCAGTTTAGAGAAGAACATAAATGACCTGATGGAACTGGAAAACAGCACAAGGACTTTGTGAAGCATACACAAGTATCAATAGCTGAATTGATCAAGCAGAAGAAAGGATATCAGAGATTGAAGATCAACTTAATGAAATAAAGTGTGAAGACAAGTTTACAGAAAAAAGAATGAAAAGGAATGAACAAAGCCTCCAAGAAATATGGGACTGTGTGAAAAGACCAAAGCTACGTTTGATTGGTGTACCTGAAAGTGATGGGTAGAATGGAACCAAGTTGGAAAACACTCCTCAGGATGTTATCCGGGAGAACTGATAGCAAGACAGGCCAACATTCAAATTCTGGAAATACAGAGAACAGCACAAAGATACTCCCCGAGAAGAGCAACTCCAAGACATAATCATCAGTTCACCAAGGTTGAAATGAAGGAAAAAATGTTAAGGGCAACCAGAGAGAAAGGTCGGGTTGCCCACAAAGGGAAGCCCATCAGACTAACAGCGGATCTCTTTGCAGAAACCCTAAAAGCCAGAAAAGAGTGGGGACCAATATTCAACATTCTTAAAGAATTTTCAACCCAGAATTTCATATCCAGCCAAACTAAGCTTCATAAACAAAGAAGAAATAAAATCCTTTACAGACAAACAAATGATGAGAGATTTTGTCACTGCCAGGCCTGCCTTACAAAAGCTCCTGAAGGAAGCACTAAACATGGAAAGGGAAAACTGGTACCAGCCACTGCAAAAACATACCAAATTGTAAAGACCATCGACACTGAAGAAACTGCATCAACTAATGGGCAAGAATAACCAGCTAGCATCATAATGACAGGATCAAATTCACACATGACAATATTAACCTTAAATGTAAATGGGCTAAATGCCCCATTTAGACACAGACTGGCAAATTGGATAAGGAGTCAAGACTCTTTGGTGTGCTGTATTCAGGAGACTCATCTCACATGCAAAGACACACATAGGCTCAAAATAAAGGGATGGAGGAATATTTACCAAGCAAATGAAAAGAAAAAAAATAGCAAGGATTACAATCCTAGTCTCTGATAAAACAGACTTTAAACCAACAAAGATCAAAAAAGACAAAGAAGGGCATTACATAATGGTAAAGGGATCAATGCAACAGGAAGAGTCAACTATCCTAAATATATATGCACACAATACAGGAGGAACCAGATTCATAAAGCAAGTTCTTAGAGACCTACAAAGAGACATAGAGTCCCAAATAATAGTAGTGGGAGAATTTTAACAGCACACTGTCAATATTAGACAGATCAATGAGACAGAAAATTAACAAGGATATTCAGAACTGGAACTCAGCCCCGGACCAAGTAGACCTGATAGACATCTACAGAACTTTCCAACCCAAATCAACAGAATAAACATTCTTCTCAGCACCACATCACATTTATTCTAAAATTGACCACATAATTGGAAGTAAAACACTTATCAGCAAATGCAAAAGAATGGCAATCATAACAAATAGTCTTTCAGACCACAGTGCAGTCAAATTAGAGCTCAGGATTAAGAAACTCACTCAAAACCACACAACTACATGGAAACTGAACAACCTGCTCCTGAATGACTACTGGATAAATAACGAAATTAAGGCATAAATAAATCATTTCTTTGAAACCAGTGAGAACAAAGACACACTGTACCAGAATCTCTGGGAGACAGCTAAAGTAGTGTTTAGAGGGAAATTTATAGCACCAAATGCCCACAGAAGAAAGTGGGAAAGATTTAAAATTGGCAGCCGAACATCACAATTAAAAGAACTAGCCGGGCGCCTTGGCTCAAGCCTGTAATCCCAGCACTTTGGGAGGCCGAGACAGGCGGATCACGAGGTCAGGAGATCGAGACCATCCCGGCTAACACTGTGAAACCCCGTCTCTACTAAAAAAAATACAAAAAACTAGCCGGGCGAGGTGGCGGGCGCCTGTAGTCCCAGCTACTCGGGAGGCTGAGGCAGGAGAATGGCATAAACCCGGGAGGCGGAGCTTGCAGTGAGCTGAGATCCGGCCACTGCACTCCAGCCCGGGCGACAGAGCGAGACTCTGTCTCAAAAAAAAAAAAAAAAAAAAAAAAAAAAAAAAAGGAACTAGAGAAGCAAGAGCAAACACACTCAAAAACTATCAGAAGACAAGAAATAACTAAGATCAGAGCAGAACTGGAGATAGAGACACAAAAACCCTTCAAAACATCAATGAATACAGGAGCTGGGTTTTCAAAAAGATCAACAAAATTGATAGAGTGCTAGCAAGACTAATAAAGAAGAAAAGAGAGAAGAATCAAATAGACACAATAAAAAATAAAGGGGATATCACCACTGATCCCACAGAAGTACAAACTATCATCAGAGAATACTATAAACACTTCTATGCTAATAAAGTAGAGAATCTAGAAGAAATGGATAAATTCCTGGACACATACACCCTCTCAAGACTAAACCAGGAACAAGTTGAATACCTGAGTAGATAAATAACAAGTTCTGAAATTGAGGCAGTAATTAATAGCCTACTAACCCAAAAAAGCCGAGGACCAGATGGATTCACAGCTGAATTCTACCAGAGGTACAAAGAAGAGCTGGTACCATTCCTTCTGAAACTATTCCAAACAATAGAAAAAGAAGGACTCCACCTTAACTCATTTTATGAGGTCAGCATCATCCTGATACCGAAACCTAGCAGAGACACAACAAAAAAGGAAAATTTCAGGCCAATATGCCTGATGAACATCGATGCGAAGATCCTCAGTAAAATACTGGCAAACTGAATCCAGCAGCACATCAAAAAGCTTATCCACCACGATCAAGTCAGCTTCATCCCTGGGATGCAAGGCTGGTTCAACATATGCAAATCAATAAACATAATCCATCACATAAACAGAACCAATGACAAAACACATATGATTATCTCAGTAGATGCAGAAGAGACCTTTGATAAAATTCAACACACCTTCATGCTAAAAACTCTCAATAAACAAGATATTGATGGAATGTATCTCAAAATAATAAGAGCTATTTATGACAAACCCACAGCCAATATAATATTGAATGGGCAAAAGCTGGAAGCATTCCCTTGGAAAACTGGCACAAGACAAGGATGTCCTCTCTCATCCCCTTTTTCAACATAGTATTGGAAGTTCTGGCCAGGGCCATCAGGCAAAAGAAAAAGAGAGAGAGAGAGAGAGAGAGAGAAAGAGAGAGAGAGAGAGAATTCAAATAGGAAGAGAGGAAGTCAGATTGTCTCTGTTTGCAGATGACATGATTGTATATTTAGAAAACCCCATTGTCTCAGCCCCAAATCTCCTTAAGCTGATAAACAACTTCAGCAAAGTCTCAGGATACAAAATCAATGTGCAAAATCACAAGCATTCCTATACACCAATAACAGACAGCCAAGTCATGAGTGAACTCCCATTCACAATTGCTGCAAAGAGGATAAAATACCTAGGCATACAACTTACAAGAGATGTGAAGGACCTCTTCAAGGAGAGCTACAAACCACTGCTCAAGGAAGTAAGAGAGGACACAAACAAATGGAAAAACATTCCATGTTCATGGATAGGAAGAATCAATATAGTAAAGATGGCCATACTGTCCAAAGTCATTTATAGATTCAATGCGATCCCCATCAAGCTACCACTGGCTTTCTTTACAGAATTAGAAAAAGCTGCTTTAAATTTCATATGGAACCAAAAAAGAGCCCGTATAGCCAAGACAACTCTAAGCAAAAGGAACAAAGCTGGAGGCATCACGCTACCAGACTTCAAACTATACTACAAGGCTGCAGTAACCAAAACAGCATGGTACTGATACCAAAATAGATATATAGGCCAGTGGAACAGAACAGAGGCCTCAGAAATAATGCCACACATCTATAACCATCTGATCTTTGACAAACCTGACAAAAACAAGCAATGGGGAAAGGATTCCCTTTTAATAAATGGTGTTGGGAAGACTGGCTAGCCATATGCAGAAAACTGAAACTGGATCCCTTCCTTACACCTTATACAAAAATTAACTCAGGATGGTTTAAAGACTTAAACATAAGTCCTGAAACCATAGAAACCCTAGAAGAAAACCTAGGCAATACCATAGGCATGGACATAGGCATGGGCAAAGACTTCATGACTCAGACACCAAAAGCAATGGCAACAAAAGCC
>NW_016814618.1:0-1738 GCF_001698545.2 Rhinopithecus bieti
GGGGAACATCACACACCGGGGCCTATCATGGGGAGGGGGGACAGGGGAGGGATTGCACTGTGAGTTATACCTGATGCAAATGACGAGTTGATGGGTGCTGACGAGTTGATGGGTGCGGCACACCAACATGGCACAAGTATACATACGTAACAAACCTGCACGTTGTGCACATGTACCCTAGAACTTAAAGTATAATAATAAAATAAAATAAAATAAAATAAAATAAAATAAAATAATTAGAAAGAAGCCTTCTGAGAAACCGCTTTGTTACGAGTTAATTCATCTCACAGAGTTATGCAATTCTTTCCATGGAGCAGTTTGGTAGTACTGTTTTTGGATAATCTGAGAAGGAATATGTTGGATCACATTGAAGCCTATGGTGACAAAGGAAATATCCTCTGGTGAAAACTAGAAAGAAGGTTTCTGAAAAAGTTCTTTCTGATGTGTTAATTCATCTCAAGGAGTTACACTTTTATTTTCATAGAGAAGTTTGGTAACACTGCTTAACTGGGTTCTGCAAAGGGATATTTGGGAGCCCATTGAGGCCTAAGGTAAAAAAGGAAATATCCTCAGATAAAAACCAGAAAGAAGCTTTCTGAGAAACTGCTTTGTGATGTGTGAATTCACTTCACAGAGTTTCACTGTTCTTTTCATTGAGCAGTTTGCGAACACTCTTCTTGGAAGCTGCAATGGGATACTTTGGAGCACATTGAAGCTTACGGTGACAAAGGAAATATCCTCATATAAACCTAGAAAGAAGCTTTCTGAGACACCACTTTGTGATGTGTTAATTCATCTCAAAGTTTTACAGTTTCCTTTTCAGTCAACATTTTGGTAGCACTGTTATGAGAAGGGATATTTTGTATCATATTGAAGCCTATTGTGACAAAGGAAATAACCTCAGATGAAAACTAGAAAGAAGCTTTCTGAGAAAGTACTTTCTGATGTGTTAATTCATCCCACAGAGTTACACCTTTATTTTCATGGACTAGTTTGCAGACACGATATCCCTGGAATTTGCAAAGGGATATTTTGAGCGCATTGAGGCCTATGGTGAAAAAGGAAATATCCTCAGATAAAAACTAGAATCTTTCTGAGAAACTGCTTTGTGATGTCTCAGTTCATCTCACAGAGTTACACCATCCTTGTTACGGAACAGTTTGGTAGCACTGTTTTTGGGGAATCTGAGAAGGGATATTTTGGATTGCATTGAAGTCCAAGGTCACTAAGGAAATATCCTCAGATAAAAACTAGAAAGAAGCTTTCTGAGAAAGTTCTTTGTGATGTGGGAATTCATCTTACAGATTTACACCTTTCTTTTCATGCGGCAGTTTGCTAACACTGTTTTCATCTAATCTGCAATGGGATATTTGGGAGCACATTGAGGCCTATAGTAGAAAAGAAAATATCCTCAGATAAAAACTAGGAAGAATCTTTCTGAGAAACTGTTTGATGATGTGTGAATTCCTTTTACAGTGTTACACTGTTCTCTTAATTGAGCAGTTTGCTCACACTGTTTTCGTGGAATCTGAAAAGGGATTTTTGGCAGAGCATTGAAGCCTATGTTCACAAAGGAAATATCCTCAGATAAAAACCAAACATAAGCTTTCTCAGAAACTGCTTTGTGATGTGCTAATTCACCTCACAGTGTTACAGGATTCTTCTCACGGATCAAGTGGGTAGCACAGTTTTGGGGGAATCTGAGAAGGGACATTTTGGATCGCATTGAAGCCTATGG
>NW_016814618.1:5526-7867 GCF_001698545.2 Rhinopithecus bieti
ATTTGTGAATTCATCTCACAGAGTTATGCAATTCTTTTATGGAGCAGTGTGGTAGCACTGTTTTGGGGAATCAGAGAAAGGATATTTTGAATTGCATTGAAGCCTATGGTGACAAAGGAAATACCCTCAAACAAAACTAGAAAATCTTTCTGAGAAAGTTCTTGGTGATGTGTGAATTAATCTCACAGAGTTACACCTTTCTCTTCGTGGAGCACTTTTCTAACACTGTTTACATGGAATCTGCAAAGGGATATTTGTAAGTGCATTGAGGCCTATAGTGAAAAGGAAATATCCTCAGATAAAACGAGAAAGAAGCATTCTGAGAAACCGATTTGTGATGTGTTAATTCATCTCACAGAGTTACATGATTCTTTTCATGGATCATTTGGTAACACTGCTTTGGGGTATCTGAGAAGGCATATTTTGGATCGCATTGAAGAATATGTTGACAAAGGAAATATCATCAGAATACAACTAGAAAGTATTTTTCTAAGAAAGTAGTTTCTGATGTGTGAAATCTTCTCACAGAGTTACATGGTTCTTTTCATTCATCAGTTTGATAACACCTTTTTTGTGGAATCTGCAATAGGATATTAGGGAGTGCATTAAAGCCTATGGTGACATAGGAAATATCCTCAGATGAAAACCCAAAAGAAGCTTTCTGAGAAACTGCCTTGTGATGTGTGAATTCATCTCACAGAGTTACACTGCTTTTTTCATTGAGCAGTCTCCTAACACTCTTTTTGTGGGATCTGCAAAGGGATATTTTGGAGTGAATTGAGGCCTATGTTGTAAAAGGAATTATCTTCAGATAAAACCTGGAAAGAAGCTTTCTGAGAAACTGCTTTGTGATGTGTGAATTCATCTCACGGAGTTACACTGTACTTTTCACTCAGGAGTTTGCTAACATTGCTGATTCTTGGAATCTGCAGTGGGATATATCAGAGCACATTGCAGATATGGTGACAAAGGAAATGTCCTCTGATAAAAACCAAAACTAAGCTTTCTGAGAAACTGCTTTGTGATGTGTGAATTCATATCACAGAGTTACACCATTCTTTTCATTGAGAAGCTTGCTAACACTTTTCTCATTTAATCTGCAATCTGATATTCGGGTGCACATTCAGGAATATAGTGACAAAGGAAATATCCTCAGATAAATCTAGAAAGAAGCTCTCTGAGAAAGTTCTTTGTGATGTGTGAATTCATCTCACAGGGTTACACCATTCTTTCCATGGAACACTTTGCTAACACAGTTTTCGTGTAATCTGCAAAGGGATATTTGGGAGAGCGTTGAGGACTATTGTGAAAAAGGAAATATCCTCAGATTTAAATGAGAAAGAAGGTTTCTGAGAAACTGCTTTGTGATGTGTGAATTCATCTCACTGTGTTACACTGTTCTTTTCATTGAGCAGTTAGCTAACACTGTTTTCTTGGAATCTGCAATGGGATATTTCAGAGCGCATAGAAGCTTATTTTGACAAAGGAAATATCTTCAGGCAAAAACTAGAAAGAAGCTTTGTGTGAAACAGCTTTGTGGTGTGTTAATACATCTCACAGAGTTTCACGATTTTTTTCACGGATCAGTTTGGTAACACTGATTTTGAGGAATCTGAGAAGGGATACGTTGGATTGCATTGAAGCCTATGGTGACAAAGGAAATATCCTCAGACAAAAATTAAAGAGAAGTTTCTGAGAAACTTCTTTGTGATGTGTGAATTGATCACACAGAGTTACACCTTTCTTTCATGGAGCAGTTTGCTAACACTGTTTTCATAGAATCTACAAAGGGATATTTTGGAGCACATTGAGGCCTATGTTACACCATTCTTTTCATTGAGAAGTTTGCTAACACCTTTTCCATTTAATCTGCAATGGGATATTTCTTGGCACATTGATGACTATGGTAAGAAAAAAAGGAACTATCTTCAGATAAAAACTAGAAAGAATCTCTCTCAGAAACTGCTTTCTGATGTGTGAATTCATCTTACAGACGTGCACTGTTCTTTTCCTTGAGCAGATTGATAACACTGTTTTCATGGAATCTGCATAGGGATATTAGGGTAGGCATTCAGGCCTACGCTGGAAAAGGAAATACCCTCAGATAAAAAACGAGAAAGAAGCTTTCTGGGGAGCTTTTTTGCAATGTGTGATTTCATCTCACAGAGTTATACCATTTTCTTCATGGAGCAGTTTGCTAAAACTCTTTTTGTGGAATCTGCAAAGTGATATTTGGGAGAACATTGAGACCTACACTGAAAAAGCAAATATCCTCAGAAAAGACTAGAAAGAAGCCTACCGAGAAACTTCTTTGTGATGTGTGAATTCATCTCAAAGAGTT
>NW_016814619.1:0-3282 GCF_001698545.2 Rhinopithecus bieti
ATTTACTTAAGTGCAACAAGAATAGTGATTGACCACATAAGTTCCTTTTGAAGTTTGCTTTGCTAGAACTTTTGATAATGAATCTCAAATTAGACTTTTAAAAGCCTCTCAGCCGGCCACAGTGGCTCACTCCTGTAATCCCAGCACTTTGGGAGGCCAAGGTGGGCGAATCACGAGGTCAGGAATTCGAGATCAGCCTGGCCAACCTGATGAAACCCCGTCACTACTAAAAATACAAAAATTAGCTGGACATGGTGGCAGGCTCCAGGAATCCCAGCTACTCGGGAGGCTGAGGCAGGAGAATCACTTGAACCCAGGAAACGGAGGTTGCAGTGAGCCGAGATTGTGCCATTGCACTCCAGCCTGGGTGATGGAGCAAGACTCCATCTCAAAAAAAAAGAAAAAAGAAAAAAACAACTAATGAACAGCTTCTGAATTCTGGAGGGACTAGGTAGGGAGAAAAAGTAAATGTTTCCATTTGTGTCTAATAAAGTAAACTTTACCAAGTTGCTGTAAGCTATAGAGAGTTTAAAAGGGGGTAAAAAAGCCAACTTTAAAATTTTTTATTTACTTAATTTTTTTTTTTAGATGCAATTTCGTTCTTGTTGCCCAGGCTGGAGTGCAATAGCATGATATCAGCTGATTGCAACCTCCGACTCCCGAGTTCAAGCGATTCTCCTGCCTCAGCCTCCCAAGTAGCTGGGATTACAGGTGCACACCACCACATCCAGGTAATTTTGTATTTTTACTAGAGATGGGGTTTCACCATGTTGGCCAGGCTCATTTCAAACTCCTAACCAGGTGATCCACCTGCCTCAGCCTCCCAAAGTGTTGGGATTACGGGCATGAGCCAAGGCGCCCAGCCAAAAAAAATCTTTTTTAAATGTGGAAAATAGGCCGGGCACAGTGGCTCATGCCTGTAATCCCTGCACTTTGGGAACCCAAGGCAGGTGGCTCATGGGTTAAAAGATTGAGACCATCTGGCCAACATGGTGAAACCTCATCTCTACTAAAAATACAAAAATTAGTTGGGCGTAGTGACACGTACCTGGAGTCCCGGCTACTTGGGAGGCTGAGGCAGGAGAATCACTTGAACCCGAGAGGCGGAGGTTGCAGTGAGCCGAGATCATGCCATTGCACTCCAGCCTGGGTGATAGAGCAAGACTCTGTCTAAAAAACAAAACAAAAACTCATGAATAGCTTCTGAATTCTGGAGGGATTAGGTAGGGAGAAAAGTAAATGTTTCCATTTTGTCTAATAAAGTAAACTTTACCAAGTTGCTGTAAGCTATAGATAGTTTAAAAGGGAAAAAAACACCTTTTAATTTTTGTTTATTAAATTAAACACCTATTTAATTTTTTTTAGATGCAGTTTCGTTCTTGTTGCCCAGGCTGGACTGCAATAGCGCGATCTCAGCTGACTACAACCTCTACCTCCTGGATTGAAGTGATTCTCCTGCCTCAGCTTCCCAGGTAGCTGGGATTACAGGCACCCGCCACTATGCCTGGCTAATTTTTTTGTATTTTTAGTAGAGACGGGGTTTCACCATGTTGGCCAGCCTGGTCTTGAACTCCTGACCTCCAGTGATCCGCCCACCTCGACCTCCCAAAGTGCTGGGATTACAAGCATGAGCCACCAGCGCCTGGCAAAAATAACTTTTTAAAGTGAAAATTATCTTCATCAGTTTATTCAGCCCCATGTAGTTAATATTTGTTCTGCTTGATCTTGAGATCACAGTTTCATGAGCCCATCATTTCACTAGAGTTCTGGAAATTCTAACCCAGCCCAATGGTATTATCTTAAAGTTATCAGAAACCTGTATTCCAGGGTAACTGACACAGTGTTTTTATTAATTTCCTTGACAAATAAGCAACTTTGAACTGCAGCTAAGTGTTGCAAATGCTTTTACAGAATAATTAAAGTAAAATAACTGTCTATGGATGATAAAGATGTAAAATGGCCATGGTTAAAGATCTGATGAGAGTTCATTATAATAGTGATACAATTACAAAAATTTGATTTCTGTGGCATACAACCTTTTAACATAATAATCAAAATTATGATTGATAACATACTACATTTCTAGGAATTTCCTATAGTTTCTGGAGCACATATAAATAACATGTCTATACAAATTTAACTCAGACAAGGTTAAACATTATTTCTTATTTCACAATGCTTCCTGTATAATTTAACATGTGAAATAACTGTAATTATTTTAATGTCTTTCTTTTACTAGGTGAGAGACATACCTTTTGAGATATCCTGGGGTCCAACTGGAAAATACCAAAGTTAACTTGAAGTTAAAAAGACTTAATTTAGAGTATGATTTTGGGAAGTTTATAAAAAATGTCAAAAGGTTTAAAGCACTTAATTACACATAATCTCGGTTATCTAATCAAAATGATGATAATTTTTTTTTTTTTTTTTTTTTTTGAGACAGAGTTTCGTTCTTGTTGCCCAGGCTAGAGTACAGTGGTGCAATCTCAGCTCACTATAACCTCCGCCTCCCAGGTTCAAGTAATTCTGCTGCCTCAGCTTCCCAAGTAGCTGGGATTACAGGCGCACACCATCACGCCAGGCTAATTTTTGTATTTTTAGTAGAAACAGTGTTTCACCATGTTGGTGACCATAAAATATTTTAAAGGCAAATACCGCAGATTACATAGTTGTGAAGAAGAACTTAGGTTTTTTGATATTGAGAAGACTTAGTTTTCTCAAGTAAGCAAAGACCTGATAAAAGACAACATCAAGTACAAGAAATTCTCTTGATAAGACATAAAATTTTTATTTTCTAGGCCAATACCTACAGGAAAAAAGAAAACCCTTCACATTCTCAGATCAATAGTTCAAGGAAACTTTGTAATTTTTAGAAAGAGGACCAAATTCTACTTTTGCATCAATGTACTACTAGAACTAATTTTTAATAAAACTTCACAAATAAATCTAGCCAATCTTAGCCAGCTTTGACCACACATGACAAGATTCCTTTTCCATAGCTGAGTCTAGATTTTTAATGAATATCAATTATTCAATTTTAGTTAACACAACTTTAAGGTTACAAGTCGTCACAAAAAGATTTTTGAAACTATTTTCAAGTAGACATCTTTTAAAGCATAATTATTTTTTAAGAGTTCATTTACAAACTTTTATTCTACTACATTCACCTAATTTATTTATTCTCAGCAATTGTGTTTTTAACTGCTCATGAAAAATTTCATGAAACATTAGACAAAGGTAGGCACTATTTTAAAGTATTTTTCCTGTAATAAATTAGATAAG
>NW_016814619.1:5251-8491 GCF_001698545.2 Rhinopithecus bieti
AATGTGCCAGGCATAGTGGCTCATGCCTATAATCCCAGCACTTTGGGAGGCCAAGGTGGGAGGATCACTTGAGCCAAGGAGTTCAAGAACAGCCTGGACAACATAGTGAGACCTGTCTCTACAAAAAAACAAAAAATAAAAAATTAGCTAGGCATGGTGGTGCACAACTGCAATCCCAGCTACTTGGGAGGCTGAGGTGGGAGGATCACTTGAGCCCTGGAGTTTGAGGCTGCAGTGAGCTATGACTACACCACCGCACTCCAGCCTGGGTGATAGAGTGAGACCCTGTCTCAAACAAAGAAACAACAAAAACCACAGAATCAAAGTCTGTCCTCACCTGCTTCAACGGATGTTTGTCTGGAGCAATGGTTCGGGAGTCTGACTTCCTGACCTGTCAGTCAGGAAGGAAGACAAAGACTTCAGAGGCACTCACTTAATGTCGTAGGGAGAAGCTAGCTCCAGGGATAAATCTGGTCCTATCTGAGTCGCAGCACCGTAACTGTTAAAACGTTATTTGATAATACATGTTAAAGCATGGCAAGGAAGACTTTCTTCAGGACCATCGCGATAGGTATGGGAACCACTGCACCAGGATCTTGCGGTGGGGAAGAGAGATTGGGCTCAACTCCGAACACAGCATGGGCAAGTAGGAATTTATAACCCAGGAGCAGAGTGGGAGTCGGTGGATGGAAAATTACTAAGAGAAAACATCAGGAGTGAAGGGAATCCTAGCTAAACCGACCTAGCAGGATTGTTGCTGAAGACAGGCCAGGGTAATCAGACATCACGTGGGATATCATGGAGGGTGGGGAAGTGATTAGATACTAAGGATGATCAGGTATTGAGGACGGAGAGTTCTTGCTAAACTGACCTAGCAGGATTCTTGCCAAAACTGAGTTTTATAAGAAAGTACATGGATGGGCTTTGGAGAAGACTCAGAAACCTGATTAAAGTTTGGATAGGCAAAGAACCTTTCGTCACTGAATATCTAAATGTGGAGAAAAGAACTGTAAAACACTTAGAAGAAATTATAGGAGAATACCTCCATTTCTTGGAGATATTTAGAGAAGTATTTCTTAAGTAAGACACAAAAGATACATGAAAAAGAAAAAATTGATGGAAATGGACATATTAAAAACTTGCATGACGCCAGGCACGGTGCCTCACGCCTGTAATCCCAGCACTTTGGGAGGCCGAGGTGGGCGGATCACGAGGTCAGGAGTTCGAGACCAGCCTGGCCAACATGGTGAAACCCCGTCTCCACTAAAAATACAGAAAATTAGCCAGGCATGGTGGTGTGCACCTGTAGTCCCAGCTACTCGGGAGGCTGAGGCAGGAGAGTTGCTTGAACCCGGCAGGCAGAGGTTTCAGTAAACCAAGATCGTGCCACTGCACTCCAGCCTGGGCGACAGAGCAAGACTCCATTAACAAAAAAAGAAAACAAAAAAACAAAAACAAAAAAACCTTGCATGACAATACATGTAATTTTTAAAGTTTTAAAATAAGCTAAATGCAACCCATATAGCCAACAAATGTCTAGTAATCAGAGTATATAAAGAACTCAGCTGAGTATGGTAGCTCACGCCTATAATCCTAGCACTTTGGGAGGCCAAAGCAGGTGGATCACCTGAGGTCAGGAGTTCGAGACCAGCCTGGCCAACGTGGTAAACCCGTCTCTACTAAAAAAATACAATGCCGGGCACGGTGGCTCATGCCTGTAATCCCAGCACTTTGGGAGGCCAAGGCGGGCGGATCACGAGGTCAGGAGATCGAGACTATCCTGGCTAACACGGTGAAACCCCATCTCTACTAAAAATACAAAAAATTAGCCGGGCATGGTGGTGGGCGCCTGTAGTCCCAGCTACTCGGGAGCCTGAGGCAAGTGAATGGCGGGAACCTGGGAGGTGGAGCTTGCAGTGAGCCGAGATTGTGCCACTGCACACCAGCCTGGGCGACAGAGTGAGACTCCGTCTCAAAAAAAAAAAAAAAAAAATACAAAAATTAGCTGGGCATAGTCGTGGGCACCTGTGAGGCTGAGGCAGGAGAATCGCTTGAACTCGAGAAGTGGAGGTTGCAGTAAGCATAAATAGTGCCATTGCACTCCAGCCTGGCAGCAAGAGCAAAACTCCATCTCAAAAAAAAAAAAAAAAAAAAATGCAAGAGCATACATATAATTTTTAAAGTTTTAAAATAAGTTAAAATGCCAACAAATGTATAGTAATCAGAATACATAAAACAGCCGGGCACGGTAGCTCACACCTGTAATCTCAGCACTTTAGGACTTGGGATTTTTTTTTGGTTATAGAAATGTTCCAGGTCTTGATTTGGGTGGTGGTTACACACGTGTTCACAAATGTAAAAATTTTATCAAGCTGTACCTTTAAGATTTGTGTATTTTACGGGCGTGGTGGCACATGCCTGTAGTCCCAGCTACCTGGGAGACTGAGGCAGGAAAATTATTTGAACCTGGGAGGCGGAGGTTGCTGTGAGCTGTGATTGCACCACTGCACTCCAGCGTGGATGACAGAATGAGACTCCGTCTCAGGAAAAATAAAATAAAATAAAATAGTGCATATGTCTCAAAAAGGAAACTTCATGGCAAAAAAAAAAAAAAAAATCATAGAACAAAATGGCCAAAGATAAGCTATCATCTGTGAGAAAATATATGTAAGCCTTATAATCAACAAATGATTAGTACTCAGAATATACAAAGAAATTCTACAAATTGCTCAACATCACTCATCATCAGAGAAATGCAAATCAAAACCAAAGTAAGATACTATCTCACACCAGTCGGGGAGCTATTACTAAAAAGTCAAAAAATAACAGATATTGGCAAGGTTGGGGAGAAAAGGGAACACTCACACAAGTGTTTGTGGGAGTGTAAATTAGTCCAGCCACTGTGAAAAGCAATTTGGACACTTCTCAAAGAACTGAAAATACAGCTACCATTCCACCCAGCAATCCCATTACTGGGTATATATCCAAAGGTATATAAACTGTTTTACCAAAAAGACACATGTGGCTGGGCACGGCGGCTCACGCCTGTAATCTCAACACTTTGGGAGGCCAAGGTGGGCAGATCACTTAAGGTCAGGAGTTCAAGACCAGCCTGGCCAACACAGCAAAATCCCATCTCTACTAAAAATACAAAAAACTATGACCGGGCGCGGTGGCTCACGCCTGTAATCCCAGCACTTCGGGAGGCCGAGGCGGGCGGATCACAAGGTCAGGAGATCA
>NW_016814620.1:0-3337 GCF_001698545.2 Rhinopithecus bieti
AACATTTTCCTTTTATCAAATTCATTTTTTCAGGTTCCTCTTGTTTACTTTATGCAGAAGGCAACATGAATCCAAATTACATTGATTGAGAAGGCAGTCAAGAAGGCAAGGGAGAGTAGCTGGCTGTGCAAAATTTGTTAAAATCCACCAAGATTAAAATATCTAGACAAATGTGCCATTTCTTCTTTCAGATTTCCCTATTTTAGCATAATATGTATTATACTAATGAATAACAGGCATAATACTATGACAAAATAGCACAGATACAAAACATCTAGTAAGACCATAATGTTGGTAACATGAAGGAAGTTCTTGTATGAATCAATTACTGTATCAAATATTAAAACACACCATACTTAATACAGCTATATCTATTTTCTATGTGGTTACATTTATTTATTTTTGTGTGCATGCTTCTGGTGTTTGTACTCTTTGATGGTAACTATTACCACAGTTATGACATGGAAACAGTTTTATCATCCCAAAATATTCCCCTGTGCCTCTTTGTACTCAAACTTTCTCCCAACCCACATGCCCTGGGAAACATGAAACACATTTTTATCCTTAGAGCATTGTCTCTTCCAGAAAGTCATATAGAGGGGATTAAACCATATGTAGACATTTGAATCTGACTTCCATCCCCTTAAATAAAGCATTGGTGAGTTACCCAGGGTCTCTGCAAGTACTAATTATTGCACTGCTGGTAAACCACTATTTAAGCTCCAGTGTTTTCTATGTTAGTTTTTTAATTATTGAGAAATATCTCAATGTCTGACTGCATCACAATCTAATTATCTGTTCACCAGTTAAAAATTTACATTGCTTTCAGTTTTGCAGTTATTAATAAACCTGTATTCATGTAAACAATCATTTTTTGTTTGAACGTAAGTAATCATTTCCTTAAGTTAAACGTCTAAGACTTCTGCTAAGAATATGTGTGTATGTGTATTTGTGTGTGTATGCATGCCATATTGACACACTGTATTTTTTCAACAGAAGCGGCATGTAGCTTAGTAGAAACAACAGAACATTTGGAGAGGAACACATTTGAATCAAAGTCTTTGATCAAAATCCGGGACTACACAGGATGTTAAACAACCAGGAACAGGAGGGCCTAGGTGGCTCACATGTGTAATCCCAGCACTTTGGGAGGCCAAAGCGGGCAGATCAAGAGGTCAGGAGATTGAGATCATCCTGGCCAACATGGTAAAACCCCATCTCTACTAAAATACAAAAAAATTAGCTGGTTTTGGTGGCTCTCGCCTGTAGTCTCAGCTACTAAGGAGGCTGAGGCAGGACAATGAGGTGAACTTGGGAGGCAGAGGTTGCAGTGAGCCAAGATCATGCCGCTTCAGCCTGGCAACAGAGTAAGACTCCATCGAAAAGAAAAGAAAAGAAAAGAAAAGAAGGAAAGGAAATGAAAGGAAAGGAAAGGAAAGGAAAGGAAAGGAAAGGAAAGGAAAGGAAAGGAAAGGAAAGGAAAGGAAAGGAAGGGAAAGGGAGGGGAGGGGAGGGGAGGGGAGGGAAAACAACAACTAGGAACAGTACAATTTGTCCTCTTCTTTTCTCAATCATTGAACAAGTTCAGTTGAAAGAAGAAGGGGTAGAGTCAGGGAGTTGTGGATTTCTTTTCCAGTGTTACAATTGCTTGAATAACTTTGAAAACCTATTATTTACCAGATTCCCATTTTGTATCTGGAAAAAGGGTAGAGTAAGATTTTCAAACAGGATTTATGAAAAAACAAACAAACAAAAAAACTTGGATTACTTACATGAGAAGAAAGGAAAGGACAAATGCTGCCCAATACTGATGCTACAACAGAGAGGACAGGACAACTTCTTTCAAAGAAAGCATAGTAATTTGATGATATTTTTAGATATTACCATGGACTTGATCTGGAATGCAACAGAAAGGGAAAGTAACTGAAATGAAGAATATAACTTTGTACTCATGAATATTAAGTTTTATATATAGATATATATACATACACACATACACATAAGTATGTCATTTAATACATACATATAAGTCATTGTAAACCTTAAAGTGATAACATACACAAAGCAGAGTATTTCTATAAGAAGGATGAATATTTAGAATAATATTTGCATTACAGAAAGAATAATATCTTAAACCTTAGAGGTATATTTCAATAACTGTGTTTTAAAGTACCACATTTCATCTCCTCCCACCTGCTCCAACTGTGTGTGTTAAGTGAGGAATGTTTGAATAATATTTGCTGATTCAGCCAGTAAAGCAGAATGTTGACTGTTTGACAACTTTGCTTATTATTAAGTAGTAGGAAGGAGTTTAAAATACTTGTCTGTAAATCCCCTCTCAAGAAATCCCCATCCTTGACTGATTAACTCAGAATCTGTAAGAGTGGGTCTAAGATGTCTGTATATTGTAAAATTCCCTCAGGGGATTCTTATGTACAGGCATTTCTGGGATTCATTAATTATAGGTTTGGAGAGATGGTTTGGATAGATGAAAGTTAAAACTAAACTTAATTCTGGACTTAAACACTAAATAGGTGATGAAGACAAGACAAAAATGCCCTCAACATTAGAAAATAAAATCACCCATCAGATGCGGTTGTAAATTCTGAAACTTTAGAAAAAGTTTTAAACTGTCAAGAGACCCAGGACAAAGAAATATGACATATGTTCAGCCCGAGGAGGGAAAAATTTGTGACATTTTCCAGGCTTAGGCTATTAAAAAAAAACATGTGAGAGGTCTCTAGAGTAGAGCCCAGATGGCATCGTGGTTGGTTATTTTTTTATTTTCAAAAATTTTTTGAGACAGCATCTTGTTCTGTGGGCCAGGCTGGAGTGCAGTGGCAAGATCTCAGCTAACTGCAACATCTGCCTCCCAGGTTCAAGCAATCATCCTGCCTCAGCCTCCCAAGTAGCTGGGACTACAGGCATGTGATGTCACACTGGACTAATTTTTTGTATTTTTAGCATTGATGGGGTTTCAATGTCTTAACCAGAATGTTCTTGATCTCCTGACTTCATGATCTGCCCGCCTCTGCCTCCCAAAGTGCTGGGATTACAGGTGTGAACCACTCTGCCCAGCCCAGTAGAGTTACTAATGTGGCAGGAGGAATTTTTCTAACATCATTATATTCCTTAGGGTTGTCAGTATTTATTAAGCAGAAAAGATATCTAGAAGTTCCTTCAACACTATTAATGGTTAAGTTCTTAGCAGCCATAATTAAATTCCAACTTAAATCTTTTAATTAAACTAAAATATACATAAAATTTAAGGGAAAAATTACCTAGAAATAATTTCAGAAGACAAAGTGAGTTTTCAAATAATATTTTAGGACATAGG
>NW_016814620.1:3723-7624 GCF_001698545.2 Rhinopithecus bieti
TAAACTAAAATATACATAAAATTTAAGGGATTACCTAGAAATAATTTCAGAAGACAAAGTGAGTTTTCAAATAATATTTTAGGACATAGGTTTTCAGTTTTCATTTCTGTTTGGTTTTAACTAAGCAAAGAGAAGTCTTAGCCCTCACTTTTGCACTTCTAACTAGAGAAATACTCTGGAAATATAAGGAATAAAGTGGGTCTAGCATCAGTAATTCTTCAGTTTAAATTTCAGCTCCACTGTTCAGGATCTGAAAAGAAAATAAGCTTGGTTAGACTTCCTCAGTATGTATGCATGTTTATAAAATGGGAGATTTGAGTAATAACTCCTGTTTTAGATGTTATTTCAGGTTTCGAGTAGCGTAATAATGTAAAATGTCTATCTCTAATGCATAGCCGATACATTTTATTAAATGACTTGTTTTAAAAAAATTAAACTATACCCTCATTTTGAAATGTAGTAGCCAAGCTACAATTAGCTAGATAAATATACCTTTAGAAGAAAACTCTAGATATTCCAGAAAATTATTTTTTTTTGATATTGTAATGTATATATATGGTCAACTGTCAACAGTTTATTATATTATGTCATAATTAACTTATTTTTTAGTTGCATTGTATACATGTCTTTAAAAACCCACCACAATTTTTAGTTGTTGTTGAGACAGGGTCTGGCTCTGTCATCCATGCTGGAGTCCAGTGGCTCAATCTCTGCTCACTGCAACCTCCTACCCCCAATTTCAAACTATCCTTCCACCTCAGCCTCCCAGATAGCTGGGACAACAGGCCCATGCCACCATGCCTGACTAATTTTTGTATTTTTTTAGTAGAGTCTGAGTTTCACTATGTTGCCCAGGCAGGTCTCAAATTCCTGACCTCAAGTGACCCACCTGCCTTGGCCTCCCAAAATGCTGCGATTGCAGGCATGAGCCACCATGATCAGCCATCATTAACAATTTAGTGAGCTGTAGAATTTAAGCATTTATAAGCCAAACTTTTTCAAATGTTGCAGAGCCAGGTTGTCAACTGCTTTAAATAACCTATGGTGTTACCTAAGAAAAGAGCAAACTATACACAAAGATGCATGGATGCCTAGGAACTGCACACCGAGAAGGAATCTGCTACTTGTGCAAGGATAAATATTTGGGTTGGTAAAGGATTGAGTCCAGCAGGCATTCTCCAGGTTCCTGTCTCTCCTGCTATCTGACCCAAATGCAGTGACTCCTCCAGCATTCACACTGATGCTACTATTCTTTGTAGTCACCAAACTGAAAAATAAATGACTTATGAAGAGACCAGGAGCTACTGAACCACTGGCATCCTTTCAGAGTTCTGGGACCATCCAAGGCTTTGGATAAGATCAGAAGAGTTTGATCTTGACTCTTCTCAGTGTGTTTTAGTTGCCCATCGTAACCTAAGACAGGATGGAGGACTTCTGGGAGAACAGACAATGGCCTTGATCATTATCTCTGAAGAGAATTGCAGATGCATTTGCGCACTTACCTTGGAAGGGTAATTTGGCAACAACCTACATAACAGGTTTGTGCAGGAATCACTGAAAGTAGTAATATGCTCTTAAATATTAACAACCCCTGAAAACAACTCCAGGTGGCAGGAAAGAGGAACTTCCAAGATCAATTCTCCACTTTGTCAGAGGCCAGCCTTGCAAAATGGAATTCTGGTTTTATAACAAAAGACATTAAAGTACATGAGTGTGAGTCTGTTGCAGTCTGCAGGTGTTGCCTGGCAGGGTTTCCAGTATCTACCATAGCTTCACATGTTGTGATGAAAAATCAGCCAACATTTTTGGGCAAATGGCACAGATGTCTCACCTCCGGAAGGTCAAGGAGGATTTGTCAACCATAATCCCCTGTCTTCATTGCATCTTTTAATAATAGCTATAAAGAAATCTTCCAAAATGTCATTTCTGTTAGAAATCCATGGCATGTGTTTAAAGGAAAGGGGTCAGATTAAGATGTTTAAATATAAATGCGTATGGAATATGCTGACAGCAGGCTTGTAAAGTGTTGCCTCTTATCTTCACAGTGTAACTTTCCTTAACTAAAACCATTAGCACTGCCTCACGTGATGGTCTTCACCTTCTCTGTTTGAAGCTGACCTGCTCTCATACTGACAATACCCAATTCCTTTGCCAATCTGGTGATTAAAGCCAGTCTTCCATCTTACTTTCAGAGGTGGAGGGCATATTTCATACATTTCATTTCCAAAATTTCTCATTGTTATTTAGGGATAGTAAAAGGCAAAGGGCACCTTAGAACAGAGCTTGGATAGTTTGATCTGTATCATTTAATCTGGGATATTTTACAGACTTAGCAGCATCTGACCCTCAAATAGACACATGAAGGCAAAATAAATGGAGTCCAAGAAAGACGTTTGCTGGTGACCTTAAAAAATTAAAAATAAATAAGTAAATTGACCTTTGGATTTTGTTGGAGATAGTTTATTTATAAATGTTGTTTTCACACCCAGGATTAAATGCGAACAATACAAAGATTAGATGACTCTCATGTCATTTTGGAGAATTTCCATATGAAGTTTAGCAGTGGGCCACCTCCTCAAAACTGAATTCCAGGTTAATCCAGGAGTCCAAACCCATTTTAATGTCAGAAGATAAGTATTTGATGAATAAACTCCTTCAGAGCTTTTTGAGTCATGAAAAAAAGTACAGGCAGAACTGAATTGGCAAAGCTGTTCTGGTTAGGATGAAGAAAGCATGTTCCATACTAAGTTTGCTTCTGATTAAAACTCAAAGCTTGGACAGAACATACAAGCAATAACATGTGAATTGCAATAAGTATAGTAGCCACCAGATTAGAAAGGAAAATCAGAACTCAAAAAGCAATGGGTTCTGTATACAGTACCCTTGATATAAGTTACACCATCTTAAATAAAGACTCAATATTACATTTCATAAGGCTCCTTGCCAGCAGGGACCAGATGTCTTGCCTAGTCGACAAAGACTGCACCCAACCAGATAAGGACATAACCAAGCACATTCTTCCAGTATCAGTCTTCACCAGAGGACACTGTGGCCATATAAACAGCAGGTTTTTAGCAGGTTGAAATTGTTGTCTTTTCAGTCACCATCTTGTTGTAATGTGTAATAAACACCTGACATGTGCTAGCAAAGAAAGGCACTGTCCATTTTAAAATTTATTTCTTGCAAGATGAGTGGACTAGTAGGCCATACCAGAATCTTCTTTTGGTCTATATTTTCTCCATGACAGTTTGTTTAACTCTTTTTTCTATCCCATTTCTCTTGATATTGAATGTTACATCATTTGTTGTGGAATGTTTAATCTGTAATATTTTATGTACTGGCTAAGGATGATACTATGTATGGTTTTGCAGTATTGACTGGCTTGGGGAGTTACTTGAGCCAGTGTGCCCTCAACTCTGACCACTGAGTGAACAGGAAATACGGAGGAGAATTCCTTACTTGGAAACTCCATGTATCTTGTGGCTTTTGGAATTGAAATAGCATCAGTAAAAGTGTAACCTTGTGGATGGACACATACATGTACTGGGTAATCTCTCACCTTGCACTGCTCATGATAGCCTCTTCTTTTTTCCTTCCCATCTCTCTTGGTTTAGACCTGTGGAAAGATTTAACTTTAAAACTATTCTGCAGACAAAGACAGAAAATAACCAAGAAAACCTCTCTATAAAACTCTTTATTGAGTTAGAGTTCCAGAAAGTGAGTACCTTGCAGGGCATAGCCCATTGATCTCCCCTGTCCTCCTTCCACAGTATATAATAATACTGTTCTGTGCAATCAAAAATTTGAATAAATATTGCCTTCTACTAATCACAATGGAATTCACTATGTTCAAAGTACCTTTGCTTCTGTAATAAAATAATTCATTCATATTTTGTTTGCA
>NW_016814621.1:0-1711 GCF_001698545.2 Rhinopithecus bieti
AAACAGCATGCATAAGTGGAATCCACAAAAAATAAAACGGCTTTACTGAATTGTCTCCAAATTCTCCTGGATCAAAAGTGGACTAATTCTAAAAGTGGGGACCAGCCAAAGTTGGGGTGAGAGGTGCAGTGGACAGAGGCGCAGGACCCTAGGGCTACTGTGCCACGTATTTGTTGTCAGAACTGAAGGCGAGAGGCTGGGGAAGGCTGAGTTGCTCAGCCTGAGCTGTGTGATATCGATGTTTTGGACCAACTGGGAAAGGTCCCATTTGGGAGGAAATTACACATCTGGAAAACTCAACTTGCTGCAAAAGCTATGGGTCTTTCCTAATCAAGCCCTGAGGAGCATGAACAATCACTGTCACCAATCAATTGCACTTCATCACAAAGGGAAATTATCACGCAACCGTGGATCATTTTTGTCAAAACAATAGATAACAAGCTGTGAGAGCAAAGCACAGCGGGGAGAAGAGATGGGTGGCATGAGACTGCCATTCAGACATGGGTGTGGGTTACAGGAGGAGAAATAGTCATGAGTTATAAATGACCCACAGGAAGAGTGGATTATAGCAAGGGCAGATAACTGGGGACACCGCACATAACATAAATTACAGTCAGTATTGTCCAAATTGACTTTGTCAACTTCATAGTCCCTCTTCCACTCCCATGGTAAAACGAAGCCCCATAAAAAAGGCCTGGTTCTGGGGATCAGGGCCTTTGGGATTTTTGATATGCCTCCTGTTCACACCACACCCCAATATTGGCTGGTTTCTCTGGTCCCAGACCCCCTTCCTCAGCATCTGTGAGTGTCTCGCGTTTCTGCCCAGCCCACTGTGCACTGAGTCTTTGTCTGAACTGTTTTGGGTTTCCTAATTCATTCCTCTGCCTGTGTTCTCCAGTTCTGCCTTTGTCCTAAGCCCCATCCCCACAGGACAGCCCTGATGTAGCACCTTGGGGCTTCTGCTTGCCAGAAAGTTTTGCCTTTGTCAGAAAGACAAGCAGACTCTATAACAGGCAGTAAAATGTGGAAAGGCTTATATTAATGGCACTGCTTTGCACAAATGTGTGAACTCCAGGCTTCGAGAAATCATATGGAACCAAGGCTGACTTCATTCACCCTCCTCCCGCAACTGTTGCATGTGGCCTCTGCTCGTTTATCAGAGGAAGCTTCACAGGAGGGAATAAATTCAGGGTCACATGGACCCAGGACTGAATCCTTACTAGCTGTCTCTTCCGGCAAATCCTTCACCATCCCTGCGCCCAGCTTTCTTATGGGTTCATGGTAAGGGAGGAGTGTAGATGCTAGTAGTCACACCATTTGGGGAGCATGTGATGATGAATGTTGTCAGCTCTCAAAAAAAAAAGTCATTTTTCATTATTCGGCCAGAAAATATTCCAGTCACTGAGGATATAAGGAGTGATACGGTTCCTTTCCAGACAGCTTCCTGTTTTCTCAGGCACCTGCCCTTTGTACTTGGCTCACATGGAAGCAGTCACTGCCTATCTGTGAAAATCCCTGTTGCCCTTCAACTGTGGCCGGACCTGTTGTAATAAGCCTGTGCTGAAGGATGACCTCTTTGACACACTCCAGCAGCTCCTACTCAAATATTGCAGAGCACCGTCAGAGAAGCTCTGTCTCTGTCTTTCTCTCTCTCTGTAACACACACACACGTGCTCACACCACTTCCCTCAGTCTGCTCACAGCCTTCGTC
>NW_016814622.1:0-9710 GCF_001698545.2 Rhinopithecus bieti
GCGTACAGCACCCTCACCACATGAAACACGAGGAACTCAGCCTGGCGCGTACAGCGACCCTAGCCGCTGGGAGGCTCCACTCTCCCTTGTGCCTTTCTGTTTCCTCTTTACCGATAGGTCCGACATGTGTTCCCTAATAGGCCAAAGACAGATCCCCATTCCGACATCTGTCCGGCATGATGTCTGTGGTGAAATGTGACTAATTCACAGTAACCGTGATAAATAACCCCACAGTGAGCCTCCCATCAACCAAGAGAAGTTGTGCTGACAAATTCAGCATGAGGCAGGTCAGGTTTTGTCAATAAATGAGTCCCAAGAAACCTTTTGGTTTCCAAAGCTTTTATAGATTTTTGGAATTGTGGGAACAAGATTTTAAACCTGTGCCAGGCACGGTGGCTCATGCCTGTAATCCCAGCACTTTGGGAGACTGAGGTGGGAGGATCACCTGAAGTCGGGAGTTCGAGACCAGCCTGACGAACATGGAGAAACCCCGTCTCTACTAAAAATACAAAATTAACCGGGCGTGGTGGTGCATGCCTGTAATCCCAGCTACTTGGAAGGCTGAAGCAGGAGAATCACTGGAACCCAGGAGGCGGAGGCTGCGGTGAGCCGAGATCGCATCATTGCACTCCAGCCTAGGCAACAAGAGAGAAACTCCATCTCAAAAAAAAAATAAAAATAAAAATAAAGAATTTAAACTTGTATAAATAAATTCAATTCATATTACATGCCACAAAGAATATTTAAAAATACAGCTCTGGGCCAGGCACAGTGGCTCATGCCTATAATCGCAGCACTTTGGGAGGCCAAGGTAGGTGGATCACAAGGTCAGGAGATCGAGACCATCCTGGCTAATATGGTGAAACCCCGTCTCTACTAAAAATACAAAAAATATTAGCTGGGTGTGGTGGTAGCTGGTAGTAGTCCCAGCTACTTGGGAGGCTTAGGCAGGCTTGAACCCAGGAGGCAGAGCTTGCAGTGAGCCGAGATCGCACCACTGCACTCGAGCCTGGGCTACAGAGCAAGATTCTGTCTCAAAAAAAAGAAAAAATATAGCTCTGGTGGTAGGCCTAGCTTCTATTCCAGAAAATGGCAGGATCTTGTGACGAAAGGAGAGAGGAGGAAATGCAGGTGAGCAGGAAACAGCTCCAAGCGGGGAGATAAGCGCGTCAGCCCAGTTCGGTAGCTGGTGCACCGTGGGCCACCTTGTGTGCTGGTGAGATGCGGGCGGCTTTGTGCTCCAGACATCTGCCTCCTCCAGATGAATTCACAGGACATGGGCTCATGAGAAGGGACTCTCGGTTGACACTTCTGGCTGCAGTGAAATTGCCATTCAGCTTTCCAAAATGAAAAGTTACCAGTATGAACCATCTGGATCAAAGAAGAATATGTCCTGAAGTGCATTTCTGTACCAGTCTGTTGAACAGGTGGGACCTGACTTTGACCCCTCAGATGCGTCCCCAGACCTTAACCTCACTGCCACCTGCCTGGAGGCCCACTGGGAGCAAGAGGTGCAGCCCTCCACCCCCATGCACTTCTTCAACTCAACACCATTCACCTTGGAGTGGGACCAGCCCCCATCTCTTCGTCCCCGGGCCATTGCTCCTTCCCAAGGGCTGGGGGGAGTGGGAGGTTTGGAGGCTGGAGCAGGGAGGGGTGGGATTGGGGCTTTCTAGAATCCAACTGTGCCAGAAAGTGCCTCATCCTCACACCTGTGGCCAGGGCACCCTACCTGATATGACTGCACCTCTCAGGGGAGGCCCGGCTCACCCCTCCCCATGGCAGCCCCATCAAGCACTTCACAGCAAGCCCAAGGAGGCGGCTGCCCACACCGCCAGGGTGTGCAGGAGGGGGAACAACTGAGGACTGGTGCTCTTCTCCGGGAAGGCCAGGCAAGGCCAAATATGTACAACAAGTAAAACGAAAGCCTAGTCAATTTGCTGTTAAATTAAAAACAGTAAAACAGAAAGTAAAACCAGAATGACCATGACATTTGTAAGGGCCCCTCCCGCTGCAGGAACCAGGCAGGAGCCCGGCCTGGCGCTACCTGGCGATCTCGTAGAACACGCAGCCGGCGCTCCACAGGTCCATCTTGTACGTGTAGAACCCATCGGTGAGGAGACACTCTGGGGCCCGGTACCAGCGGGTGGAGATGTATTCCGTGTATGGCTGCTTGGAATAGACACTCCGGCAGGAGCCAAAGTCCCCTAATTTCAGGACATCCTGCTGGAAGGGGAGAGAAGCAAGGACAAGCAATGTCCCATTATGTGGCTATCGTAATACAAACCACTCCAAATATTTATGCACCAGCAGGAAAATTACTAGCATCTAAAGAAGTCTGTAAAATACAAATTACTGGCTTTATGAGCACCTGAAAGTGCCTCCAGCAGATAAGAAAGTGATGTGTCTATTCAGTGGAACAAGTTTACAAATATTCTGGCTATGTTTTACATATATTTCCAAATGTCTACGGATTTGAAAATGGTTAACTCACGGCGCTTCAACAAATGAACGACACACACTCGTCTGTCCAGTCATGCTGCCAGCTTGCCCATCAAGGGCTCTTTTAGCCACACAGCCTCAGAGGACCCTGCTGACAGCCAGTGACAGGCGCTGGGAAACAGCAAATTGTACGGTTTAAACACAGGTAGTTTAGTGGCCTGGGAGTGAGACGGACCTGAGCTCAGATCCTGCCTCTGCCACATTTCCGGCTAGAGGGATCGAATGCCCATCAGAATGGGGTTCCTTTTTGTCTGCAGTGTGAGAAGGGTACTTTCTATTATTTTCTTCCAGGTGCAGTCAGTTATGTGGATGGCATTTATTAAATAAACCATTTTTTACAACCTGAGAGGGAAAAAAATTACTGTAACAAATAGGCTGTCTAGCTGCATGGACTGAAAGTTCCTCCAGCAGGAGGAGAAAACCTTTCAGGGAAAGGTTTTCTATTCAGCTTTTATTCTGATACCCAGCTTTCATGTAAAAGCTCTTACCTTTATTAGTATATTTTCTGGTTTTACATCTCTGTGAAATATTCCATTTCTGCATTCAGTATAAAAGGAAAAATAGAATTACACTTCATTTATTCAAATTCTTGAATTTGAATGTTAACACATCTTATTAATTTCAGAGCTGTCAAATCTCCAAGAGCATACCTGTGAATGTGATCAAGGGACTTACATAACTGGTACATATAGTGCATAATTGTTTTTTCTGATAATGGGTATCTTCTCCCTGTATAATCAAGGAAATAGGCAAATATGGTTACTGATGGTACATATCCTCTTTTTTGAAATAAAAATAATCCATTTTTATTTAACGATGTGTGAAAATCTAAGTTCCCCTGTAAAAAATAATCTGAAGTAGTCTTAGGAAATATGTAGTGTACCTACAAAACATACCATTTAAAATTCCATATACTGGCCAGGGGCAGTGGCTCACGCCTGTAATTCCAGCACTTTGGGAGGCTGAGGTGGGTGGATCACGAGATTAGGAGTTTGAGACCAGCCTGGCCAACGTGGTGAAATCCCATGTCTACTAAAAATGCAAAAATTAACCGGTGTGGTAGTGGGCACCTCTAATCCCAGCTACTCGGGAGGCTGAGGCTGAAGATTGCTTGAACCCAGGAGGCAGAGGTTGCAGCGAGCCGAGATCCCACCACTGGACTCCAGCCTGGGCAACAAGAGCGAAACTCCGGGAGAAAAAAAAAAAAAATTCTGTATACTGGCATGATCTCATTTAAAATTACACAGCACATACATTTTAATGGAAAATTCCTTTTATTTTCTTTTGGCAGTTTATAGAGGTTTCTTCTACATCCTCAACTATGTGTTACTAGCACCATGTAATGTTTAGGATTGTTGTCAAATTTGGGGAAACTGCTAAGTTTCTTTCATATCTGAGTTACAAGATTTCATTTTTCAAGTTTTCTATGGAGTGAATGCTCTTTAATTTGCATTGACTATATTCAGAGTATTCCTAGAAGACATCCCAAATGAGATGGTCAGCAATAACATAACTATTAATACATGGAAGAGACTGCAAAGCATATAAATGTATCCCAGCCAACCCTTAACAAGATTCCAGACATGTCCACGGCTGTTTCACCGTTACGCTGAGGGGAAATATGACGTAGGAGAGGTTAAAACACAAGAGATGGCAGTCTTAACTTTGTGGTTGAAATACCTTATTTTTGCAAATTTAACAAAATATATAAACATGGTGAAGATACCACAGGGGCCTTTTTTGGAAGGCACCCAGGCAAGTCAGCTCTATCAGCTGCACAGTGACTCTGCCTTGGCTCCTCTGTTCTAACATACGTGGTTTTTCTGAGTTTTGAAACAGGTAAAGCAGCTTTGGGAAATTGCCAGACAACTAAAAAAATAATAAACAATAAACATTACTGAAGACAGAATTGTTGATAATTTTTTCCTTTTATTTTTAGTGGAAATGTAGTAATTGTACCTATTCATGGGACCCAGAGAGTGTTATTTTGATCCATACATACATAAGGATGAAATCGGGGCAATTAGCACGTGTGTCACCTCCAACATTGGCCACAGCTCTGTGAACATTCAGAGCGCGTGTGCTACGGTTTCAGTGGGAACAGCACTGAGCGATCGCCGCACGAGTAGCATGGTCTGACAGCCTCGGCCGGCCTTGGAGGCCTTCCAGGACGCTGTCCTTCAGCCTGCGCTGAGTATGAAAATGTTAGGAGTCACTCGTCAACCCAGTGTTACGCTAGGCTTTCCTGTTTATGTGGAGATGTCCACTTCAAAGGGGGATAGATCACAGTTCCAGACGCAGTTCAACTGCTTTCAGTCTCAGTCCACATGTCTTCTTTCACAGGAGAGGCCGTTTAGCGTGGCTGGCACAGTCCCCTGCAGCTGCCCTGTACTCAGCGCCTGGGCTGGCTGTGCCTTGGTGCCCGCAGCTTTCTACTGTGTTTGAAGACTTCATACCACACGCCCAGCATCACAGCTTACCCTTGTTCCAGAAGATGTCAATTTTACTTGATTTTAATTTTCAAATTTTTTCAAAGTGTGTGTTTTAAGTTATTAAGTTTTAAATCTGCACAATGACCATGTTCACCTAACAGTTTGGAAATCCACTTCCTCCCTACATAAGCACATATACCATTTGACACCTTTGGTCCTAAGTTTACAATTTCTTTTGAAAATTAAAATTATTCTTTTTCTCTGCTTAACAAGAATGTTTATAACATACAAATAATAGAAAGTAATTTAAATTGTAAAATGTCTAGGTGCAATTAGCTTTTTCTTTTTTTTTCTTGAGATGGAGTCTCGCACTGTCACCCAGGCAGTAGTGCAGTGGTGCGATCTCCATCCACTGCAACCTCTGCCTCCCAGGTTCAAGCAATTCTCCTGCCTCAGCCTCCCAAGTAGCTGGGATTACAGGTGCTCGCCACCACCACACCTGGCTAATTTTTTTGTATTTTTAGTAGACATGGGGTTTCACTGTGTTGACCAGACTGGTCTTGAACTCCTGACCTCGTGATCTGCCCACCTTGGCCTCCCAAAATGCTGGGATTACAGGCGTGAGCCACCGCGCCCGGCCACAATTAACTTTTTTGTGTAATACTATCACCTTTTTATTGTTTCACATGATTTGTCAACAATTTTCCAGAATTAAAATCAAAAGAGCTTTATCAGCTTTCCCAAGCTTGAGGAATTCTGGAATCTTATTAAATTAGTATCTATAACAGATGAAAAGAAAGCAACTTTCCATTCTCCTTCACACATGCAGCAGGATGAAGCTGCTGGAAGTTCATCTCATCAGGTGCCCCTGGGTCCTGCGATCAAACCCAATCTCACTGCCCCCCTGACTTACCCTGGCACTCAAGACCCCCTTCAACCAATTCCTCTCCACCACAAGGGTTCTCACACTCCCATGAGTGGGCTGCTAAGACACAGATTGTCCCTCTTCATCTCCACCCACATTTCTGCTTCAGAAGATCTGCAGTGGAGCCCCATAGTCGCCTAACAAGAGCCCAGGTGCAGCGACTAGTCTTGGGTCCTTGCTTCAAGAACCATGCCCCACCACACCCTTCTTGTTTAATTGTTTATCGAATGCTCAGGTGAATTCCCTCACGGACTCTTCTCTGGTTGCTCCCAAAGCTCACCAGTACCTATATTCATGATGTTCCATTCCAGGAACGCCCTTCCCAGCCATGTCCACACATTCAAATCTTCCTCGTATCATAAAATTGTCATTAGAGTCATCTGAACTTGAATTTGGGAAACGTGGAATCTTTTAGGAAAAGTCTAATCTATCCAATCTTCATAATCACCTAGAAGTCTTTTAAAAAGCAGATTTTGGCCGGGCGTGGTGGCTCATGTCTGTAATCCCAGCACTTTGGGAGGCTGAGGAGGGTGGATCAAGAGGTCAGGAGATTGAGACCATCCTGGCCAACATGGTGAAATCCCGTCTCTACTAAAAATACAAAAAATTAGCCAGCCGTGGTAGCAGGTGCCTGTAGTCACATCTACTTGGGAGGCTGAGGCAGGAGAATGGCGTGAAACTGGGAGGCAAAGCTTGCAGTGAGCCGAGACTGTGCCACTGCACTCCAGCCTGGGCAACAGAGCCAGACTCTGTCTCAAAAAAAAAAAAAAAAAAAAAGCAGATTTCAAGGCCTGAACCTAGATCTAATGGAGCCAGGAATCTGTGCTTCTCAGATGCCTTCAGTCCCAGGTAAGAGTCCTCTTCAGGTGCCCGCCCTTCCTTGCCTCCCTGGGTCTCCTCCTGGAAACTCCCTACTCACAGCCCTAGGGGTAGGGAGCTGTTCCTGGTCCCGGGCCAGTAGGAGAGGTGTTACTGCTGGAGTGAGCTATCAGGGCAACAGTGTGTGCCCAGTGGTCTGAACAGCTAGAGACCACAGCCTTGCAAAGGAAAGCGCTGCCCAGCCACTCTCCATAAACTTCTCCAGAACGAGATCCGAACTTTCTGGGCCCAAGACTGTATCTGGTTCCCATCAGATTCTTGTTTTCAAACAGTTTGAAACAAGTAAAATAGAGTACAATTAACAAGTCACTCAGAAGTTTCTCATATGTCCCTTAGTGAATGCCAGCAGGCCCCAAAAGCTCTAGCTCTCCTGACCAAGGTAATTTTTACCAAATACTCTCATTAAGAAGCCTCTAAGGAATGTCATATATGACACTAGTAATTTTAAAAACTTAAGCGAACACAGTGATAAACCAAGGCATTCACTGTGACTCAGCACTAACTGAAGGAACACAGCTGCCACTGTGGCCTGCATGATGACAGCGTCCCAGCACACGCCCCTCCAGCGAGGGTGGAGAGAACTACAAACTAGCCACTCACTAAGGCAAATGAGTTTTTTTTTTTTTTTTTTTTGAGACAGGGTCTCACTCTGTTGCCCAGGCTGGAGTGCAGTGATACAATCAGCTCATTGCAGCCTTGACCTCCTGGGCTCAAGCCATCCTCCCACCTCAGCCTTCTGAGTAGTTGGGTCTATAGGCGTGCGCCACCACACCGAGATAATTTTTTTAAAAAAATACTTTGTACAGACAGGGTCTCAGGCTAGTCTCAAACTCCTGTGCTCAAGCAATCCTCCCGCCTTGGCCTCCCAAAGTGTTGGGACTACATGTGTGAGCCACTGCACCTGGTCCTATCAATTTAACTTGGAACAGTTAAAAAAGAGAGTAGATTCAGAAACAATCTTGTAAAAGAGTAGCTGCCTCTATAGTCAGATTATGATGGAAACTAAACCTCTTTTACAATTTTTCCTTCATAAATTCCAAGACAGGCTTTCCTACTGCAGATGGCATGAGCCCAGAGCCGTTAGGCACATGCACCCAAATACACAAACTAGGATCGCTGGCGGGGTAGCCATTCTCTATTCACCCCAATTACTAACTCATGCCAAAGAAGAATCCAGAGACATTCTTCCAGAGAGAGTGGTGGGCAAAGGGCCTTCGCCATCCCTTCCCCAGGCTCCCACACCACTCTTGCCTTCATGGCACACCCATGGATTGACTTGCTCAGGACCTAGCCCAACCCCCATCTAGCATGCCAGGCCTGAAAATCCAAATGACATTCTTCATGCTGCCTTGCAGCTGAGAGTTTCAGATGTGACTTGGGCTCTGCCTAAATGGAACACTTGGGAAAGACGCTTCAGGCCCAGGTATGGGGGCAGATGAGAGGAGAGAAGGCATCCATTCTGAGGGCACGGATCACAGCTGCCTCCTGATCCTGGCAGAAAAGGCTTGATTCCAGCCCCGGTAGCTGCAGCAGCTTTATTCTGCAGAGCGTTGTCAGCAGCAGGGAGCAGCCTGATCATGGAGAGCAGCTGTGAGAAGCAACTTCCTACAGGCCAAGCCCGGAGTCTGCTTCTTCAGTCCTCCCAACAATTCTGGCAATCTATCCATATCACAGAGTAACCCCTCTTGAGTTAATCAGAGAATAGGGGAGACTGTTGTTTGCAACTAAAAGGGAGACTCAACACATCCACCTACAGCAAATTTATTCTTAAAACAGTAACTGGAAAATTCCTTCTAAAAAGGTGCTACTCAAAGCACAGTCCATGAGCTGATGACAGTTCAGGGACTGTTACTGGTCTAAGAGGAGATGACATAAATTAAGGACAACTGTTTAGAACCGTTGGTGGCAATTTGACATGTTGTGACATCTAAGCACACGATCACTTTTCTGGTAATTCATTTTTACTATATTTCACAAAAATTCTGGTCTGCAATACATTAGAAATAAGACAACTGGTCTTCTGTGATCATTTTGGAAACACTGGTCTAAATACCAATTGAAAACCACCTCTCCCTTGCTTTAAAGCCCAATAACGGCTTCCCATTGAAGCCGTAGAGTAATGAAAATTCTTACCCTCGCCCTACCAGCCTCATTGGTGCCTGCCTACTCCATTTCCTGCAACTCTCCTCCATGTCCTCCAGCCACATGGGCCTCTTTCCTCATGGTGGCCTCAGGACCTTTGCACTGGCTGTCCCTCTGCCTGAAGTACTCTATCCTCATCACTATCTAACACATTGGCCTGTTTCATTCACTGATAGCACTTATCCCTAACTGGAATTCTTGATCATTTTGACTGATATTCTTGGTAATTTCTTTGTTTCCTGTCTGTCATCAAGTGTGAGCTCCACATGGGTGGGAACTGTGTCTGTTATGTTCCCCACCATGTCCCTGCCTCTGGAATAACCCATGGTATGTCACTGCAAATGAGACATCCTCTCCTGCACCTGTCTAATTCTACCACTCCTCCAGGAAAGCCCTATTTTCCCAGCCCACACAATCTCTGCCTCATCTGACACCTGTTCAACAAAGAGAAAATTACCCCAGCAATTCCTTTTCTCTTATGATACCACTTTCATATAGTTTATGTAGACACTAGACTATATACTCTTTCAGGCCAGGCACGGTGGCTCACGCCTGTAATCCCAGCACTTTGGGAGGCTGAGGCGGGCAGATCATGAGGTCAGGAGTTCGAGATAGCCTGGCCAACATAGTGAAACCCCATCTGTACTAAAAATACAAAAAGTTAGCTGGGCGTGGCAGCAGACATTCCAGCTACTCGGGAGGCTGAGGAAGGAGAATGGCTTGAACCCAGGAGGCGGAGGTTGCAGTGAGCTGAGATTGTGCCATCCCACTCCAGCCTGGGCAACAAAGTGAGACTCCATCTCAAAAAAAAAAACAAAAATTAGGCCGGC
>NW_016814622.1:9955-15359 GCF_001698545.2 Rhinopithecus bieti
AAAAAAAAAAAAAAAAAAAAAAAAAATTAGTTGGGCGTGGTGGTGGGCGCCTCTAATCCCAGCTACTCGGGAGGCTGAGGCAGAAGAATGGCTCGAACCTGGGAGGCAGAGCTTGCAGTGAGCCAAGATCACGCCATTGCACTCCAGCCTGGGCGACAGAGTGAGACCCCGTCTCAAGAAAAAAAAAAAAAAGACTATATACCCTTTCAATATCAAAAACATGCATCTGACATGCTGCTTCTTTATCTTCCCAGTTCTTGCCAGACCTTGCGCATTGCTGTAAAGTAGACAATTCAATAATGGCTGTGTGATTGTTCCCTTATTTCATTATTATCTCATTCTTTAGTCTTTCATAGTGCTCCTCAATATTCTAATAACCTGAGAGCAGCAATTTAAGTCGTAAGAATCGCCATTCTGGTAGCAAAAGCCTTAGTGATTGTTTGAGTTTTCACTAAAGCAGCATCATCGTCAACAACCGTAAATAATTAGGTGCCCCTATTCATTTAAGGCACTGAGCTGGGCCCAGAAATAGAGATCCAGGGCAGCAACAGAGCTTAATGGTTAGGATTTCAGAGTCAGGCTTGAGTTTAAGTCCCAGTTCTGCCATTTATTAACAACTTAATTTTGGATTATTACTTAATCCTTCAAGCTTCAATTTCCTCATCTGTAAAATGGGAATAATAATAGTGCCAACCACAGAGGGTTGTCATGAGGCAGTATGTGTGATGGTTAAGAACATGCACTCTAGGATCAGGTTATCTAGGTTCAGCCCCAGTTCTACCACTTACTAGGTATATAACCTTGGACAAGTAACTTATCTCCCCATACCTCAATGTCCTCATGTTTCACATAAGGATAATAACAGTATCTGGGCCAAGTGGGATGGCTCACGCTTGTAATCCCAGCACTTTGAGAGGCCAAGGCGGGTGGATCACAAGGTCAAGAGATCGAGACCATCCTGGCCAACACGATGAAACCCATCTCTACTAAAAATACAAAAATTAGCTGGGCGCGGTGGCTCACACCTGTAATCCCAGCACTTTGGGAGGCCAAGGTGGGCAGATCACCTGAGGTCAGGAGTTCAAGACCAGCCTGACCAACATGGAGAAACCCCATCTCTACTAAAAACACAAAATTAGCCGGGGTGGTGGAGCATGCCTGTATTCCCAGCTACTCAGGAGGCTGAGGCAGGAGAATTGCTTGAACCCGGGAGGTGGAGGTTGTGGGTGAGCCGAGAATGGGCCACTGTACTCCAGCCTGGCGACACAGCGAGATTCCATCTTAAAAAAAAAAAAATTAGCCAGGCATGGTAGCACATGCCTGTAGTCCAGCTGCTTGGGAGACTGAGGCAGGAGAATCACTTGAACCTGGGAGGTGAAGGTTGCAGTGAGCTGAGATCGTGCCACTGGGAGAGCTAGACTCCATCTAAAAAAAAAATATACACACACACACACACACACACACACACACACACACACACACTAAACAACGCTTTCTCAAGTGTCTAAAGACGCAGTGACTCGCCAAAAATTCTGCCTTCTTGTTGAGTTTTTATTTTTTCTTGAGATAGAGTCTGGCTGCGATGTCCAGGCTAGAGCGCAGTGGTGTGATCTTGGCTCACTGCAACCTCTGTTTCCCAGGTTCAAGCTATTCTCCTACCTCAGTCGCAAGTAGCTGGGACTACAGGAACATGCCATCACGCCCGGCTAATTTTTGTTGTATTTTTAGCAGAGACAAGGTTTCACTGTATTGGCCAGGCTGGTCTTGAACTCCTGACTTCAAGTGATCCACCTGCCTCGGCCTCCCAAAGTGCTAGGATTACAGGCATAAGTCACCACATCCGGTCTTTATTTTTATTTTTTGAGATGGAGTCTCACTCTGTCACCCAGGCTGGAGTGCAGTGGAACGATCTCGGCTCACTGCAAGCTCCGCCTCCTAGGTTCAAGCGATTCTCCTGCCTCAGCCTCCTGAGTAGCTGGGACTACAGGCAGATACATACCACCATGCCTGGCTAATTTCTTGTGTGTATTTTTTAGTAGAGACAGGGTTTCACCTTGTTAGTCAAGCTGGTCTTGAACTCCTGACCTCAAGTGATCCACCCGTACTGGCCTCCCTCCTAAAGAGCTAGGATTATAGGCATGAGCCACTGCGCCCAGCTTTATATACATCAACTTTTATGGATGTAGAAAAACTTGGCTACTTATGCCATTTATTTTGCTAGTAATTTACTATCACACACATATTTTAAGTCACATATAAAATACATGAATATTGATAAAATGCTTTTTTCCACTATCCAATTTCATAAAAACAATTTTATTTGAACTCTTCATATGTATCTTCAACATCAGTGTCTTCTTCATCACAAAAATAGTTTATCGATCTAAAAAGTTTCCATAGCACATCATCTTCAGTGTGGCCCAAATTGCAAGCTAATATACCATCTAAATCATCTATGATGCTGTCACTAAAATTCTTTTCCAATAAGTAGTCACTCATGTGACAGTAGGACAGTTGTTTTTTATTTGTCCTCTAGGCATAGCGTGATATGAAAAATCCAACACTTGCTGTGTTGCTTTCTTAGTGAGATATACAAGGTTCATTTGTTCTGACATCTAACACAACCATGAGATCAGGCCCCCAGGAACAATTTGCTCAATGAGGGCCAGCCGGCTCTCCTTTTCTCCTGTTGCCCTCAGGGGACCTCTGTAAGTATCTGAAACCAGCCCTGACTGAGGTCACCTCAGGCAAACATGCTGTCTTCAACAGTGCTTCATTGTTCAGAAGAAAGGAAATGAATGAGCATCGTGGAAAATGGCAGGAGCTTCTCTCACAAGCAGGGGGACTATTCTGGAGGGAAAGCTCTGCCTGAAGAGGCATGGAACAGAATGTCGAGCAACAGCAGATCTGGGGAGCTGAGAGGCCCCCTGAGCCAGTGGGCCTGTGCACGCATGCCCACGGCGGGGCTGGCTGCAGGCGCTCTGCCCCTGCTGCCTCCTGCCACCCTCCCCCAGATCACAAGGGCACCCAGAGGGCCTGGGACTTTCTTTCTTGTTTGCAGTCATGTTCTGAGTAGACGAGCCGTCAGGAAAATGCCTTCCCATGAGTGAAGTGGCACTGTACTGTGTATTATATATAACTACGGCACTATGATGACTAATGATGTTGAGAACAACTAAGCATATGTATGAATTAGAAGCCTTAAAAGAGGATCTTAGGTTAGCTTTCAAATTATTCCACGTACCTCGTATTAGCTCATAAATATTCATGTCCATAAGTTCACATATTAGTGCAAGAGAACCAGATTTTCTGTCACTGAAGAAGAAAGCAGTTTTTAAAATAAATTTTCTGGCCTTAATCAGAAAATACAATCCAATATTTAATCCATTTGTAAACATTTCTAGTAAACATAAGGCACTCCCACATCAAATACTACAGTGTAATTGCTGAAACAGTAAAGGTTCTGATTTCAAATCAGTATTTCAGGTAAAATTAATTAAAAATACTAGCAAAACCCAACTTTGAACAAAATTCTAAAAGTCGAAAACATATATGTCTTGAAAATACATAATTAACTATCAGCAGAAAGAAGAAAAAGGTTGGGGAGTTGGGTAAGCAAAACAATAAAAGAGGCCAGGTGTGGTGGCTCATGCCTGTAGTCCCAGCACTTTGGGAGGCCGAGGTGGTGGATCACTTCAGGTTAGGAGTTTGAGGCCAGCCTGGCCAACATGGTGAAACCCCGTCCCTACTAAAAATACAAAAGCTGGGTGTGGGCGCCTATAGTCCCAGCTGCTCGGGAGGCTGAGGGAGGAGAATAGCTTAAACCCAGGAGGTGGAGGTTGCAGTGAGCCAAGATCGCACCACTCTACTCCAGCCTGGGCAAAAGAGTGAGACCCTGTCTCAAAAAAAAAAAAAAAAAAGAAAGAAAAGAAAAGAAATTAATTCATGCTCCATGACTGCAAATTAAATTTTAATTTAGCTAAATTCCTTCCATGTAATTGGGATAAATCACAATGGGAGAGTAACAACCAAAAACCAGTCAGGGGAAAAAGAGAAAAACGAGTCACATCACAAGCGTGTGATATCAATGCTGACACAGAATGGGGACAGAGACTGCTGGCTGAGCCACCAACTTCTCCTGAGTTCAAGCAGGCCCTTAAAGGGTTCCCAGAGTCCTGAGCGGGAGCCTGTATCACCCCAGACCCTACTCTGGGTGCCTCCAATCTGGCAGGAAGGGGTCTTGGTTGTTACGAGGCCCACGTGAGATTCTGGACAGAGTGCTGTGGAAACTGTGTGGGAGGTGCATGACGTGCATGCAGTGCTGACACTATGACATACTAACTGCAGTCTCTGGACTGCAGTCTCTGGACAAATTGACTTCTAAGAACACTACAGGCCAGGAAGTCACACAGTTATAACAAGACATTTCATTTTGAGTTTAAAACTGTTCCATTCTCTGATTAAAATCTACTAGACTTTTTTTTTTTTTTGAGACGGAGTCTCGCTCTGTCGCCCGGGCTGGAGTGCAGTGGCCGGATCCTGGCTCACTGCAAGCTCCGTCTCCCGGGTTCACGCCATTCTCCTGCCTCAGCCTCTCGGGTAGCTGGGACTACAGGCGCCTGCCACCTCGCCCAGCTAGTTCTTTGTATTTTTTAGTAGAGACGGGGTTTCACCGTGTTAGCCAGGATGGTCTCGATCTCCTGACCTCGTGATCCACCCGTCTCGGCCTCCCAAAGTGCTGGGATTACAGGCTTGAGCCACCGCGCCCGGCCTAAAATCTACTAGACTTTAACTGGCAATGGAGTTTAACTGGAGTTCCTCGGTCGATCTTATAGGCCAGACTCCCTCTGGAGCCACACCGAAGCTTCTACACCGAGGGCCACCCTCTCAGAGTGGCGGTGCCATTCTAGCCCACAGCAAAGAAGGTCCCTAAATCCTGTAGTTTGACTCCCTGGCTCAGTGAGGTCTGTAAGGCCAGCACAGAGTTGTCAGGAAGAAGGCTTCCCAGGCTCAGGCAGGCACCGAGGGACAAGCTGTGCTCCGCCTTCTTGAATGATAGATAAGCCTTATGGAAACTACTCTATAATTAGAACAGAAATGAAAAATCCCCAGAAATGTTATCAATTACAGTAAGAAAGGCTACAGGAGACTGTTCAGAAATGACAACTGGGCCAGGCGCGGTGGCTCAAGCCTGTAATCCCAGCACTTTGGGAGGCCGAGACGGGCGGATCACGAGGTCAGGAGATCGAGACGATCCTGGCTAACATGGTGAAACCCCGTCTCTACTAAAAATACAAAAAACTAGCTGGGCGACGTGGTGGGCGCCTGTAGTCCCAGCTACTCGGGAGGCTGAGGCAGGAGAATGGCGTGAACCTGGGAGGCGGAGCTTGCAGTGAGCTGAGAT
>NW_016814622.1:18099-21850 GCF_001698545.2 Rhinopithecus bieti
AAAAAAAAAAAAAAAAAAGAAATGACAACTGGCAGGGACAGAGTGAGAATGTACAATCCCTGAAATAACACAACAGTGCTTTTCCAGTAGGTCAAAATTCACACTCAAGACCTCAGCAGCCTAACTGAGCTCCAGGAGATGAACTGTTTGCATGACGGATGCTTTTATGATGTGGAGTCACCTAAATGAAGGTATTTCCACATTAAGAATCAGATGCTGGCTGGGCGCAGTGGCTCATGTCTGTAATCCCAGCATTTTGGGAGGCCAAGGTGGGTGGATCACCTGAGGTCAGGAGTTTGAGACCAACCTGGTCAACATGGTGAAACCCCATCTCCACTAAAAATACAAAAAATCAGCCGGGCGTGGTGGCAGGCGCCTGTGATCCCAGCTACTCAGGAGGCTGAGGCAGGAGATGGCTTGAACCAAGGAGGTGGAGTTTGTTGTGAGCCGAGATTGCGCCACTGCACTCCAGCCTGGGTGACAGAGAGACTCCTTCTCAAAAAAATAAAAAAAAAAAGAATCAGATGTACATTTTCCAAATAAAATGTGATGTAAGATGAAGTAAAATGGTTACTCTCTGAGCTACAAAGCAAATATTCAAAATGTCTACCATGGTTTTCTTCCTTAAAAAGAGATTATTTTCATCAAATTTAGATAACTTTTCAAGCTCCAAATATACTTACAAAACCACTTCATGCAACGTAAGAATGTTTGGGTGCGGATTCAGGCGCCTCAGTGCTTGGATCTCTCGTAGGTTGTTGACTTGCTCAACGCTATCGTGTAGGTAAAAATGGACAGCTCATTCACAGTTTAGGTCAACTTCAAAATTAGAGTTACTTATTATCCAGGATCACAATTTTAAAACTCACAAATATTTCAAGCAAGTTAATCAGCTTTTATTTCTTCCATTAGAAACTGCAGTTAAGCTATACCTCATTGCTGTATTAAAAAACAAAGTTCTTATAGCTAGAACACATGTTAAAATTTTTCCCATCTAAGATCCTGAAATAATACTTGGTAGTTTATTTTACAGATTAACAAACATAAAAACAGACATTAAAACTTATGATTAAATTTATTAATAAGATTAATAATTAAGATTTAGTCTTCAGTTTATAGATACACTATCTGAAAATGAGCACTTCAAAGTTCCAAGAAAAGACCCACCCCTCTTTTTTTTTTTTTTTTGAGACAAAGCCTCACTGTCATCCAGGCTGGAGTGCCATGGTGCAATCATGTCTCACTGGAGGCTCAGGTGATCCTCCCACTTTAGCTTCCTGAGCAGCTGGGACCACAGGTGCATCCCACTATGCCCTCTCAAACTCCCAGGCTCAAATGATCTGCCCGCCTCGGCCACCCAAAGTACTGTGATTACAAGTGACAGCCACTGTGCCCAGCCTCTTTCTTATCTTTAGTGATGCTATACTCTTTTCGATTGCTTTTTTTTTTTTTTTTTTGAAACGGAGTTTCCCTCTTGTTGCCCAGGCTGGAGTGCAATGGTGCGATCTTGGCTCACTGCGACCTCTGCCTCCCGGGTTCAAGCAATTCTCCTGCCTCAGCCTCCCAAGTAGCTGGGATTACAGGTGCCTGCCACCATGCCTGGCTAATTTTTGTATTTTTAGTAGAAATGGAGTTCACCATGTTGGCCAGGCTGGTCTCAAACGCCTGGCCTCAGGTGATCTACCCATCTTGGCCTCCCAGAGTGCTAGGATTACAAGTGTGAGCCACCACGCCCGGCCCTCTTTTCCATTTCACTCACCTGGTGACAAGCACTCTCTTGGCAGGTCTTATTGCAGGCTCTTCTTTATGAAGACCACTCTGGCAATACAAATCATGCCAATACAGTGCAATCAGGTCCAAGGTCTGAGGCTGGCTGTTACTGCCCTCTAGACAGACCTCTTTTGAGAATGCCACTTCATTACGGTAGGCCTATGGGGTCACATCTAATTGAATAATTCAATTCACCAGAAACTGTCATCTCAGGGGCTCCAAAAGGAACTAATTGTGGGACTACTTTTTCAATTGGCAAATTCTGTTCTATCAACTTTTAACATATAGTGGAAAGCTCAACATTTTGTTTGGTTATTTGAAGAGTAGTTTTACCCAGCAGTATAGGTGTAGTTTTAAATCAGTATGGCTGAGGCTGGGCATGGTCACTCATGCCTGTAATCCCAGCACTTTGGGAGTCCAAGGTGGGTGGATTACCTGAGGCCAGGAGTTCCAGACCAGCCTGGCCAACATGGTGAAACCCCGTCTCTACTAAAAATACAAAAATTAGCTGGGCACAGTAGCACGTGCCTGTAATCTCAGTCACTTGGGAGGCTGAGGCAGGAGAATGGCTTGAACCCAGGAGGCGGATGTTGCAGTAAGCCAAGATTGTGCCATTGTATTCTAGCCTGCGCAACAGAGTGAGACTCCATCTCAAATACATAAATAAATAAATAAGTCTGAATATTTTAAGTCACTCTCATGTTAGCCAACAAATAGAAACCTGATATTTAAGAAAAGCCTGAAAACAGAATAGCCTGAAGAGTCTAAGAATATTTTGGACTAAAAGTTCTATCCCCCATTTTCATTACTATCCTGTATTTCCTCCCTCACATCCAAGTTGGTATTCAAAGTGTTAGCAACTTGCACCCCAGATCCACAACCAATCAGAAAAGACACAGCCAACCATGCTGGAGCCGGATCCTCAAGGTGGCCAGAACTAGGGAGTGCTGAACAAGGGGTCCAGGCGACACTCAGGAGCGTCAGGACAGCAGCTATTTACCAATGAATACAAATCATTCAATATTCTACAACACACAGAACAGAAAAAAAAAAAAAAAAAAGTCCAGGCCAAAATGCCAACAGTGTTGAGATAGAGAAATCCTGCTTCAGGTGGAAAGAGTTAACAAGCTAGCAATAGTTCCAATTTTGAACACCCAATCTGAAAACTTAGGTTTTAGAACTGGGCAGCCAAACAGCCATACTATTTAGACAAATATCCACTCTTCTCATCTGTATTAGGAAAACCAGTTATCACACCCCAAAACATATTTTGCTTAATGGAGACAGGATTCTTTCATATCTCCACAGGCATTCACTGAGAAATAATGAACTAAGACAAACATTTAGAAAGGCACATTTTCCTGGATATTACTAGATACCAGGATCTAGCAATTGTTCAAGTAACAGTGATTAGTAAAATTCAAATCAACTCTATCCCCTCTATCAAAATCATGAAAAAAAATCTTAAAAAAACCTGGAAGTAACTACTTTTCTTTGCCTTGGAGTTGCGTTGAATTTTGTGGTCAGGTGACATTCAGTTTGTTTTTGTTTATTGTTCTGTTGGAAACAAAATATCACAGAACTGAACGTAAGAGGAATGTAGGCAGCCTTTGCTCCAAAAAGAACCAGATGACATTTACCATAAGTGGAATCTACAAAGGGAACAAATTATGATCACCAGGACTTAGACTTTTAAAAAAAATTTAAAGATCGGCCGGGCTCATTGGCTCACGCCTGTAATACCAGCACTTTGGGAGGCCGAGGCGGGCAGATCACGAGGTCAGGAGATGGAGACTATCCTGGCTAACACGGTGAAACCCCACCTCTACTAAAAAATACAAAAAATTAGCTGGGTGTGGAGATGGGCGCCTGTAGTCCCAGCTACAGGAGAATGGCGTAAACCCAGGAGGTGGAGCTTGCAGTGAACCGAGATCGCGCCACTGCACTCCAGCCTGGGTGACAGAGCGAGACTCTGTCTCAA
>NW_016814622.1:21952-31758 GCF_001698545.2 Rhinopithecus bieti
TATCAATTATGAAATTTCAACATTTCATTTTATTGGATGAATTTTATGGAAAATAAGTTTATCTAACCAATACAATCTATATGAAGAACGTCCTCAAAGTGAAGGGAAGGGGAGGAAGAAATGGTTATATTAATATTAAACAAAATAGACTGCAAAATAAGGATTACTACTACTTATGATTTCATGATGTCAAAAAAAGAGTCAATACATTAGGAAACAATGACAATTGTAAATGTGTATGTGCCAAATAAGATAATTTTTTTTGTTTTTGTTTTTTTTTTGAGACTGAATCTTGCTCTGTCATCAAGGCTGGAGTGCAGTGGCACGATCTAGGCTCACTGCAACTTCTGCCTTCCAGGTGGACGCTATCCTCCTACCTCAGCCTCCTGAGTAGCTGGGATTATAGGTGCCCACCAGGCTATTTTTGTATTTTTAGTAGAGACGAGGTTTCATCATGGTGGCGAGGCTGCTCTCGAACCCCCAACCTCAGGTGATCCACCTGCCTCGGCCTCCCAAAGTGCTGGGATTATAGGCGTGAGCCACTGTGCCCGGCCTGAAGTATAATTTTCATGGCATAAAATTCAACTATTATAAATGAGTTTTAGGACATTTATACAGCTGTGCAACTGTCACCACAATTCCATTTCAGAACCCTTTTATCATCTGTTGGGAGGTTTTGATAACAACTAATAAAATAAAATATGGCTATTTTATCAAATGGGGCTGTTTCAAATTCCATTTTTATTTTGTGTCAGATTTGGTAACTGTGTTTTTTGAGGAATTTGTTTAACCTAAATTGTCATATTTATTGGCATACAGTTATCTGTAATACTCTCATTATTTAATTTTTTGGTTTTTTTTTTTTGAGTTTTTTTTGTTTTCTTGCTCTTGTTGCCCAGGCTGGAGTGCAATGGCACAATCTCGCCTCACTGCAACCTCTGCCTCCCAGGTTCAACTGATTCTCCTGCCTCAGCCTCCCGAGGAGCTGGAATTACAGGTGGCCCGCCACCACGCTTAGTTAATTTTTTGTATTTTTAGTAAAGGCAGGGTTTCGCTGTGTTGGCCAGGCTGGTCTCAAACTTCTGACCTTGTCATCCGCCCGCCTTGGCCTCCCAAAGTGCTGGGATTACAGGCGTGAGCCACCGCGCCCCGCCTATTATTTTTTAATTCTGTTGGAGACAATGATATCTCTGGTGTCTTGCTCTGTCACCCAGGCTGGAGTGCAGTGGCATGATTATAGCTCACTGCAGCCTTGAACTCCTGGGCTCAAGCCATCCTCCAGCCTCAGCCTCCCAAAGTGCTAGGATTATAGGTGTGAGCCACCATTCCCGGCCTATTTTTACAATATCTAACTGTAGTGATCCACTTTTTCATTCCTGATCCTGGTTGGTGACATTAGTGTTGATGTCTTTTTTTTCTCCATCAGCCTTACTAGGAGTTTATCAATTCAGTTAATCTTTTTAAAGAGCCATCTTTTGGCTTGGTTGATTTTCTCTATTTGTTTTCTATTTCATTGATTTGTGTTCCTCTTTACTGTTGCTTTTCTCTCACTTAAGATATTTAATTTACTCTTATTTTTCTACCTTCTTAAGGGGGACATTTATTTATTTTTTTATGAGACAGAGTCTGTAATCCCAGCACTTTGGGAGGCTGAGGCAGATGGATCACCTGAGGTCAGGAGTTTGAGACCAGCCTGGCCAACATGGTGAAACCCTGTCTCTACTAAAAATATAACAACCAGCCAGGCATGGTGGCAGGTGCCTATGATCCCAGCTATTTGGGAGGCTGAGGCTGATGTGCCTTGAGGTCATTGCTTGTTCCACCACTTCATCGTGACTCCATCTTTTTATCACTATGAATGATGCTATAATCAACATCATTGTGGGGGGGACCTTCCCCACAAGGAAAACTGGACCAGACAATTTCACTGGTGAATTATTTCAAACATTTAAAAAAGAAGTACTCTTACACAAACTTTTTCAGGAAAAAAAGGAGGAATGAACACTTCCCAACTTGTTCTGTTAGGCCTGAAAAACTTTATACCAAAATCTAACAAAACCTTTTTTTTTTTTTATTGAGACGGAGTCTCGCTCGGTCGCCCAGGCTGGAGTGCAGTGGCCGGATCTCAGCTCACTGCAAGCTCCGCCTCCCGGGTTCACGCCATTCTCCTGCCTCAGCCTCCCGAGTAGCTGGGACTACAGGCGCCCGCCACCTCGTCCGGCTAGTTTTTTGTATTTTTTGGTAGAGACGGGGTTTCACCATGTTAGCCAGGATGGTCTCGATCTCCTGACCTCGTGATCCGCCCGTCTCGGCCTCCCAAAGTGCTGGGATTACAGGCTTGAGCCACCGCGCCCGGCTTTTTTTTAAAAGACAGATTCTCATTCTGTTGCCCAGGTTGGAGTGCACTGGCGCAATCTCGGCTCACTGCAACCTCCGCCTCCGGGATTCAAGCCATTCTTGTGCCTCAGCCTCTTGAGTAACTGGGATTACTGGCATTACTACCACACCCAACTAATTTTTGTAGTTTTGGTAGAACAGAGTTTTGCCATGTTGGCCAGGCTAGTCTCAAACCCCTGGCCTCAAATGATCCACCCATCTCAGCCTCTGAAAGTGCTGGGAATACAGGTGTGAGCCACTGCACCCAGCCACAAAACCTAACAAAGACTTTTTTGCTGTTTCTTTTTTTTTTGAGACAGGGTCTTACTCTGTTGCCCAGGCTGGAGTGCAGTGGTGTAATCACTGCTTACTACAGCCTTGACCTCCTGATCTCAAGCCATCCTCCCACCTCAGCCTTCCAGGTGGCTGGGACCACAGGTGCCTGCCACCATGCGCAGCTGTTTTCTATTTGTAGAAACAAGGTCTTGTCTTGTACAGGCTGGTCTCAAGCTCCTGGGCTTAAGCCATCCTCCCACCTCAGCCTCCCAATGTGCTGGGATTAAAGGTGTGAGACGCCTCACCTAACTCCCTAACAAAGACTTTTACATAGTAAGAAAAGTATAGGCCAAGTATGGTAGCTCACGCCTGTAATCCCAGCACTTTGGGAGGCCAAGTCTGGCAGACTGCCTGAGGTCAAGAGTTCAAGACCAGCCTGGCCAACATGGCAAAACCCCATCTTTACTAAAAATACAAAAATTAGCCGGGCATGGTGGTGCGTGCCTGTAATCCCAGCTACTTGGGAGGCTGAGGCAGGAGAACTGCTTGAGGCAGAGGTTGCAGAGAGCTAAGATCACACCACCGCGCTCTAGCCTGTGCGGCACAGTGAAACTCCATCACGAAAAAAAAGTAACCCTTATGAGTACAAATACAAAAATACTTGACAAAATACTATCAAATCCAGCAATATGTAAAACTGATCGCATGTTATGACTAAGTGGGGAATCCCAGGTATACTGGGAATGCAAGGTTGAGTTATTATTCAAAAATGAATAATTTTTGCCACAAAGCCCGGCTAATTTTTTGTATTTTAGTAGAGACGGGGTTTCACTGTTGCCAGCCAGGATGGTGTTGATCTCCTGACCTCATGATCTGCCCATCTCGGCCTCCCAAAGTGCTGGAATTACAGGTGTGAGCCACCGCGCCCGGCCTTTGTTTTTTTTTTTTTTTTTGAGACAGGTTCTCACTCTGTCACCTAGGCTGCAGTGCAGCTGCATCATCTTGGCTCACTGAAGTCTCCACCCCCGAGGCTCAAGCAATCCTCCCACCTCAGCCTCGCAAGCAGCTGCGACTACAGGGATGTGCCACTACACCTGGCTAATTTTTGTATTTTCAGTCAAGACGTGGTTTCACCATGTTGTCCAGGCTGGTCTTGAACTCCTGGGCTCACGTGATCAGCCCACCTCAGTCTCTTAAAGTACTGCGATTACAGGCGTGACACACTGTGCCTGGCTGGTTTTATTTTTTAATAGAATTAATGAGCTATACTCCTAGAATCCTCACAGAAAAAAAAAATGAGCTGATTCTAAAATGTATATGGATGTACAGAGACCTAGAGTAGGAAAATTGTCTTTAAAACATGAAGAGGCCGGCCACAGTACCTCACACCTATAATCCCAGCACTTTGGGAGGCCAAGGCAGGTGGATCACCTGAGGTCAAGAGTTTGAGACCAGCCTGACCAACATGGTGAAACCCTGTCTCAACTAAAAATACAAAAATTAGCTGGGCGTGGTGGTGGGCACCTGCAATCCCAGCTACTCAGGAGGCTGAGGCAGGAGAATTGCTTGAAACCAGGAGGCGGAGATTACATCATTGCGCTCCAGCCTGGGCGACAGAACGAGACTCTATCTCAAAAAAAAAAAAAAAGAAGAAGAAGAAGAAAGACTTTTAATATCTGACTTCAAAATTTACTTTTGAGCTACATTAATCAAAACAGTATAGTATTGGCATAATGACAGTCAAAGAGGGCAATGAAACAGAACAGAGAGCCCAAAACAGACCTACACTTTTGCAGTCAATTGGCTTTTGGCAAAATAACCCACTGAGGGCAAGGAAAGTCTTTTTTTTAAACAAATGATACTGGAACAACTGGATATTCATTTGGGAAAAAAAAAATGATGCTTGATCCCTACCGCTCACCATTCACAAAAATTAACTTAAGATGGATCACAGATCTAAATGTAAAAAGTTAAAATGATAAGGTTTTTAGAAGAAAATACAGGAGAATATATTCACAACCTGCAAATAGGCAAAAATTTCTTCTAAGACAGAAAGCAAAAAACAATAACCACAAAAAATTCCATAAATTGGACTTCACTGACATAAAAAACTTCAGCACATGAAAAGATGCCATAAAGAAAATGGATAAGCAGCCGGGCGTGGTGGCTCAAGCCTGTAATCCCAGCACTTTGGGAGGCCGAGACGGGCGGATCATGAGGTCAGGAGATCGAGACCATCCTGGCTAACACGGTGAAACCCCGTCTCTACTAAAAAATACAAAAAACTAGCCAGGCGAGGTGGCGGACGCCTGTAGTCCCAGTTACTGGGGAGACTGAGGCAGGAGAATGGCGTAAACCTGGGAGGCGGAGCTTGCAGTGAGCTGAGATCCGGCCACTGCACTCCAGCCTGGGCAACAGAGCGAGACTCCGTCTCCAAAAAAAAAAAAAAAAAAAAAAAAAGCAAACCACAGACTTGGAGAAACTACCTGTAAAACATATCTGATAAAAGACTTTCTACACAGAATATATAAAGAACTCCTAAATTCAATAAAAAGGCAAACAGCCTAATGTTTTAAATTATTTTTTCTTTTTTTCTCCCTTAGGATAGCTTGTTTCTTAAGGTCTAAATTTTTAAAGAGGCAAAAACTTGGACAGGCAGTTCATAAATGAAGATACATGAATGGCCAGTAAGTACATGATCAAGTGTTCATCATTAGTCATCAGGGAAGTAGAAACTAAAACTAGCATGAGATAATTCCATACAATCACCAGAATGGCTTAAACTTAAAATAACAACAACATCAAATGCTGGTGAGAATAGGGAGCAACTGGAACTTTTATTCTTCTCTGGTGGTAATATAAAAAGCTATAGGCCAGGCACGGTGGCTCACTCCTGTAATCCCAGCACTCTGGGAGGCTGAGGTGGGTGGATCACGAGGTCAGGAGATCGAGACCATCCTGGCTAACATGGTGAAACCCCGCCTCTACTAAAAAATAAAAATAAAAAAAAATTAGCCAGGCCTGGTGGCGGGCAACCTGTGCTCCCAACTACTCGGGAGGCTGAGGCAAGAGAATGGCGTGAACCCAAGAGTTGGAGCTTGCAGTGAGCCGAGATAGCCAGCCTGGGCGACAGAGGGAGACTCTGTCTCAAAAAAATAATAAAATAAAAAAATAAAATAAAAAGCTACAATCCCTTTGAGAAAAGGCTTGTCAGTTTCTTACAAAGTCAAACATATACCTACCCTTTGACCCAGTGATTCTGTTTCTAGGTAACTGCCTAAGAAAAAATAAAAACATACAAAAAATTAGCCGGGTGTGGTGGTACATGCCTGTAGTCCCAGATACTCTGGAGGCTGAGGCAGGAGAATCACTTGAATCCGGGAGGCGGAGGTTGTGATGAGCTGAGATCATGCCAATGCACTCCAGCCTGGGCAACAAGAGTGAAACTCCATCTCAAAAAAAAAAAAAAGAAAGAAAAAATGAAAACATATATGCACAAGTAGAATTTCTATATTTCTTTAGTTGTTTTTTTGAGACAGGGTCTTGCTGTGTCACCTAGGCTGGAGTGCAGTGGTGTGATCATGGCTCATTGCAGCCTCAACTTCCCAGGCTCAAGCAATGCTCCCATCTCAGCCTCTCAAGTAGCTAGGACTACAGGAGCGAGCCACCATGCCCTGGTCTTTTTTTTTTTTTTCTGTAGAGAAAAAAAAGATACTAAAAGTCTTTCTTCATAAGACATACAGATCAGGCTGTATGTTGCCCAGTCTGGTCTGAAACTCCTGGGCTCAAGCAATCCTCGCGCCTCAGCTTCCCAAAGTGCTGGGATTACAGAAGCAATCCACTACACCCAGCCTAAGAAGTCGAATTTCATAGCAGCTTTATTCATGGTAGCCCAAAACTGGAAACTATCAAAAAGTCCATTAACAGGAAAATGGATAAAGAAATTGTGTTGTAGTCACAGATTGTAATGAATGTTGCTCAACATTAAAAAGGCATAAACTGGCCAGGTGCGGTAGCTCACGTCTATAATCCCAGTACCTTGGGAGGCCGAAGCGGGTGGATCACCTGAGCTCAGGAGTTCAAGACTAGCCTGTCCAGTGAAACCCCGTCTCTACTAAAAATATAAAAATTAGCTAGGTGTGGTGGCACAGACCTGTAGTCCCAGCTACTCAGGAGGCTGAGGCAGGAGAACTGCGTGAATCTGGGAGGCAGAGGTTGCAGTGAGCTGAGATTGCGCCACTGTACTCCAGCCTGGGCAACAGAGCAAGACTCCATCTCAAAAAAAAAAAAAGAGAGATTAAAACTATTGAACAACAGTCACGATAAATCTCAAAGACATGATGCTGAGTGAAAGGAGCTGGACACAAGAGTACATACTAGTGATTGCCTGGGATGGCAGTGGGAAACTGAAAAGGAGCAAGGAAGAACTTTCTTGGGTTTTAGTAATGTTCCCCATCTTTTTTTTTTTTTTTTTTTTTTGAGGCGGAGTCTCGCTCTGTCGCCCGGACTGGAGTACAGTGGCCAGATCTCAGCTCACTGCAAGCTCCGCCTCCCGAGTTTACGCCATTCTCCTGCCTCAGCCTCCCGAGTAGCTGGGACTACAGGTGCCCGCCACTTCGCCCGGCTAGTTTTGTATTTTAGTAGAGACGGGGTTTCACCGTGTTAGCCAGGATGGTCTCGATCTCCTGACCTCGTGATCCGCCCGTCTCGGCCTCCCAAAGTGCTGGGATTACAGGCTTGAGCCACCGCGCCCGGCCATGTTCCACATCTTGATTACTCAAGAATATCCATTTGCCAAAACTGTACAGATAAACAATGTGCACGTCAAGGTATACAAATTTTACATTTAAAGAACTGTACAATGTTATAGATTGCATGTTTATGTCCTCTAAAATCCACACATTGAAACCCTACACTCCCAGTGGGGGGATAAGAGGCGGCGGGGCTTTTGAGAGGTAATTCGAGCACATGGCATTAGTGGCTCTAAGAAATGCCAGAAAGACTCTAGAGAACATGCGTCCTCTCTCTCTCTGCTATCTGTCATTTGAGGACAAAGCAAGAAAAGGGCCACCTGCAAATCCTAAAGCAAGCCCTCGCCAGACACCAGACCTGTCTGCCAGCACCTTAATCTTGCACTTATCACCCTCTAGAACTGTAATAAATAACTGTCTGCTGTTTAAGCCACACAGAATACAGTATAATTTGTTATAGCAGCCCAAACTATATGGAGACATATCATAATGACCAAGTAGAGGAATGACACTGGGTGGAGGCATACATTAAATAAAAATCGCAGGCTTGCTGATTCTGGCTGCTGGATACCTAGGGTTACTGTTCATTTTGTGTATGTTTGAGGTTTTTCATATTATATTAAGTTAAAAAAAAAAAAGTTTTAGAGAGACTCATAAATTCCTTGCCTTTCTCTTTCTCTTTTTTTTTTTTTGAGATGGAGTCTCGCTCTGTCACCCAGGCTGGAGTACAGTGGCGCAATGTTGGCTCACTGAAAGCTCCGCCTCCCAGGTTCACGCCATTCTCCTGCCTCAGCCTCTTGAGTAGCTGGGACTACAGGTGCCCGCCACCACACCTGGCTGATTTTTTATATTTTTAGTGGAGACGGGGTTTCACCGTGTTAGCCAGGATGGTCTCCATCTCCTGACATCGTGATCCGCCCGCCTCGGCCTCCCAAAGTGCTGGGATTACAGGCTTGAGCCACCGCGCCCGGCCCTTTGTTTTTATCTATAACCTTACACAGCAGACTTTTTGTTTTTGTAAAAGCAATGTGAGGACTGCTTAGAGGTGTGACTTGAGAAAAACCATGCACCACATCTAGACCTGACGGTGGCATCAGGGTCTGCAGCTGGGAAGAACGGTGGGAAGATCACTGTTCTTCCCACCGTCTGTGTAGGAAGGACCTACACAGACCTGGACTCAGACTGGGCTCCACGACGTGCAGGTAGCAACGGGCCGGGTGGGGAACTTGTTCTCTCAGAATTTCAATTTCCTAGGCTGAAAGATGTAACAATGCATCTTCCTCCCAGGGCCGCAGTCAGGATTCAATGACACATGCATATAATTCACCTAGCACTGTTCATGACACCAGGCATGTAGTGAACAACTGCGGTAATCTTACTATTATTACCATCTCACTTCCATCTCCAACATAGTCTTCAAGCTCTCCTAACGTGTATTATCTGTTATGGAAAAACTGATTTACACAGCAAGTTGCTTTTCACGGTATGCCAGCACTGCACTAAGTGCTTCATCTGCATTATTTAATTTGACCCTCACAACAACCTTATGAGGTAGATACTGTGGTTATCCCCACTGTATAAATAAACAGAGGCATGGAGAAATTATGGAATTGTCCAAGATCGCATTAACTAAAGTGGAAGATCTGCTAGTTCTGACCTTTAGAGTCAGAGCTAGTTACGCTATGCTGAACCCCAGGTTTAGCAGACTTGTGCCAATGTCACTGCCTCGGGGCACAAAGGGAGATCCCGCAAATACCAAGACTCTGTATTTTTTTTTAAGAGACTCACTCCATTTCTTCTATTTCTATAGGAAAAATATAGACTAAAAGCATAGCAAAAGAGAACCATTTTGTTGTTTTTGAGACAGGGTCTTGCTCTGTCACCCAGACTGGAGTGCAGTGGCACAATCATGGCTCACTGCAACCTCAACCTCCAGGACTCAAGCAATCCCCTCACTTCACTCTCCTGAGTAGCTAGCACTACAGGCACCACCACTATGCCCAGCTAATTTTTTTATTTCTTTTATTGGTAGAACAGGGTTTTGCCATGTTGCCCAGGCTGGTCTTGAACTTCCAGGCTCAACTGATCCGCCCACCTTGGCCTCCCAAAGTGCTGGGATTACAGGTGTCAGCCACTGTGCCCAAAGAGAGCCTATTCTTAATTGTGTACTTTTGGCGAGTGTTGGTGGAGGAAAATTCTGAGGAGACACCAGAAAAGATACCAAAAGGACTCAGTTCTGTTGAGGCCTCAGGCAAGTAACTAACCTTCTTATCCCTAACTAAGGCCTTGAGTGACTCAAAAGGCAAACAATGCTCAAGAGTGAAAGTGCCCTCCCTGCCACAGGACTAATCCATTATGTGTAATTTTTTTTTACCTTTCTTTTCTTTTCTTTTTTTTTTTTTT
>NW_016814622.1:32007-38695 GCF_001698545.2 Rhinopithecus bieti
AAGAGTGAAAGTGCCCTCCCTGCCACAGGACTAATCCATTATGTGTAATTTTTTTTTACCTTTCTTTTCTTTTCTTTTTTTTTTTTTGAGATGGAGTCTCGCTCTGTCGCCCAGGCTGGAGTGCTGTGGCCGGATCTCCGCTCACTGCAAGCTCCGCCTCCCGGGTTCACGCCATTCTCCTGCCTCAGCCTCCCGGGTAGCTGGGACTACAGGCGCCCGCCACCTCGCCCGGCTAGTTTTTTGTATTTTTTAGTAGAGACGGGGTTTCACCGTGTTAGCCAGGATGGTCTCGATCTCCTGACCTCGTGATCCACCCGTCTCGACCTCCCAAAGTGCTGGGATTACAGGCTTGAGCCACTGCGCCCAGCCATTTTTTACCTTTCTTTAACTTCATATTAACTAAGATTACTGCAAAAGCTATCCATTTCTATTTGAATTAAAGCAGAGGAAAGGAGCAGAAGTAACACTGGAGGGGGCAGGGGTCAGATGCTCCAAATACCAACCTCGTGCTGCCCAAGTGACTCAGTGCGACTTTCTGCTACTAATGCTTCACATTCCTCACACCACCCACACAGCTGTGCAAGGTGACTGTGCGGATTCATTTACACAATGATAAGTAAGCAGAAACGGATTTGTGTGTGTGTGCTGTTACCTAACGGACATGGTTTCCTGGTGGTGAAGCACATCCTGGATCTGCTTTCTGCCAAATCCCTCACACACCAAAAGTGCCTGGTCCAGCGGAATTTTGGCTTCCTTGTTGAGAAAGGCAGAGTGAGACAGGGTCTCACTCTGTCGCGCAGGCTGGAGTTCAGTGGCACAAACACAGCTCACTGCAGCTTCACCTCCTTCCTGGATTTAAGAGATCCTCCCACTTCAGCCTCCCAAGTAGCTGGGACCACAGGCACACACTACCGCGCCCGGTTGATTTTTTTATTTTTTTGTAGAGACAGAGTTTCCCTTTGTTCTCAAACTCCTGGGCTCAAGCGATTCTCCCACCTTGGCCTTCCAATGTGCTGGGATTACAAGGCATGAGGCACCATGCCGGGCCAACCTATGGGATATGTTCTAATCAACTGCTTTTGAAGTTAAAGGCAAAGAACATAAATTGTTTCTGAAATACAACAAATGATTGCGCATACAGTAAGGAAGGTCATCATCCACTGCACATTTACCATGTACCCCACCTTGTTAGTTTTCTGTTCATTCCCTTGCTTAGTCCTCAAGCACTCATGACAAGGAAGACAAGATTCAGGTGGACCAGGCACTTTTGGTGTGTGAGGAATCTGGCAGATGGCAGACCCAGGATGTGCCTCATCACCAGGAAACCATGTCCCTTAGGTAACCGCACAGTCTTCCCAGGGGCTGAGGAGGTATGAGAAGGAACTTCAATCAACTGAGCATTCTTCATCCATTAGAGAACTGCTGCTTAGAACATTCTAAACTTACTTGAAAGAGGCTGCACCCAGGACTGTAATCCTAGCACTTTGGGAGGCCAAGGCAAGTAGATCACTTTCAGCTCAGGAGTTCGAGACCAGCCGCAACATGGCGAGACCCTGTCTCTACAAAAATACAAAAATTAGACTGGGCATGGTGGTTCACACCTGTAATCCCTGCACTTTGGGAGGCCAAGGTGGGCATATCACTTGAGGTCAGGAGTCTGTGACCAGCCTGGCCAACATGATGAAACCCCATCTCTACTAAAAATGTAAAAATTTGCCGAGTGCGGTGACGCACGCCTGTAGTCCCAGGCACTCAGGAGGCTGAGGCAGGAGAATTGCTTGAACCCGGGAGGCAGAGGATGCAGTGAGCCAAGATCACGCCACTGCACTCCAGCCTAGGTGAAAATGTGAGACACTGTCTCAAAAAAAAAAAAAATTACAAAAGTTTGCTAGGCATTTGGTGGCTCACACCTGTAGTCCCAGTTACTCAGGAGGCTGAGGCTGGAGAATCGTTTGCGCCCCAGAAGCAGAGGTTGTAGTGAGCTGAGGTCACACCACTGCACTCTAGCCTGGGTGACAGATTGAGACCCTGACTAAAAAAAAAAAAACAAAAACAAAAAGCATCACACCCTACTGTTCAAAGTCCTGTACCAGCAACTTTGGGTCGAAGGTGGCTGTTTAAGGAAGTCTGTTCTTGTTTTTTTCATTTTTGTAGAGATGGGGTCTTGCTATGTTGCCCAGGCTGATCCTGAACTCCTGCGTTCAAGCAATCCTCCTGCCTCAGCCTCCCAAGTAGCTGGAATTTCAGGTGTGAGCCACAGCACCCAGCTGTCTGCTCTTTAGATACGGGATCATCAGTACACTGTACCTCAAATTCTCTCTCATCAGTGGTTTACAAGTAAAGATGCAGTCCGGGAAAGAAAGAAACACAGAGAATGCAGAATGCATAGAGAGGAAGAAGTGCTAGAAGAGAAGGAGCAGAACACCTGGTGGCTTCAGTCTTCCTAGTGATAGGTAAACTGCCATATGCACTGGGCAGTGAAGAACAAGGATTTGCCTTAGCAGAATCTGGGTTCACATCTGGCTCTGCCCACCCAGTGATCTAGAAAAAATGTCAAATTACCTCACATCTCTAAGCACCTATCCTCATGTACAAATCAAGGATACCTACCCTATCCAGATGTCATGAGGATGAAATTACTGTTCTTGGCCAGGTGGGTGACTCACACCTGTAATTCCAGCACTTTGGGAGGCTGAGGCAGGAGGATCACTTGAGCCCGGGAGTTTGAGGTCAGCTTGGGCAACACAGTGAGACTCCATCTCTATTTTTAAAGTTAACTAATTAATTAATTAAAAAAATGAAGGCTGGGTATGGTGGCTCAGGCTGAGCATGATGGCTTGGGGTGGGCACGGTGACTCATGCTTATAATCCCTGCACTTACATTATATTAATATAATATTATTAATTTATTCACAGTTAAATTGCAAGGACCTCTACCACATTTAGACTAAGGTTGCATTTACAGAAGTCCAACACATGGCCAGGCACAGTGGCTCATGCCTGTAATCCCAGCCCTTTGGGACGCTGAGGCAGGCAGATACCTTCAGGTCAGGAGTTCGAGACTAGCCTGGGTAACAGGGTGAAACCCCGTCTCTACAAAAAACACAAAAATTAGCCAGGCGTGTGGTCTGCTCCTGTGGTCCCAGCTACTCAGAACACTGAGGTGGGAAGATCGCTTAAGCCTGGGAGGTGGAGGCTGCAGTGAGCTGAGAGCGAGTCATTGCACTCCAGCCTGGATGACAGGGTGAGACCCTGTCTCAAACAAAACAAAACAAAACAAAACAAAACAAAAACAAACAAAATAAATGTGCTAGGCAGAGTGGCTCACACCTGCAATCCCAGCACTTTGGGAGGCCAAGGCGGGCGGATCACTTGAGGCCAAGGAGTTCAAGACCAGCCTGGCCAACAGGGTAAAACCTGATCTATACTTTAAAAAGATAATAATTAGCAGGGCTTAGTGGCACACACCTGCAGTTGCAGCTACTAGGAGGCTAAGTCACAAGAATCGCTTGAACTGGGGTGGCAGAGGTTGCAGTGAGCCAAGATTGCGCCACTGCACTCCAGCCTGGGAGACAGAGTGAGATTCTGCCTCAACAACAACAAAAAAAAAAATTTCAATGGATCATAAAGGGTTCACTTCCGAGCTCTCTATCCTGTTCCATTGGTTGATATATCATCTTTTGTTGTTTTCTTAATTAAAAAAAAAAGAAATCCAACACATATATAACTTTTAGGAACACACAGACTGTTTAAGGTGAGACACGCTTTTGAAACTTAAAAACATTTTTGTGGTCATTCATCACTGATATTACAGTAAGACTGTATATGAGTAAACTCCAGTATGGTAAACATAACATCAGCACATAACCTTCACTGCCCAAAGAAATCTGACTGTATCTTACACTTTATTAAATTAATAAAGTTCCCTCCTAATAGTAAGTCTCTGTTATTGATTGAAACCTGGATCTGGGTTTGGTCCCAAGTGCATCTCTGGCAGCCTACCTTTCAAAGCGCTGCTTCATTTGTTTACATGCATAGTAGTTTCCATCTCTCAGGCTTTGCATCTTCATAACTTCAGAAAACGTTCCCTCTCCTATTTTGCCAATTGCTTTATAGTCTATAAATAAAAATGATTACAAAAATAAAATGTTATTTATGCATATATTTGTATTCACTTCCAGACAGCAAACTTTTAATCTATAACATAATTTAACAGCAATATACTGAGAATTGTTTCTCCTATCTTTGTAAGGTTTAGTGGTCCCCTCAACTTTAGGGGAAGCTGGAACAAAGCATCATTTCCTCCCAGTCTGTGCCCTCCCTTGTATAGCAGGAACCACCTTACCTGGATCCTGGCCAGTGAGGAGAGAATCAGCTACCCTACAAGATTCAGAAAGCAGAGGAGCAGCAGAGATGGGATTCTTCCAGCAGGGGTGGGCATGGGCGTGGGCGTAGGCTCTGGGCTGATATCACATTGCACCAGCAGCCTCTAAGGACTCTCCTGAAATTCACCTTCCCTGGTCCTACAGAGGGCCCAGCTGATCTGCAACAGTTTCCTACAATTCTTGCACTTCCTAATTTTCTGAAAGCTAACAGTAACTTTCCCCGGCTCTGCTGCCACCACATCACCCCCAGCCCTGATAATGGTTTTGTAAGCCTCTAGTTCACTATGTTAAATGCCTTCCTGCTTGAAATACCTAGTTTCCATTTTCCTGACCAAACCCTGACTGACAACAAATGAGCACCTTGATGTGGGCTGCTCCTGTGAACAAAAATCTAAAATATGTAAGTTTGGCTTATTGGTCAGGTGGCAAAATGCTAGAGAGCCTGGCATATATCATGATGAAATATTGCCCGCTGAAAGGAATGCCTGTAGTCACTGCTGCCTTTCATAGACCCAGTGTCCGCCGAGCCTGCTGGCCTAGGGAAAGTGGTGGGAACAGTCAGAATGATGGAGTATGTTAATTACTACTGACTGCCTTAGCAAGCTATTTCAAGACAAAGGTAAGTACAGGCAAGAATGGCTATACCACTTTTTTTTTTTTTTTTTTTTGAGACGGAGTCTCGCTCTGTCTCCAGGGCTGGAGTGCAGTGGCCGGATCTCAGCTCACTGCAAGCTCCCCTCCCAGGTTTACGCCATTCTCCTGCCTAAGCCTCCCGAGTAGCTGGGACTACAGGCGCCAGCCACCTCGCCCGGCTAGTTTTTTGTATTTTTTTTTAGTAGAGACGGGGTTTCACCGTGTTAGCCAGGATGGTCTCGATCTCCTGACCTCGTGATTAGCCCCTCTCAACCTCCCAAAGTGCTGGGATTACAGGCTTGAGCCACCGCGCCCGGCCTGGTATACCACTTTTTAAGCAGAAATGGAAGGAATAAGTAAAGTCTAGAGAGCAAAAGTCTCACCAGTTGTAAAAGTTTCTACAGCCCAAATAATAGGAGAGTAAGACTGCAAAACACTGGCAGAGAACAGCCCGCGAGCCTTCTCCATTGAACGAATGGCTCATCTTTGCAGCAGAGATCACAGGAAGGCAGTTACAACCTCCAGGCATTTGTTTCAGAAAGCTTCAAGGAAGCTCCTGTAAATTGAGACCCAGAAGCATATGAGCGAGGCCGCACAGAAATAAGGCAGGCTTGGGGCCAGGCGTGGTGGCTCAGCCTGTAATCCCTGCACTTTAGGAGGTCAAGGCAGGCAGATCACCCACCTGAGGTCAGGAGTTTCAGACCAGCCTCGCCAAATGCCGAAACCCTGTCTCTACTAAAAATACAAAAAATTAGCCAGGTGTGGTGGCGTATACCTGTAGTCCCAGCTACTCGGGAAGGTGGGGCAGGAGAATCGCTCGAACCCGGGAGGTGGAGGTTGCAGTAAGTCAAGATCACACCACTGCACTCCAGCCTGGGCTACAGAGCGAGACGCCATCTCAAAAACAAACAAACAAACAAACAAAAAAAACGCAGACTAGAGAGAGAGATCTCTAACAGAACCTTGGGTGTGGGGCTGACCAGAAGCAAACAGACCAGAAATCTTCAAACATCACTTAGACTGCAGCAGAAACAAGCCTAGAGTAAAAGAGGCCTTCACTTCAGGCCCCAAACCTGCATCTGCACAAAGCAGATGGTGTCCGGAGCCATGAGGCCTGGAATTAGCCGACCTCTGTTGCTTGATCTCCGCAAAGCGGAGACAAGAGGGCACATTCCCGGGTTCTTTATTTACAAACCCTTCCCGCGCGCGCCCAAAGCTTTTCCCGCGCGCGCCTAAGTTTCTCCCTCGCGCGCCTAAGTTTCTCCCGCACGCGCCAAAACTGTTCCCGCGCGCGCCAACCTTTCCCGCGCGCGCGCAAACATTTTCCCGCCCAGGAAGAGATGCAGTCCAGGGCGCAGGCGCGATCCCGTGCCCGGGAAAATTACAAACCCACGGCGCATGCGCGATTGAAATTTGAGAAGACCCGGCCCCCGTCACCGCCCTGACCCAACCTCTTCCCCTGCCAGCCTATATAAGGCATGACCCTACACTCAATAAACGAGACTTGATCAGGCTGTTTGTCTTGTCTCCATTTCTTGTGTTTTCTTGTCTCCTCCATTCCCACTCCCCCTTCCAGGGCCCGTTCGACTGTCCTGCAGTTCGGGACACCTGGCGCCCGAACAGGGACCTGAACACGGGGGAAAAAGTGAGGAAGAAGGCACTAAAGTCGG
>NW_016814622.1:41053-47092 GCF_001698545.2 Rhinopithecus bieti
CTCCAGCCTGGGGAAAAGAGCAAGATTTCATCTCAAAAAAAAAAAAAAAAAAAAGGATTTATGAGGGGTCACTCTATTTAATTTTCTATACTTCTGGCATGCTTGAAATGTTCCATAATAAAAACAAAACAAAACAAAAAATAAGGCCACTTGTGGTGACTCACACCTATAATCCCAGCACTTTGGGAGGCTGATGTGGGAGGATTATTTGAGCTCGAGTTTGAGTCCAGCTTGGGTAATATAGTAAGACCCCATCTTTACAAACAACAACAAAAAAATTAAGTGAGCTAGGTGTGGTGGTGCAACTGCAAAGGGCAGGAGAGAAGAGGGGAGAGGAGCAAATGGACATTGTTCTAGACAGACCTAAGCCCCTCTGTAACAAACAGCAAGCCTGTAAGTTTTACACATCAGACATTTTCTCTGGAGCAAAAGAGCGATCTTACCTAAACAGAAATGCAAATTACCCCTCCTGCCCAGGAACATTAAGTATCTTTCTGAGGTCAGGGCTCCAGCCAATCTGCCTGGGCCTGGCCAGCAGAGATGGGTGGTCTTCCCTAGGAATTTCACCTGCACATGCACAGGGTCTGTTGGCTATTCTCATTTGCAATCCAAGTCCCTGCTGAATCCCAATGCTCTTTTTTTTTTATTACTGTAGCAGAATTTTAAACTATTTGGCTTGCCTTTTCTATGTTTTGCTATGTTTTACTTTAACTTATTTTACTTCTGTTTTACTTTTATTTGAGTACTAGGAATGTCAATCACGTGCCAGAGCGGCCATGTTCTGTTACCACCCTTTTAAGCCACAACTCACTGGGGCAAGAAAGGCAAACAGCAACCAACAAGGTGGTCAAGCTAAGCAGGTTCCACCCAGTAGGCAGAGAAGTAGACCACTAGCTCTTACAGGAAAATGAACTGATAAGTAGGCAGAGAGTAAAGCTGTGAACAGTGTGAGCAAAGCTGAAAAGTCATGAGAGAGTAAGAGGTTAAAGGGGCCATAAATGGGCTAAAAGTAAGCAGGAGTTAAAGATAAGCAAGACAGATCTACTAAAGCTGAACACAGGCATACCCTCTGACCTAGAAATTCCATTTCTAGGTTAGATACCCAAGTGAAATATGTTCGCCCGACACGAGAATGTTAATGGAAGCACTGTTTTTAATAACCCAAAATGATAAACAACAGTAGACTAGATGTGATGGTTAATACTGAGTGTCAACTTGATTGGATTGAAGGATGCAAAGTATTGATCCTGGGTGTGTCTGTGAGGGTGTTGGCAAAGGAGGTTAACATTTGAGTCAGTGGGTTAGGAAAGGCAGACCCACCCTTAATCTGGGTGGGCACCATCTAATCGGCTGCCAGTGCAGCCAAAATATAAAGCAGGCAGAACGGAAAAGACTAGACTGGCCTAGCCTCCCAGCCTACGTCTTTCTCCCGTGCTGGATGCTTCCTGCCCTCGAACATCGGAATCCAAGTTCCTCAGCTTTGGGACTCAGACTGGCTTCCTTGCTCCTCAGCCTGAAGACAGCCTATTGTGGGACCCTATGATTGTGTGAGTTAATACTCCTTAATACATTCCCCTTTATATATATATCTATCCTATTAGTTCTGTCCCTCTAGAGAACACTAATACACTAGATAAATAAGTGCAGTATATCCACACAATGGTATACTATACAGTAATGAGAATAAACAAAGTACAACTATATACGATACGGCTACATCTCACAAACATCACATTAAGCAAAAGAACCTAATTGTAAAGAGTTCACATTGTATGATTCCATTTATATAAAGCTCAAAAACATGCAAAACTAAATACAACCCACAGATAAAGGAAAATATCTGCAAATCATATATCTGATAAGAAACTTGTATCTAGAATATATAAATAAGTCTTATAACTCAATAATACAAAGACAACCCAACTAAAAGGTGATCAAAGGATTTGGTAGACACTTCTCCAAAGAAGACATAAAATTGACCAATAAGCTATGAAATGATGTTCAACATTATTAGTCATTAGGGAAAAGCAAGTCAAAACTATGATGAGATACCACTTCACACTCACTAGAATCAAAAAGAGAGATAACAAGTATTGGTGAGGATGTGGAGAAACTGGCACCCTCATACATTGCTGGCAGGAATGGAAAATGGTGCAGACACTATGAAAAACACTTTGGCAGTTCTTTGAGATGTTAAACAGAGTTACCATATGACCCAGTAATTCCACTCCTACATATATGCTCAAGAGAAATGAAAACGTATGTCCAAACAAAAGCCTGTAAGTCAATGTTCACAGTAGCATTACTCATAATATCTCAAAGGTGGAAAGCACCAAAATGTACATCAGTAGATGAAATGGATAAACAAAACGTGGTCTATCCCTACAATGGAATATTATTCAGCCATGAAAAGGAATGAAGTACTGACACATGCTACAACATGGATGAACCTTGAGGACATTACGCTAAGTGAAAGAAATCAGGCACAAAATGCCACATATTATGTGATCCCACTTACATGAAATGTCCAGATAAGCAAAACCATAGAGACAGAAAATAGATTCATAATTGTCTAGGGTTGGTGGAATGTGAGATAAATAAGGAGTAACCACTAATGGGTACAGGTTTCTTTTGGGGATGATGAAAATATTTTAACGTTAGATTATAGTTATGGTTATACAACTCAGAAAATATACTTAAAACCACTGAACTGTATACTTTAAATGAGTGAACATTATAGTATGTATATTTCAATAACTCCATTAAAACAGACAACTCTGGTGTTGGAAATCAGAATAGTGGTTACCCTTGTGGGGTGAAGTGACCGGAATGGGTTGAAGGGGACATCAATGATACCAGTAATACTGTGCTTCTTGATCTGGAAGCAGGTTTCACGGGCATGTTCACTTCACCAACTTGTATACTTAAATATAAGTGTAGTTTTGTTTTGTTTTGTTTTGTTTGAAACAGGGTCTCACTCCGTTGCCCAGGCTGGAGTGCAGTGGTGCAACCTCAGCTCCCTGCAACCTCTACCTCCCAGGCTCAAGCGACCATGCCACCTCAGCCTTCTGAGTAGCTGGGACTACAGGCACCCGCCACCATGCCCAGCTAATTGTTTTGTATTTTTTGTAGAGACAGGATTTCACCATGTTGCCCAGGCTGGTCTCAAACTCCTCAGCACAAGGGATTCACCTGTCTTGGCCTCCCAAAGTGCTGGGATAACAGGCATGAGCCACCGCGCTTGGCCAATTTGTGCAGTTTTCTGCATTATGTTACACTCCAATATAAAATTAGAAAAAAAAAAAAAGAAGAAGAGTTAGGAATAAGCAGGGAGTATAAGGAACAGAAATGACACACAGTGAAGAATATATTCTCATTAATGGCAGAATATGCATGTCTACAAATCCCTACTGCTGACGTGCAAAACAAGCTGCTTTCAATACTATTCTAGTTCCTAAGAGGGCCAGTTCCCTCCTGCTCTCAGGTTTTCCTATTCTTAAGCTCTAGCTTTTTTTCTTTTTCTTTTTGAGACAGAGTCTCACTATGTTGCCCAAATGATCTTGGCTCACTGCAACCTCCATCTCCCAAGTTCAAGAGATCCTCATGCCTCAGCCTCCCAAGTAGCTGGGATTACAGGTGTGTGCCACCATACCAAGCTAATTTTTGTATTTCTAGTAGAGACGGGGTTTCACCATGTTGGCCAGGCTGGTCTCAAACTCTTAACCTCATGTAATCCACCCGCCTCAGCTTCCCACCTGCTTCACCCTCCCAAAGTGCTGGGATTATAGGCGTGAGCCACTGCACCCAGCCTTCAAGCTCCTTCTTTGTCAACGGTTATGTCTCCATACTGTGAGGTGTAAGGAGACTTACTGGTCCTTACAACTGAAACTAAAACAATTCTCTTAATGAGAACTAAACGATAAAGAACACCTCTTCAACAGTCTTCCTAACAAGGAGACTAGATTCTTTTTCTCCATGGTTAGCACGAGACATCCTCTTTTGGTCTCTCAAAACAGGTCTCCACCCTATTTCCCAGGTGGCTTCCTTGTTCAAAATGAAAACCCTCTGGGAAGGGTTGACAGTAACACAAGTATTACTTGGTCCTGGAAACTTACAAGAAGCAGGAGACAAAATGCATTACACTTAGAGACACAAACAAACAAAAAGACCGGGCGCGGTGGCTCACGCCTATAATCCCAGCACTTTGGGAGGCTGAGGCAGGCGGATCATCTGAGGTCGGGAGTTCAAGACCAGCCTGACCCACATGGAGAAACCCCACCTCTACTAAAAATACAAAATTAGCCGGGTGTGGTGGCGCATGCCTGTCATCTCAGCTACTCAGGAAGGCTGAGGCAGGAGAATCGCTTGAACCCAGGAGGTGGAGGTTGTGGTGAGCCGAGATCACGCCACTGCACTCCAGCCTGGGCAACAAGAGCGAAACTCAGTCTCAAAAAAAAAAAGAGAAACAAACAAACAAAAATAGTAAAAACAAACAGAAAAGGCTTGGGGAATGGAGTATTATTTTAGTGTTGAGACCACTCAATTTGTGTATGAGTAAATTGGTACATTAAAAGTCACAGCCTGAGACAGAGCCAAGTGTTACAACTGGTCTGTGTTATGAGCAAAAGAAAGGTGGCCTACTGCACCAGGACGGGCTGCTCTCCATGATCGCTTCCAGGAGAAACAACCTGAGGATGCTGAATCTCCAGACCAGCATTTTCCAACTGAGTGCTACAAAACACGGCGGTCCCTGAACCCTAATGGGTACTCCACAAAAGGGGGTTCCATAAGCAAATAAATTTAGGAAATACAGAGTTAAATACAGCAAAATGTGTTTGCAGAATTCCTCAACGCCTTTCCCTGCATATGAAGTGAGTCTCCAAATGGAGATGGGGTGTATGAGAGGTGTGTGAGGTATACCCAGAGAACACCAGCTAACATCCCCCAGCACTGCTCTAGATCACCAAACCAAAGATCTTCAAACTATGCTATTAGAATCCCTTTTATCCAAGGTTTCCCTGAATAAAAGAGGAACTAATCTAGCTCCCAGCAAGACAGGGTTTCACAACTATTCTAGCTTTATTGTTCTTACTTGCCTTCTGGGAGAAACTGGCTAATGTAAGGTAGGAGTGAGCCCCACTGAATCTTCAGGACAGAGCACGGTACCATATCCCTTCTGACAAAAAAAACGGAAGCCATAACTTGCTTGACAACTATAGCTTAACTAAGTCCCAGAGCCTCTCTACAACTGGAAACCTAATTAAATTCCATTAAATCCTAAAACCAGGCAATAAAGATACTTTGGTGCATCTCCAAGAAGCTTCTTCAAAAGAAATGGACCAAAATACAGGCCCTGGTCCTCAACCACTAATTTGTACAGTTTAAAACCTCATTAAGTAATTGTGACAAGTTTCTTGAAGAGCCTCCAAACTTGAAATTTTGTGGGAAAATTCAACAGCCTAAACATCTTCTGCCCTTAGGCAGACCCTCATACTGACCTACCTGGCCCTGTTCGTACTAGTCAAGGGATAGCTGCTGCTTGCTAAAACTCCACCAAAATTTACCCCTTCTCTTAAATGAATTAACTGGAAAGCCCAGAAATTTCTCTATAAGAAGATCAGTGTCTTTACTGTGCAGAAGAGCTCACACAGCAGGCCTGGGACTTCTCTCCTTAGAAAGGTCTGCTTGCGGCCAAGTGCGGTGGCTCACGCCTATAATCCCAGTACTTTGGGAGGCCAAGGCAGGTGGATCACTTGAGGTCAGGAGTTCGAGACCAGCCTGGCCAACATGGTGAAACCCTGTCTCTACTAAAAATATAAAAATTAGGCCGGGCGCGGTGGCTCAAGCCTGTAATCCCAGCACTTTGGGAGGCCGAGACGGGCGGATCATGAGGTCAGGAGATCGAGACCATCCTGGCTAATACGGTGAAACCCCGTCTCTACTAAAAAATACAAAAAACTAGCCGGGCGACGAGGCGGGCGCCTGTAGTCCCAGCTACTCGGGAGGCTGAGACAGGAGAATGGCGTGAACCCGGGAGGC
>NW_016814622.1:47210-57955 GCF_001698545.2 Rhinopithecus bieti
AAAAAAAAAATATATATATATATATAAAATTGGCTGGGCGTGGTGGTGCACACCTGTAATCCCAGCTACTCAGGAGGCTGATGCAGAACTGCTTTAACCTGGGAGGCAGAGGTTGCAGTGAGCTGAGATTGAGATTGTACCACTGCACTCCAGCCTGGGAGACAGAGCAAGACTTTGTCTCAAAAAAAAAAAAAAAAAGTCGGCTTGAAAGGGGTTGGCCTTTGGCTGGCCTCTGGCAACTTGCATGTCAGGCTTCCACCATTCCCTAAATGGTAAGAGTGGCTCACTGTCCCTAAACTGCCTGTGCAAACAATATGGTTTATGCTAGACACCTGCTTTCCTTCTGGCAGTCTGGAATTTTGATAGGTGCTAGGCAGATGGGTGCCTACCTGACCAGTCCATAATAAAAACCCAGGGCACGGAGTTTCTAATGAGTTCCGTGATATACAAGAGTTCACATGTGTGGTTACAACTTGTTGCTAGAGAAATTAAGAGCATCCCCTGTGACTCCACTGAGAGAGAATTCCTGGGCCTAGTTTCTCCAGACTTCTTCCCAGGTGCCTTTTCCCTTTGCTGATTTCACTTGGTATCATTTCCCTGTAGGAAATCATAGCTGTGAGCATGATTATGTGCTAAGTCCTGTGAGTCCACCTAGCAAATCATGAAACCTAGGGTGGTCTTGGTACTCCCCATAATGCAATCATGCTATACTTCAGCCTAAGTGAATTAAACATTCATGGCAGTATGACTAAATCATCATGTTAATAAAGACTTTTTAGGCTGGGCATGGTGGCTCACGCCTGTAATCCCAGCACTTTGGGAGGCCGATGTGGGCAGATCACCTGAGATCAGGAGTTTGAGACCAGCCTGGCCAGCATGGTGAAACCCCATCTCTACTAAAAATACAAAAAATTAGCTGGGCGTGGTGACCTGTGCCTGTAATCCCAGCTACTCAGGAGGCTGAAACAGGAGAACTGTTTGAAGCCGGGAGACAGAGGCTGCAGTGAGCCGAGATCACGCCACTGTACCGTACTGCAGCCTGGGCAACAGAGCAAAACTCTGTCTCAAAAAAAAAAAGTAACAATAAGGACTTCTTAGCACCAGCTATACATCACACACCATGCCATGCACTGTAGACACAAAGATCATTAAGACATAATCCTAAGTCTTGAGAATTAACACTACGTCCCCATGCCCCTAATTTTAGGTCCTTTCCTTATAAAAGAGGGAGGTTGGAAATGGAACACTTTGGTTTAGAAAATATCAATGGTCAAATTATGGAGTACATAGGCCGGGCGTGGTGGCTCACACCTGTAATTCCAGCATTTTGGGAGGCCAAGGCGGGTGGATCACGAGGTCAGGAGATAGAGACCATTCTGGCTAACACGGTGAAACCCCGTCTCTACTAAAATACGAAAATTAGCTAGGCATGGTGGCAGGCACCTGTAGTCCCAGCTGCTTGGGAGGCTGAGGGAGGAAAATGGCATGAACCCGGGAGATAGAGCTTGCAGTGAGCCAAGATCGCGCCACTGCACTCCAGCCTGGGCAACAGAGCAAGACTCCATCTTAAAAAAAAAAAAAATTATGGAGTACATAGTGTATAATACTGAATACATGATGCTCTGGATTCCAATCTTTCAGGACCGGCCTGGGAAGCCTTCAAGCAGATGTCTTTCTTCCTTCTGTGTGCACCTTGTCCTCCTGTTACAGAACTGCTCATGCTCCACTTTGCACCTTCTCCTCAGAAAGCCATAAACCCCTTAAAGCGAAAGTCTACAATCTGTTCTCTTTTGTGCCATTACACTTAGAGAAACAAAAAGCAACAGGAAAAACAAAAAAAGCTTGGGGAATTAAATATTACTTTAGTATTAAAACCATTCAATTTGTATATGAGTGAATCTGTACATTAACAGTCTCAGTGAGACTGGGCGTGTTAGCTCATGCCTGTAATCACAGCACTTTGGGAGGCTGAGGCGGGCAGATCACCTGAGGTCAGGGGTTCCAAATCAGCCTGGCCAACATAATGAAACCCCGTCTCTACTAAAAATAGAAAAATTAGCTAGGAGGGTGGCACGCACCTATAATCCCAGCTGCTAGCAAGGCTGAGGCATGAGAATTGCTTGAACCTGGGAGGCGGAGGTTGCAGTGAGTGGAAATTGTGCCACTGCATCCAGCCTGGGCAACAGAGCTAGATTCCATCTCAAAAACAAAAAACAAACAAATGAACAAACAAAAAACTTTATAAAGAAAGATGGTATTCACAGTGTCACAAAAGTAAGAATGCCAGAAACTTAAATATCCAGTATCAAGGAAATGTTCTAATAAGCTATGAAACAGCAACAGACTGAAATATCATGTAACCATTGATAATGATGCTTTCAAATAATATTTCACGACATGGGAAATGTTCAGCCACAATTTCATGTTAAGTGAAAAAAAGGATGATAATGCTCATACATACAACACATGCACAGAAAAAGACTGAATATAGCTGGGTGTGGTGGCTCACGCCTATAATCCCAGGACTTTGGGAGGCTGAGGCAGGTGGATCACCTGAGGTAGGGAGCTCAAGACCAGCCTGATCAACATGGAGAAACTCCGTCTCTACTAAAAATACAAAATAAGCCGGGCGTGGTGGTGCACGCTTGTAATCCCAGCTACTCGGGAGGCTGAGGCAGGAGAATCGCTTGAACCCGGGAGGCGGAGGTTGCGGTGAGCCGAGATCATAGCGCCATTGCACTCCAGCCTGGGCAACGAGAGCGAAACTCCATCACAAAAAAAATAAAAAATAAAAAAAAGAAAAGAAAAAAACTGAATATAAATATGTAAATATTTTAATGTATCTATGTCTGAGTGGGACTGAAGGTGATTTAAATTTTCTTCATTATAATTATCTACATTATTCAATGTTCCCAATGAATATGCATTACTTTAAATGTATTTAAAGGTGAACATTTCAAGAAATGTAAGAAATCAGTGAAAGTGTTGACTAAGTGCCAAGAAAAACATGAACTTAAAATGAACTGTTTTAAAACTACAATATCCTTTTAAAGGAAGACAGTCATAGAGATCACGGAAAGGGGCCGGGCATGGTGGCCCACGCCTGTAATCCCAGCACTCTGGGAGGCTGAGGCGGGCAGATTGCCTGAGCCCAGGAGTTTGAGACCAGCCTGGGTAACATGGTGAAATCTTGTCTCTACCAAAAATACAAAAAAAATTAGCCAGGCCTGGTGATGCATGCCTGTAGTCCCAACTACTTGGGAGGCTGAGATAGGAGAATCATCTGAGCCTGGGAAGTCAAGGCTGCAGTGAGCCATGATGGTGCGAATGTACTCCAGCCTGAGTGACAGACAGAGACCTTGTCTCACAAAGAAAAAAAAGAAAATCACAGGAGGCATTGGAGGTCAATCACTGAAAGTCAAGCTGTGGACTAAGGAATTCGGATTTAAGAAAGAAAGAATTTACACAATAAATTTCAATTTGTGTTTTGTCACAGATAAATTAAGCAGACTTGCTTTAAAAAAATAGGTCAACTGTGAACTTCAAAGTGGTTTCAGCACACAAATTCAGTGTGTGCCAATGTCCCAGGCTGGCTCTAAACCATCACGACCAGCAATAAATGGAACTTGCTGCACTGGAGGTGCCTGTTGGTAGATAAAGGGGTCACTTGTTTCCCTCATGGCTCTTCTAGTAGGCAGAAAGTATGGGGTATAAAACAAGGATAAAAGGCAGGGAGAAAAAAAGAAAACGTCTCTATGAAAACATACCTGGGAAAAGTTCCTATTCTCTCCAACAAGATCTAGCACATTTTCATAGGCCTTCAAAATTAAACAACAAGCACTGAAATGCAGACAAAGCATGATACAAAGTTCTGAAGGGCACAGAGCTATAATACTGTAAATGAAAGTCACATCCCATATTATTAGTAATAAACAAGCAACAAAACAAAAAGAAAAACAGATTCAAGGAGAAAGAGGGGTTAAAATAACAGAGTTGGATGAAAAAGGACAAGGGAGATAAATGAATGCATCTATATTAAGATTCTATGCACATTTATTAAACTAAGGCTTGTTTGTTGAAGTGGAATTTAAGCCTTATTTAACAAGTGAAAATGAAGGTCAAATTCACTTTTTGTGAAATGCAAAACTTGTCAGGTTCAAGTCCAAACATTTTATTAATGTGCTTTTGTAAAGTTCTTTTTTTTTTTTTTTTTTTAAGAGACGAAGTCTGGCCCTCTGTCACTGAGGGCTGGGATGCAGTGGCACAGTCTCAGCTCACTGTCAAGCCCCTCGCCTCGGGTCACGCCATTCTCCTGCCTCACCCCCTAGTAGCTGGGACCTACACGCCCCTACACCATGCCCAGCATCATTTTTGGTAATTTTAGTAAGGACGGGTTTCCACTGAGTAGCCAGTATGGTCCTCGATCATCCTGATATTGTGATCCGCCGCCTCCGGCTCCAAAGAGCTGGGATTAACACGGAGTGAGCCACCCGCGCCCAGACCACCCAGGATTTTGAGACCAGTCTAGCCAACATGGTGAAACCCTCATCTTTAAAATAAATAAATAAATAATACATCAAATAAAAAAATAAATAAAAAATAAAAATGCTCACGCCTGTAACCCAGCACTTTGGGAGGCCGACGTGCGTGATCACGAGGTCAGGAGATCGAGACATCCTGGCTAACATGGTGAAACCACCGTTCTACTAAAAAAAACACATAAAAACTAGCCGCGAGTGGACTGGCGCCGTAGTCCCAGCTACTCGGGAGGTCTGAGGCAGGAAATGGGCGTGAACCCGGGAGGCGGAGTTTGCAGTGAGTCCGAGATTGTGCCACTGCAACTCCCAGCCTGGGTAACAGTGCAAGACTCCATCTCAAAAATAATGATAATAATAATAATAATAAATAAAAACAAAAGTTGAGGCTCACACACAGAAGGAGATGAAAAGGATTGAGGTACCTTTTTTGATTCTATGAAAATACTAGCATTTACGAAAGACAAATTACTTAACTCTTCCCATGGTGGAAAAAAATCAAGACAGCTTAAACCTCATCGTAATTACAACAGATACTTTCAAAAATTCTCTCCGGGCCGGATGCAGTGGCTCACACCTGTAATCCCAGCACTTTGGGAGGTTGAGGAGGGTAGATCACCCGAGGTCAGGAGTTCGAGACCAACCTGGCCAACATGGTAAAACCCCGTCTCTACTAAAACTACAAAAATGAGCCAGGCATGGTGGTGTGCGCCTATAATCCTAGCTACTCAGGAGGCTGATGCATGAGAATTGCTTGAACCCCGGAGGCAGAGGTTGCAGTCAGCCAAGATCATTACCCCTTTCTATTTTCTCTGGTCAAAAAAAAAGAAGAGAGGAAACAAAAAAAAAAAAAAAAAAAAATTCTCTCTGATACAATAGCAAACTGTTACTGTCTTCAAAGTATAACTTCTCTGGCTTTTTGTTTTATTTATTTATTTACTTATTATCATTATTATTATTTTTAGAGATGGAGTCTGTCTCGCTCTGTCACCCAGGCTGGAGTGCAGTGGCGCAATCTCGGCTCACTGCAAGCTCCGCCTCCCAGGTTTACGCCATTCTCCTGCCTCAGCTTCCCGAGTAGCTGGGACTACAGGTGCCCGCCACGACGCCCAGCTAATTTTTTGTATTTTTAGTGAAGATTGGGTTTCACCGTGTTAGCCAGGATGGTCTCAATCTCCTGACCTCGTGATCCGCCTGCCTCGGCCTCCCAAAGTGCTGGGATTACAGGCCTCAGCCACCGCGCCGGCTTTGTTTTATTTTTTGAAACAGGGTCTTCCTTTGACATCCAGGCTGGAGAGCAGTGGTGTGATCCCAGCTCACTACAGCCTCCAATTCCTGGGTTCAGCTCACTACAGCCTCAAATTCCTGGGTTCAAGCAATGCTCCTGCCTCAGCCTCCCAAGTACCTGGGACCACAGGTATGCACTGCCATGCTTGGCCAATTTTTTAATTGTTTAGTAGAGATAGAGTCTTGTCATGTTGCCCAGGCTGGTCTCAAACTCCTGGACTTAAGCAATCTCCTGCCTCAGCCTCCCAAAGTGCTGGGTTTATAGACATGAGCCGTCATGCCTGGCCACTTTTCTTTTTTTATAGGTATGTTTTGAGAAATTCATTAAAAAGTTGAGACAGGACCAGGCACAGTGGCTCATGCCTATAATCCAGGAGTCCAAGACCAGCCTGGGCAATGTAGGGAGACCCCCATCTGTAATAAAAAATTAAAAACCTAATCCTGGGCAGTCAGGCACCATGGCTCATGCATGTAATTCCAGCGCTTTGGGAGGCCAAGGCAGGCAGATTGCCTGAGGTCGGGAGTTCGAGACCAACCTGGCCAGCATAGTGAAACCCCGTCTCTACTAAAAATAGAAAAATTAGCCAGGTGTCTTGGCAGGCACCTGTAATCCCAGCTACTCAGGAAGCTGAGGCAGGAGAATCACTTGAACCCAGGAGGTGGAGGCTGCAGTAAACTGAGATCGTACCATTGGGCTCCAGCCCAAGAAACAGGGCAAGACTCCATCTCAAAAAAAAAAAAAAGTAAGCCTGGGCTGGACAACATAGCAAAACCCCATCTCTACCAAAAAAATTAAAAAAAAAAAAAAAAATTAGCCGCGCAAGGAGGCACGAGCCTGTGGTCCTGACTACTCAGGAGGCTGAGGTGGGAGGCTTGCCTGAGCCCAGGAGATGGAGGCTGCCATGAGCTGTGACTATACCACAGCACTCCAGCCTGGGCAACAGAGCAAGACTCTATCTGGAAAAAAAAAGAAAAGAAAAAAAAGTTCAGACAGGAAAAAAGAGTGGTACTTCAACTAGACTAGCTAAGGGGAAACTTTTCCAAGTAAGGATCTGACCGATGCTTTCATTCTTTCCCTTTTTATATCCCTGCCTTCCATCTGCTGAAATAGCAAATAATAATTCATTCACAATTTATCATGTACCAGACACTTTACATAGATGATTTCACTTAATCTTTGAAACAATGCTATGTGAGGGTATTATCATCCCTGTTTAAAGATAAATGTGGCTGGGCGCACTGGCTCACGCCTGTAATCCCAGCACTTTGGGAGGCCGAGGCAGGTGGATCACCTGAGGTCAGAAGTTCTTGACCATCCTGACCAACATGATGAATCCCTGTCTCTACTCAAAATACAGAAATTAGCCAGGTGTGGTGGTGCGCCTAAAATCCCAGCTACTCAGGAGGCTGAGATAGGAGAATCGCTTGAACCCAGGAGGCAGAGGTTGCAATGAGCCAAGATTGTGCCACCGTACTCATTCCAGCCTGGCCAACAGAGCGAGCTCCATCTCAAAATAAAAAAGAAACTTTTAAGATGACTTCCGCTCCAGCCACCATCTGACTGCATGAGAGACTTTCAGTAAGACCTGCCTAGTTGAATCCAGGCAACCTGAAGAACCACAAGAAAGACCATGTTTCTTTAAGCCACAAAATTGAAGCGATCTGTTACGCAGCAATAGATTACCTGAACAACGAAGGAAAGCAGCATAAGAAAAAAAGTAACATGCCTGAAGCTGCCATGCCCACCAGCTCCAAAGCCCACACTCTTATCAACTGCACTGTGTCACTCTTTGCTCTCTACTGTTGCGAATGATGCCAAATAAAAAGAAAGACAGGAATACTCCACAGAATAACACACCCCTAAACACATGGGCATTGCCTAGAAAACAAGTACAAAAATACACCTAGAAAATCCTGAAAGACCCCTGTAATAATCTAGCATTCCCAGCCCCACTCTGACCCCAAGCTATGGATCCAGTTTCACCATTACTCACTTCCTGATCATTCTTCTATAACTCTGTCTCTGTGATTTCCAGTTCTGGAATATTCTCTCCATTCTTAACTATTTTTAAATCATTTATCTAATGATCAGATGTAAACCAGGGGGATAAAAGGTTACAATAATTCCTAGAGTAGATTTTAAGGTAGAAGGAAGAACGGGAGAATAAAGATGTCACCACTAAACCAAGTAACCGAAAACTACCAAAATGACCATCTAAAAGAACATACCAAACAATACTAAATATACTTTAAAAACAAAAGTTTACAAGAAGTAAATCATAAACGTAAGTTTTTTGTGTATTTTTTTGTTTTGTTTTTATTTTTTTAAATTTTATGGTTGAGACGGGGTTTCACCACATTGGCCAGGCTGGTCTCGAACTCCTCACTTCAAGTGATCAGCCAACCTCAGCCTCCCGAAGTGCTGGGATTACAGGTGTGAGCCACCGTGCCTGCCCCATAAATGTAAATTTTATATGTATACACACATATACTTTTTTTGTTCTTTGCTCTGTTGCCCAGGCTGGAGTGTAGTGGCGCCATCTCGGCTCACCGCAACCTCCGCCTCCCAGGTTCAAGCGATTCTCCTGCCTCAGCCTCCCTAGTAGCTGGGATTACAGGCGCCTGCCACCACGCCCGACTAATTTTCATATTTTTAGTAGAGATGCGGTTTCACCATGTTGGCCAGGCTGGTCTCGAACTCCTGGCCTCAAGTGATCCACCCACCTCAGCCTCCCAAAGTGCTGGGATTACAGACGTGAGTCACTGTGCCCGGCCCCCAAATGTAAATTTTTTTTTTTTTTTTTTTTTTGAGACGGAGTCTCGCTCTGTCGCCCGGACTGGAGTGCAGTGGCTGGATCTCAGCTCACTGCAAGCTCCGCCTCCCGGGTTTACGCCATTCTCCTGCCTCAGCTTCCCGAGTAGCTGGGACTACAGGCGCCCGCCACCTCGCCCGGCTAGCTTTTTGTATTTTTTAGTAGAGACAGGGTTTCACTGTGTTAGCCAGGATGGTCTCGATCTCCTGACCTCGTGATCCGCCTGTCTCGGCCTCCCAAAGTGCTGGGATTACAGGCTTGAGCCACCGCGCCCGGCCGTAAATTTTATATATGTACGCACATATACACTTTTTTTTTTTTGATACGGAGTCTCTTGCTCTGTTGTCCATGCTGGAGTGCAATGGCGCAATCTCCGCTCACCGCAAGCCCCGCCTTCCGCGTTCACGCCATTCTCCTGCCTCAACCTTCCAAGTAGCTGGGACTACAGGCACCAGCCACTATGCCCGACTAATTTTTTGTATTTTTAGTAGAGACAGGGTTTTACCATGTTAGCTAGGATGGTCTTGATCTCCTGACCTCGTGATCTGCTCGCCTCAGCCTCCCAAAGTGCTGGGATTACAGGCGTGAGCCACCGCGTCCGGCCAGCACATACACACATTTTCTATATAGGTGTACACACGCAGTGCTAACATTACTCTTTTAAAAAGGGAGAAATACACATTTATATATTTATATATAATATATATAGAGAGAAAGAGTAAATTACTGAGAGTGATGCCTCTAGGTAGTGGGGTATGAAGAGTCTAAGAGGAAGGCCAGGCACGGTGGCTCACGTCTGTAATTCCAACACTTTGGGAGGCCGAGGCGGGCAGATCGCTTGACGTCAGGAGTTCGAAACCAGCCTGGCCAACATGTTGAAACCCCGTCTCTACCAAAAAAACACAAGTTAGCTGGGCATGGTGGTGCACACCTGTAATCTCAGCTACTTGGGAGGCTGAGGCAGGAGAATCATTTGATCCTGGGAGGCAGAGGTTGCAGTGAGCCAAGACTGCACCACTACACCCCAGCCTGGATGATACAGCAAGACCCTGTCAAAAAAAAAAAAAAAAGAGTCTAAGAGAAAAAGAAGGTAGATAAATAAACCAAATGATCAAATCTAACTTCAGCAAAACTGCGACGAGCTGACATCACACACTCTGGAAGGGCCACACTGACAGAGACAATGTCACCTCTCACATATTCCTGGTAAAAACATTTAAGCTGAAGTTAATCGTGAGGCAACAATCAGATAAATTCAAATTGAGAGATATTCTGCTAAACACCTGGGCTGGATTCTTTAAAGATGTCATTTGGCCTACAGAGGACAAAAATAAAAATGAAAATATCATTGTCATGAAAGACACAAAAAGTAGGGACACCATATTAAAAGAGACCAAAGAGATGTGACAACAGAATGCAATTTGTGATTCTTGACTGGACTGCAGAACAAATATAAACAACTATAACAGATGTTATTGGGATAAATGGAAAGACTGAAATATGGACTGTATATTAGAGTACTGTATCATTGTTAAATGTTCTAAATGCGTTATTTGTAATGTGATGATGCAGGAGAACGTCCTTGTTCTTGGCAGGTAACTGCTGAAAGAAGTGGTGAATTATCAGTAGTCTACAACTAACTCTTGAAAGGTCCAGTGAAATTAAATACACAAATGGGAGAGAGAGAACACCAGAGCCGAAGTGAGCACACAACAATAAGGCAAAATGGTGCATCCAAGTGAAGGGCGGGTTTATAAATATTCAGTGTAGGCCGGGCGCGGTGGCTCAAGCCTGTAATCTTGAGCACTTTGGGAGGCCGAGACGGGCGGATCACAAGGTCAGGAGATCGAGACCATCCTGGCTAATACGGTGAAACCCCGTCTCTACTAAAAGAATACAAAAAACTAGCCGGGCGACGAGGCGGGCGCCTGTAGTCCCAGCTACTTGGGAGGCTGAGGCAGGAGAATGGCCTGAACCTGGGAGGCGGAGCTTGCAGTGAGCTGAGATCCGGCCACCGCACTCCAGCCTGGGCGACAGAGCCAGACTCTGTCTCACAAAAAAATAAATAAATAAATAAATAAATAAATAAATAAATAATAAATATTCAGTG
>NW_016814622.1:58614-71206 GCF_001698545.2 Rhinopithecus bieti
AAAATAAATAAAATAAATAAATAAATAAATAAATAAATAAATAAATAAATAAATATTCAGTGTGCTGCTCTTGCAACTTTCCTGTACATCTGAACATTTTCAAAACAAACAGATGGGAAGAAAAAAGGAAAATAGCACGAAATATGTGCAGTAGACATAGTCTGCGTTGCAAGTAAAAGTGCCAAGTCTTTTGCAGACCTTTAACTACAGTTCTGTAGTGCGTTAATGAAAAAGGTAAACATTAAACAATATCCAACAAAAGAAAACAAAAATAAAAATGCCTTGTAAAGGGTGAATGAATTATTTTAAATGTTATGCAACGTACACTATTGACAATTAGAACACAATGCAAATTTAACATTATAACTACCCTAACATAGTCTTTTCACAGCAAAGGTCTGAATTTTTACTGCACCTCCGGTTCACAGCCATAAACAATTATATATGTACAGTAGTAATAATAAAAAAATCATTCTAGCTGGTTGCACTCGGATTGTCAATAATCCACAAATGCTACCAGAGGTAAATTTTTTTACCCGTTACATTTTCTGGAATGACTACCTCATTTTCCAACTTTGAAGTAACAGCTTTTAACTAAAAGGTTGCTTCAAAATGACTATTAAAAAATGGTTCCTATAAAACACTACTGCTTGACCCAAAAAATAAAATAAAGCACACAGCCCAGCTTTCCTCTCAATTGGACACTAAACCAGTACCATGAAAAGGCAGGGAGCCACACTGTAAGCGCTCCCTGCGTTTCTAAAGAATGTTCAAGAAAAGAATGTCAGGTTCGGCCGGGCGCGGTGGCTCAAGCCTGTAATCCCAGCACTTTGGGAGGCCGAGACGGGCGGATCACGAGGTCAGGAGATCGAGACCATCCTGGCTAACACGGTGAAACCCCGTCTCTACTAAAAATACAAAAAAAAAAAAAAAAAAAAACTAGCCGGGCGAGGGGGGGGCGCCTGTAGTCCCAGCTACTCCGGAGGCTGAGACAGGAGAATGGCGTAAACCCGGGAGGCGGAGCTTGCAGTGAGCTGAGATCTGGCCACTGCACTCCAGTCCGGGCCACAGAGCTAGACTCCGCCTCAAAAAAAAAAAAAAAAAAAAAAAATGTCAGGTTCGAGCCAGCATTTAAAAAAATAAAATGAATCACACTCAACTCCCTAAACTTCGATGTAAGAACTACGCACCGGCACCAAAATATGCCTGAACGGGACTTGGGTCGGCTCTCCGAGACCCCAAAGTTCCCAACATAGCCCCAACCCCTCGAGCTTCCCCCAGGGGCACCGGCTTCTTACAGCCGAGGGGGATTCGGGGTCCATATGCGGAGCCGCCACAGCAGAAGGCGACGACGCCCGGCCCCACAGGTCCCTCAAGCTCCCCAGTCCCTCCCGCCCCACCACTCGCTCTCCAGTCCCTGCCGCCATCCCCGGTCCCACTCACTCTTCATCTTGGATGCGGAAGAGACAACCCCTTGCCGACACTGGACGGAAAAGAAAGAGGCAGGAACGGTGTCCCCCTGTTTTCCACTTCCCTGAGGCGGGGTCCCGCACTAGGATCTCCGTAGTGGTCCCTCGAAAGAGAGCGTTAGCATCCGACCGCCATGTTGTGTCCCTGTCACCCTAGCAACCATCAGGCCCTGAACCCCACGAGCTGTCGCTCGCGCGTGCGCAAGCGGCTCCGCCCGTATACGCGTGCGCAGTGCAGCCCGTCCGCTCAGCCGGGTTGCTAAGCAACCTCTCCGCCGCTTCCATGTAAATACTGTGCCAATTCCCCGCCTTGGCGCAGAAGCGACTTTCACCCGGCTCGCTTTCCCTGCTGGCCTGGGAACTGAGCGATTTGGAACCCACTACGTGGACGATTGCCTTGAGCTTTAATTGGGCTTGGGAGCTTCTACGCGAATTTTTTTTTTTTTTTTTTTTTTTTTGAGACGGAGTCTCGCTTTGTCTCGCGGGCTGCAGTGCAGTGGCACGAGCTTGACTGACTGCAACCTCCCACTCCCGGGTTCAAGCGATTCTCCTGCCTCAGCCTCCTGAGTAGCTGGAATTACAGGTTTCCCCCCAACAAACCCGGCTAATTTTTCTATTTTTAGTAGAGACGGGGTTTCACCATGTTGGCCAGGCTGGTCTCGAACTCCTGACCTCAAGTGATCAGCCCGCCTTGGCCTCCCAAAATGCTGGGATAACAGGCGTGAGCCACAGCCCCTGGGCAGTTTTTCTTTTCTTTTTCTTTTTTTCTTTTTTGAGACAGAGTCTCGCTCTGTTGCCCAGGTTGGAGTGTAATGGAGTGATCTCGGCTCACTGCAACCTCTGCCTCCCGGGTTCAAGCAATTCTCCTGACTCAGCCTCCTGAATAGCTGGGATTACAGGCATATACCACAATGCCTGGCTAATTTTTTTTTTTTTTTAGTAGAGATGGGGTTTCACCATGTTGGCCAGGCTGGTCTTGAACTCCTGACCTCAAGTGATCCGTCTGCCTTGGCCTCCCAAAGTGTTGGGATTACAGGCATGAGCCACCACTCCCAGCTCGTTCAACAAATATTATTGAACACCTATTTGCCAGGTATTGCTGTAGGCATGTGGGATACATGAATAAAAAAGACTGGCACCAAAGCATCTCATGATGTTTCAGAGCAATAGGGATAGTGAGAAGTTCCAAAAGTATCAAAAGAGAAAAACTGATCATATTCAAAAGATTGGGTTCCAGCATGATGTTGGACTTCTCAGCAAAAAACTAGACACAGCAGACAGAGAAGTGCAGCTTTCCAAGTACCAAGGGACAGTAACCTCTATCCTAAAATTTTCTAATTATTATCCCAGTGTGAGGGTAAGAAGAAAGATGTGGGCCAGGCAAAGTTGCTCACGCCTGTAATCCAGGCACTTTGGGAGGCCAAGGCAGGAGGATCACTAGAACTCTGAAGTTCGACACCAATCTGAGCAAGATAGGGAAACCCCATCTCTACCAAAAATACAAAAATGAGTCAGGCATGTTGGCACATGCCTGTGGTCCCAGCTACTTGAAAGGCTGAGGAGGGAGGATCCTTGGAGCCCAGAAAGTCGAGGCTACAGTGAGCCATGATCATGCCACTGCACTTCAGCCTGGGTGACAGAGTGAGATTCCATCTCAAAAAAAAAAAAAAAAAAAAAAAAAAAAAAAAAAAAAAAAAGGAAGGAAGGAGGAAGGGGGAGAGGAAGAGAGAGAGAGAAAGAGAGAAGAGAGAAAGCAAGCAAAGCAAGCAAGAAAGATGTATTCAGATATGCAAGATCTCATTTACTTTCCATGAGCCATTTCTTGGGAAACCAATGAAGAACGTTCAGAACCCAAATGAAAGGTAAGTAAAAGAGGCAGCAACCTGGAATTAGGAAGCAGAGGACCCAACAAAGAAAAAGGGGAAAGGGATTCCCAGGATGGTGGTGAAGACCCGCCCAGGATTAAACTGGGGCAGGCCTGGAGAACCACCAATCCAGGTTGGACCAGGAGGATGGGAAGCTCTGGAAGGATATCTCCCAACTTAAACATAGAAAACAATTGCTACATTATCTCAAGTATTTGATTACATTAAGAGCAGTTTCATAATTCTGGCAGAAAGTCAGTGACTGTTACATAGAAAAGTATGCAAACCAAATGCAAAGGAAAACAAGAAGTTCCATTAGAAAGGAATGTAATTACAGTACACTATGTGGCTCAGTTGAGAACAGTGTTGACATAGTCATAGCAATATAAACACTGACTATTGATTTCAGTAAAACTTGGTAGTATTAGTATTTGGGGATGATGAGAGAGGGAAAGTGTACATGCATTGGGGGAATGTTGGCAAAAGAACCTCACTTAGCATAGAATGAAGTCAATAGATAAAGTCTAAAATTGAAAAAAAAATAAGAATTAGAAGTAAAATAATATATTTTAGGATTATTGGAGTAAAAAAAGAAACTCCTTGAAAAACTCATAGTGGGCAGGACATGGTGGCTCACACCTATAATCTTAGCACTTTGGGAGGCCAAGGTGGGAGGATCACTGGAGCCCAGGAGTTCAAAACCAGCCTGGGCAACATAGTGAGATCTCATTTCTGTAGAAAAAAATATATATAAATAAATTTAAAAGTTCACAGTGATTGCCTCTGGGGAGTTGGACTGGGCTGCAGGGAACGGGTGGAGTAGGAGAATACTATCTTTTATAATAAGGCTTTTAGTATTATGACTTTTAAAACTGCAATTGTTTTACTTTCATAAATATAAAATGTTAATTTCAAAAAGCTTCGTTGTATGTTTATTAAGAAAAATCAGAAAATCAGATTACTAAATGTATAAACATTTAATAGGAGGAAGGCCAAAGATGGCCCGAAATCCACCGGAAGCCAGGAGACAGCCTGGGACGGTCTCCCTGGGAGCCTCCAAAGGAAGCGACCTTCCCGACACCCTGACCTTGGATGTCTGCCCGCCAGAACTGTGAGGCCATGTATTCTGTTGTGTGGCCACTTACCTTGTATAAACATTTAATAGGGTTTCTTTTAATTTTATTTCTAAATGAGTTCATTTAGAAGAATTCAATCTGTTTTATAAATTAAAGCTTTACTCAGGAATGCATGAAACTGTACATGTTATGAGTTATCCATCGAATCGTGTCCCCCGGAAAAGATGTTGAAGTCCTAACCTGCAGTACCTCAGATTGTGACCTTTCTTGGAGATAGGGTCTTTACAGAGGCAATCAAGTTAAAGTGAGGTCTTCGGCCGGGCGCAGTGGCTCAGGCCTGTAATCCCGACACTTTGGGAGGCCAAGGCGGGGGTATCACTTGAGGTCAGGACTTCAAGACCAGGCTGGCCAACATGGTGAAACCACGTCTCTACTAAAAAGACAAAATTAACCGGGCGTGGTGGCTCACGCCTGTAATCCCAGCTACTCAGAAGGCTGAGGCAGGAGAATCGCTTGAACCCGGGAAGCGGAGGTTGCAGTGAGCCGAGCCAAGATCGCGCCATTGCCCTCCAGCCTGGGCAACAAGAGGGAAACTCCGTCAAAAAAAAAAAAAAAAAAGGGGGGGGGTCTTCAGGGTGGCTTTAGTCCATTATGATTGGCGTCTACACAAAAGGGGCGATTTAGACACAGGGACACACAGGGAAAATAGCATATGAAGATGCAGGCAGAGATCAGGGTGAAGCTTCTGCAAGCGAAGGAAGGCCAAAGTTGGCCGGAAATCCACCAGAAGCCGCCAGGAGACAGCCTGGGGCGGTCTCCCTGGGAGCCTCCGAAGGAAGCGACCTTCCTGACACCCTAACCTTGGACATCCGCCTGCTAGAACTGTGAGGCCATATATTCTGTTATGCGGCCACCTACCTTAAAACACTCTGTTGTGGCCGACTTGGGAAACTAACACAGCGGGTCGTTACTGTCAGACCAAAGGTTCCAGCTTATAAACAGAATAAAACATTTCATAAGTTGAGTTTAAAGAAAATAGATTATTTAAAATGCACATGGGCCCCCCGCCCCACATTAAAAACAAAAAACAAAACAAAACAAAACAAAACAAAATGCAAGGCGGAGGTTGCAGTGAGCAGAAATCGCGCCACTGCACTCCAGTCTGGGCACAAGAGCGAGACTCCGTCTCAAAAACAGAAAGCAAAAACACGAAAGCAAGCCCGAATGGTATTCTGTACCACTTAATTCTAGAAGTATGTAGATTTGTGTTTTCGTCACTCAAAGAATGAGAATTAGGGTTTGTCTAAGAAGAGCTTTAAGAACGGGTGAGAAGGGGAGGGAGAGGTCCCGAGGACAGAAAACTGCTGGCCCGCGCCCGCCCTACGGACTGCACGTGGGTCGCCCGAAGCCTGGGTTCGGGACTGACGGCGCAGGTCTCGGGTGCCCTCTAGCGGCCGATGTCAGTCACTGCGCCCCCGCCCCGACGTGTCCAGTCCACTCCGCCCACTTGGGACGCGTGGCGTGAAGTCCCGGTAATGCCACGGCTGCACCCACAAGGGTTGGTCAACTCGGCTTCCTTCAGGAGACCTTGACTGACCACCCGCTGTGTGCCAAGCACTGTTTAGGTGCTGGTGAAATAGAGCCCACTGCTCCTGGAGTTCGCTCCAGCGGTGGGAGGCGGACGGTTAGCAGCGGGAATAAGCGATGGAGAGGGGTCGGGCCGGGAACCGCAGGGATCCTGGGTGCGGGTTGCGATTGCAAATGGGGGCATCGGGGAAACCTCCCTGAGTAAATGACATTTAAGCAGCGACCACGACGAGGAGGAGGAGTTTTGACATTGTCTGCAGGAAAGGTGGTCCAGGAAGAGGAAAGGAAGCGCAAAAGCCCCAGCACAGGAGCAAGGGCCCGGGAGGAGGCGGAGGGGGCTGCCGCGGAGGGAGCCGGGCAGGGGTGCAGGAGGGCAGAGGCGAAAGATGCAGGTCCGGTGGTGTCTTTGTTTTCTTTTGTTTTGTTTTGTTTTTGAGACGGAGTCTCGCTCTGTCGCCCAGGCTGGAGTGCAGTGGCGCGATCTCAGCTCACTGCAAGCTCCGCCTCCCGGGTTCACACCATTCTCCTGCCTCAGCCTCCCGTGTAGCTGGGACTACAGGCGCCCGGCACCGCGCCCGGCTAGTTTTTGTATTTTTAGTAGAGGCGGGGTTTCGCCGTGTTAGCCAGGATGGTCTCGATCTCCTGATCTCGTGATCCGCCCGTCTCGGCCTCCCAAAGCAAAATGCTGGGATTACAGGCGTGAGCCACCGCGCCCGGCCTTTTTTTTTTTTTTTTTGAGACGGAGTCTCGTTCTGTCGCCCAGGCTGGAGTGCAGTGGCAAGATCTCGGCTCACGGCAAGCTCCGCCTCCTGGGTTCACACCATTCTCCTGCCTCATCCCTCCGAGTAGCTGGGACTACAGGCGCCCACCACCACGCCCGGCTAATTTTTTGTATTTTTAGTGGAGATGCTGTTTCACCGTGTTAGCCAGGGAGGTCTCAAACTCCTGACCTCGTGATCCACCTGCCTCGGCCTCCCAAAGTGTTGGGATTACAGGCATGAGCCACCGCGCCCGGCCGGGTGGTGTCTTTCAACAGGATGTTACCCTGGGCGTAGGGTTGTCAGATATAGCACAGGTATTCTTTTAGTGTAAGTATGACCCAAATATGGCATGGGACATACTTACACTAAAAAAAAAAAGCTTCATTGTCCTTCTGCAATTCAATTTTAACCCGGTATCTTGATCTATATTTGCTAAATTTGGCAGGCCTTTTAGGGCTGGGGCAAAAGGGGAGAGTGTGAACAGAGAAATGACTTGATCTGACTATTTTAAACCCATGTGACTTACCTATTGCTATGCCATTGTGCTAGGTTCTGGGCATTCATTCAGCTGTAAGCAAAATGGACAGGATGCCTGCACCCCCACCCGTGTTCTGTGAGAGGGCTTTACCCCTTTGGCCTGCTTATCCATCCTTGTCCTTTGGACACTGTAAAGTGCTCCAGACTTCAGGAAGCTTGCCCAGCCTCCCAGCACACCACCTAATCTTCTCTATTCCCTGTAATATCCGCCTTCCTTGCTATGCGGTGAGCTCCATGAGGACAAGGATTAGGTTTCTTTGACTCACAGCTGATTGGGGGCCAGGGCACTGCCAGACTGAATGAGTATGTGTTCACTGAGTGTCCGTTTTTCTAAACCTGGTCCTCTAGCCTTGCTCGTGGAGGGTGACCTACCTAACATCCTTTACATAAAATCTGTTCAAATCAGCTAGACTTGGTTTCTGCTGCTTGTGACATGGAACCCTGATGATACATCAGTCCCAGCAGTTTAGTGGAGTAATCAGAGCAGAATGTGTAGTGTTAAAAATCTGGCCGGACGCAGTGGCTCACACCTGTAATCCTAGCACTCTGGGAGGCCAAGGCAGGCGGGTCACTTGAGGTCAGGAGCTCGAGACCAGCCTGGCCAACATGGTGAAACCCCATCTCTACTAAAAATTAAAAAAAAAAAAAAAAATTAACCGGACATGGTGGTACGCACCTGTAGTCCCAGCTACTTGAGAGGCTGAGGCAGGAGAATCCCTTGAACCAGGGAGGCCTAGGTTACAGTGAGCCGAGACTGCGCCACTGCACTCCAGCCTGGGTAACAGAGCGAGACTCTGTCTCCAAAAAAAAAAAAAAAAAAAAAAGCTGGTGCTCGCTGCTGGTGCTCCTGGAGTGGGAGGGCCACAGCAGCATACCATAGTCAGGCCCTGTAGGAGACCAGCAGGCCTCTGTGGCATGCACGGTGGTGGTTTGTCTTCCTGGCCTTTTCCTTCTCTCTTTTTTTTCATATAGATCCTGTGCTTTTAGAGGTGGATACCATCGTTGCCCACCCAGTGGCTCTTTCAACCCTTCTTTCTACCTTGTACCATGTGATTTATTTACGTGCTCAGTTAACAAGAGAGAGAGCAAAATGAAAACATTTTTTCTGACACTGAAAAAAAAAAAAAAGGAGAGAAATCTATCGTGGTTTGTCCACTCAATGAAACACTGAGGAATCATTTAAAATGACATTCGTAATTGTTTAGGAATATGCTTATTCTAGAACATTAAATGCAAAAAGAAAGATAAAAAATAGACTGCTTCATTGAGCTGAAATCGCGCCACTGCACTCCAGCCTGGCAGACAGAGGGAGATTCCGTCTCAAAAAAAAAAAAAAAGAATGCTTCATACAAGGCTTTGGATTCTGTGTGTGTGTGTATGTATGTATATTTTATATATATATATATATACACACACACGTGTGCAGTAGGAAAAAAACCGGCAGGAAGGAAGCCAAGACCCCAGCGGCCCTTGTTTATTGGGCGATAGGGAATTCGGTGGTTCTTTTGTCCTTTGTCTGTGGTTTTCTGTAGTTTCCAAGCTTGATTTAACCATGCTAAAGGCCTCTGTTACACGAAGTTTCCACGCTGCAGGATTCTCGGAGATAAAAACAACATTGAGTTGGCATGTTTGAAAACCTTCTCACTGTCGAGCTAAGCCTCCCATGTGCAATTTGCATTTTCCCTGTGAAAGAAAGCCGCCTTCGCTGTAGGGAGCCGCCTCCCTTCTCCTTGAAGTCCCCTAGGTCTCAGTTTCTGCATCGGACCAATGGAGGTGACTGTGAAGAGGTCGAAAGTCGCTGCTGGGGCGAAGCGGAATGCAGCCAGCGGCGAGGACTCGGCAGGGAGTCACTAGGGGGCGGGCGCGGGCGTGGAGCCCTCTTAAACACTCCGGTGGCGCGTTAGCGTCAGTTGGCCGGTTAGCTCAGTTGGTTAGAGCGTGGTGCTAATAACGCCAAGGTCGCGGGTTCGATCCCCGTACGGGCCAGCTGCGTTTTTTAATTCCCCCCCCCCCCCCCCAATGAATTCCTTTTGCAACTCTTTTTAAAGATGTTCCTTTCTGGTACTGTAACCGGCGTGCATGCAGGAGCGAATTGCGGAATATTTTGGACTCGGCCCAAAGGTTGTGGAAGGCGGCCTGCTGGGGAGGAACTCAGCGCGCGCTGGGGCGGTGGCTCCTCACCCCGAGTCCGGGCGCCCGCCACCACCTGAAGAGTCTGTTTTAGAATGCCATTGGTTAGGCCTTTTACATTTGTCGTTTTAAAGGACACTCGGGACATCCAAACCAATGCACATCCCCCACCCTCACCCCCCACGTTTCCTGAGGCTGCGTCTGGCCTGGAGGAACCGCCCAGTGAACACAGGTGCTCCCAGATATCACCGCCTAGTGTTCCTTGCAGAGAAGTCTTGGAGTTGAAAATTCAGGTCTGGAATGAATGCATTCCACAAAAGCGTATGGAGGGCTACTGCATGCCCAACACCGTTCTAGGCTGGGAGCAAAACGGTGAGACACAAACCCCAACCCGCGTGGAGACAGTGACCAACCACAAGATGACTGCCATGTTTTTAGTGAGGCGTTCAGGTTGTGGAAGCCTCTGGAACCCTTCTCTTGCTCCCCCCCCCCCGTGTTTTCTTTTCAGAGAGACATCTTAGGCTTCGCATTTCTTCCTCTTAGTTCTGCATTTTGCAGCCAGAGCAAGTGGATGAATTTCTCACTCGATTCAAGTTTCTAGGGTGGTCAGGTGTGTTCAGTTAAACAAAAGCCGGTTGTATAGGGTTAATGCCATTTTACGTCAGGATCCGGCAGGGGCTCCACCTGTTTTCGAAAATTCTACAGTGGAAACAGCTACTAGCTCTGACCTAAACAAGAAGCAGCTCAAAATCTACAGACCTTGGTAAGTGCCCAGAGTGTAGTAAAAGTTCTCAATAAATGCCAGTCGATGGCGCTGCTGCTATTATAAGCAAAGTTAGGAGAGCCTGGGGCAGCCGACACCCAAAATAGACACCTGGACACACGATGGATGTCACATGTTTTAATAGTGGTGCCAGGCACGTTGTTAGATGCAGGGACACAGCATGGAGGAATCGGTGGAGGTTGCTGCCCTCAAGTTTCCTGAGCTTGAAAGGATTTAGAATATGCCACGGTGGCATAAAAATTACTTTGAGCAGAAGGCATTTGAATTCCTGAAATCTGGCTGGGTGTGGTGGCTCATACCTGTTATCCCAGCACTTGGGGAGGCCGAGGCAGGCGGATCACCTGAGATCAGGATTTCAAGACCAGCCTGACCAACACGATGAAACCCCTCTCTACTAAAATACAAAATTAGCCGGGCGTGGGGGCGGACGCCTATAACCCCAGCTACTCAAGAGGCTGAGGCAGGAGAACCGCATGAACCCAGGCGGTGGAAGTTGCAGTGAGCCAAGATCGTGCCACTGCACTCCAGCCTGGGTGACAGAGTGAGACTCTGTCTCAAAAAAAAAAAAAAAAAAAAAAAAAAAAAAAAAAAAAATCCTGAAATCTCTTATCTGCCGAAAAGCAGAGCTTCCCAAGATCTCAAAAGAATCCAATTGTCAGGCCAGGAACAGTAGTTCACGCCTGCAATCCTAGCACTTTGGGAGGCCTAGGCAGGTGGATCACCTGAGATCAGGAGTTTGAGACCGGCCTGGCCAACATGGCGAATCCCCGTCTCTACTAAAAATGCAAAAATTAGCTGGGCATGGTGGCGTGTGCCGGTAATCCCAGCTACTCCAGAGGCTGAGGTGGGAGGATCACCTGAGCCCGGGAGGTCGAGGTTGTAGTGAGCCAAGATCCTGCCACTGCACTCCATCCTGGGTGACAGAGTGAGATCTTATCTCAATAACAGTAATAATAGCAATAATAATAAAATTGTGGTAAGATACCCATAATATAAAATTCACCATTAAAAAATAACACAGAAGAGAGCAACGTGAATGCAATGTATTGATGAGGATGATCGTGATCTTCCAGAACCTTCTCTGACACCACCCAGGCCCCCCGCCTTACTTTACTGGCTTCAGCACTCATCATACTGCGCTGCAAATGCTAGTTTCCTCCTCCTCGGCACCTAGACTGTATACCCCCCGGGGCGGAAACAGCGATTTACCCACCAGGTGCTTAATAGGGGTTTGTTGACCAGTGAACCTCCTGCTCTCCTTGGGGAGAGGAGCTCGGACATGTGTACACACCTGCAGCTACAAGATTCGCAGGGCGCACAGAGCCTCAACCGTAAGAAGGAGAGGCGATCAGGCTGAGGAAGATGGGGCAGTGGAGCCGGATGGATAGAGGGGGGGTTCATTCATTCGTTCACTCATTCGTTTATTCATATTTATTCATCCAGCATTCATGACCTGAGCTTGTATTGTGTTCTGGGCAGGACCTGTGCTGGGCACCGACTGAGTAATATATATCATCTCTCCCTTCAAGGTGCACCCAATCTGGGTGGGTGGGTAGAGAGAAGCTAGGGTGACAAGGCAAAAATTTGGGTGTTGGGAAACACTGTCGTTAACAATTCAAACTGTGGTCCCCTCTCAGATGTATAAATCCAAACGTTTGGGAGTGGGCACAGGACTCTGCATCTCCAGACAGGATCCTCCGCTGATTCAGATGCACGATTACGTCAGAACACTTGGATAGTGTGGTAACTTTTGGGCCAGGGGCTCTGGAACCCCGAAGACTGGAGATCCGGGACAGCTCTCGGAGAAGGTGAGTGTTCTCCGAGAACATCCGTGGCAGGCAATAAGGAAAATAACGTGGGTCGGCTCTGCTGATCAGCCCTAGGAGACGCGGCGTTGTTGGCTGGGGCGGGGCACTCCATGACCTTCCCGGCCAGACACGGTCGCCTTCCGAGGTGTCTTGGCCTGCGAGGCACTCGTAGTCCGCCCCTCTCCCCGGTGACGCACATTGTAGACGCCGTCGCTCAGCGACCGGGGTTCGAGTCCCCGCCTCGGCCGCCATGGCGGATGCGGAACCGGAGGCTGGGGGCGGCAGCGAGGATGGTGGCGGCGGCGGCGGCCCGGCTCCTCCGGGCCAGAGCGGCAGTGTAGCACGTGTGGCCCCGCTGGGCCCCGAGCAGCTGCGGCGGGTCCTGGAGCAGGTGACGAAGGCACAGCCGCCGCCGCCACCGCCCCCCTTCGTGCTGCAGGACGCGGCGCGGCGGCTGCGGGACGCGGCCCAGCAGGCCGTCCTGCAGCGGGGCCCGGGCGCCGAGCCCCCTCGCCCGCCGCGCCTGCTCCCCCCCCAGGTGAGGCGTCGGAGGGACGTGGGGAAACTGAGGCCCG
>NW_016814622.1:71384-83718 GCF_001698545.2 Rhinopithecus bieti
CGGGCGCCGAGCCCCTCGCCCGCCGCGCCTGCTCCCCCCCCAGGTGAGGCGTCGGAGGGACGTGGGGAAACTGAGGCCCGAAGGGTGCCGAGGCCCCGCGGCGGGGCTAGCTGCTCGTCCAGGAAGGCCAGTATCGGCCCGGGTTAAGACTCAGGGCGTCCCCAGGCTGAGCTTCTTAGGAACGGCGTACGGCCCCCACCTGTCACCACCCTGGCATTTTCACCCCAGGAACCTCACTCTAGGAGCGGTGGCTCACGCTGGGCCCTGTGCCTGGAACGCCCTCGTGCCTTCTCTGCCTTCACAGGCCTGCTGGGGGCTTTCGCGTGCTGCCTAGCTCTTCTTACAGGCCTTTGACCGCTCGTTAAGCCTTTGTGGAGCACTTAGAGACCGTGTTCCCAGCACTCCCCACTATGTGCAGGAGGTGAAGCCTTGAACATACTTGAACGAACATAAGGCAGGTTCTGGGGTTGATGGAGGCTGCTTTAAAGTGGGTGGTCCCTTAGGCCAGACACTGGAGCTGAAACATGAATGAATTAAAAGGAACCAACTTAGCTTTTCAGGTGTAAGGTGCCGAGGCCCAGGCTTGGAACAAAGTGAAGCACAATACACTAGTTGGCTGCAGGACTTACCATCCTGGGTGATAGTGACTGATTTGTAACCGCAGTACCCAGCACAGTGCCTGATACACACTTAATGTTTGGAATATGTGAAAGCACTCTATACCACGAAACATCCTTTCCCATTGGGTTTATTTCCTGGGCCACACACCTTTTGGTTGCTAGGGGAGTGATAACTGGAACACCGTCGCCCAACTGCGGAGGGTGTAGCATAGCGCCTGAAGCCAGAGGGCCTGCATGGTATCTGTAAAATTCCATCCCATTTCAGCACTGGGGTCTCACCCCAAAATTGCCAAAAGAAGAGAGCTTTTTCCACTAGAAGAAACGGATTAGAGAATAGAATCAGGAACCTTTGCTCTTGAGTTTTTTTGACTAATGTTAGCTGCTTGGGGTTGTGTCCAGTCAATCATCAAGACTGGAGAGTTGTCTTGCAAAGGTTTAGGAAGACAGTGTGATTCTGCCCAGATGCCACACTATCGCTATGTAGAGGTGTGACCTTGGGTAACTCAACCTTTTTGGACTTCGGTCTGGGTCAGAAGGCTGCAAGACGCCTTCCAGGGGCAGCCATCTGCAAAGCCTCTGCTCTGCAACGGGCACTGTGCTGGGCTGCTTAGTTTTCAGCAGGGTTTTTGTACCGGCATTTTGCAGGTGGGAAACAAGCTCAGTGAGGTTGCGTGGCTTTGCCCAAGGTCCCTCAGGTGTGGCTGCTCTCCCGAGCCCCTGTACTCCTCACCATACCCTGCTGAATATGGCCACAGCTTTTTGGGTTTCGAATCCAAAAATGACATATTTTTCATAAAGTAGGAGCAAACTTAATCAAGGTTAGGTAGCATGATGGGATTGTATTTTGTAGCTAATCTAATGGAGACGATATAAATTCTACCTGCAATAATGTACCTTTGCAGCACATTCTGCTAATACTCTTTCAGCCCCAGCTGTGTCATGGAGGCCACAAAGGCAAACTGGATGTATACTTTGCCCCTCAGTAGTTTATGAACTAACAGGAGATAAAACAAGACCCATAGCCGGGCACAGTGACTCATGCCTGTAATCCCAGCACTTTGGGAGGCCGAGACTGGCGGATCACAGGTCAGGAGTTCTAGACTAGCCTGGCCAATATGGTGAAACCCTGTCTCTACTAAAAATACAAAAATTAGCTAGGTGTGGTGGTGGGCGCCTGTAATCCCAGCTCGGGAGGCTGAGGCAGGAGAATCACTTGAATCCAGGGGGTGGAGGTTGCAGTGAGCCGAAATTGCACCACTGCACTCCAGCCTGGGGGACAGAGTGAGACTCCTTCTCAAAAAAAAAAAAAAAAAACAACAAAATACCCAGATAACTTCTAATCAAGGCCAGAAAGCTAAAGATAGTGAAAAGAACTAAAAGTATTTAGAGAAAGGGAGATTGTTCCTGGCTGAGGAGATCAGAAGCAGCTTTGTTGAAGAGGTGGTATCTGAACTAGATTTGAAAGGGTGAGTCTGGGTTGAAAATGCAGAAGAGGAGAGGCAGGTTCTGCGGTGGGTGGTGGGGTACATTTCAACAACCACAGCAGAAGGCCCAGTGTTTGCTGTGGGGGATGGTGTGGATCAGGAGCACAGACCAGTGGACACACTTGGGTCAGATCGGGGCCCCGTCTCTCCCGACCCTCCCTCTTTCCACCCCACGGAAATTTCCAGTGCCATCCAGCATGCTGTGCCCCTTTTCATGCATCCGTGCATTTACACATGGATGTATGCCCTTTTTCACCTGGCAAAAATTCCCAGCCTTCAAAATGCCCCTCAGAGATCACTGCTTCTGGGCAGCCCACTACCTCTGGGCCGTTTCTGCCTCTTTATTGCACCTGTTGTACCATGATGACGTTTTTCCTGTCTGCCTCACCTGTCTGCATTCCTTAGGGAACCTTGTCTGCCTTCGGAATAGTCAGTGGAGCTTTTGAAAGGGCAGATCTTGGGGCCCCACCCCAGGAGATCCGATTCAGCAGGTCTGCAGGGACTGAGGCATGGCAGGGGAAACCGCCCACCATCTCAAGGGTGAGGCTACGACTTGGCTAGTATGTATTCTACCCAGAAATACTTAGTGTTAGCTGAGTTAACTAAACATAACAAAGTATAAGCATAATACCCACAGGGTAAGCCAGTCAGGACAGAGGATAAATACATTAGTAGTCTGGTTTTGCCACTGTGGTTATCCTAAAACAGTAGGGTTTAGTGTATTTTTATATATGTATTCTGTTTTTGTTTTGGGGTTTTGTTGAAACAGGGTCTTTCTTTCTCACCCAGGTTGGACTGATCTCGGCTCACTACAGCCTGGAACTCCCAGGCTCAAATGATCCTCCCACCTCAGCATTCTGAGTAGCTGGGGCTACGGGCATGCACCATCATGCCTGGCTAATTTAGAAATGTTTTGTAGAGACAGGGTCTCACTATGTTGTCCAGGCTGGCCTTGAACTCCTGGCCTCAAGCAATCCTCCCACCTCAGCATCTCAAAGCACTGGGATTACAGGTGTGACTGACAGTAACATGAAAGAGATGGGGTTCTTGAGGGATATGCACAGTCAATCTCGTCATTTGATTCACAAGTAGCCCAGGAGTTGAGGACTCCCAGGGCTATGGTGCCAGCTCTGTACAATTCTTCATACAAAGTGTTGGCTAATCTCTGCTATTTGTACTAGAATAACAAGAAACAGATGAGAGACACACTCCAGCTTGATCTCAGTGAGGATTTTTATTCTGTCCTGTGTGACATTTTTGGTGATGCTCCACTGTTTGAGGGTCACACCAGAAGGTTCAGTCCAAAGAGGGCCACTTGGTGATCCCAAATAAGTGATTCTCAACCGAGGGCAGTTTTGCCCCACAGGGGGCACTTGGCAATGTCTTCATTGTCAGGACTCGGGATCACTGCTGGCATCTAGTGGGTAGAGGCAGAGATGCTGCTGGACATCCTCCAGCCACCCATGTCAAAGGATTATGTTCTGAAATGTTGATTGGGAAATCGTGCTCTGGATGATGAGGTTTGCCTCTTTTTCTCCCTGGAGGAAAATGCTCATTATTTCTGCTCTGTGAGGGCTTCTTTCTTTTGCTTCCCCGTCCTTCTCCCCTAAGCTGTATGACAGCTGTTTCCCTGACACCTGGAACAGTGTTTCTGGCACGCGGTCAGTGCTCAATCAATATTTGTGGGATGTTATTGAAGGTAGTTCTCCCCTTTGGTAGGTGTTTTGCTATTATAGAGAGTGCTGCTTTGAACTTTGTAGAACAGAACATCTTTGTGGCCACCTGACTTTTTTTATACAATCCAGGAAATGGAATTACTGGATCAAAAAGCACACGTATTTGAAATTTTGTTAGATATATTTGTAAAAAGTTATTGAAGATACTCAGCCCTACGCCTAGGTGCATGCCCCCAGAGAAACTCACGCATATACCCACATACATCGTGAGGATTCAGAGCAGACCTTAGGAACAGAAGGCTGGAAACCACCTGTCCATCAACAGGAGACTGGTGTACTCATACTGCAGAGAAAATGAACCCCTGAGACCTACCCATGTTAATGTGGATAAAATTCACAAAGCAAAATGAAGAAACCTAGAAAAGGCCTTTGAAGTTGCAGGAGATGATAGCATTTATATAAAGTTGAAAAACATTTCAGAGCTGAACTATATATTTTTAGAAATATCTGCATATGCCATATAAATTTTTAAAAAGCATAAGAATGCTAAACATGGGAGGCCAAGGCGGGTGGATCATGAGATCAGGAGATTGAGACCATCCTGGCTAACATGGTGAAACCCCATCTCTACTAAAAATACAAAAAATTAGCCGGGCATGGTGGCGGGCGCTTGTAATCCCAGCTACTCGGGAGGCTGAGGCAGGAGAATGGCGTGAACCCAGGAGGCGGAGCTTGCAGTGAGCCGAGATCGCGCCACTGCACTCCAGCCTGGGCGACAGAGTGAGACTCCATCTCAAAAACAAACAAACAAAAAAAGAATGCTAAACAGCACATTCAGGACAGGGTGAAGAAACGGGCATGCAGGTTGGGCAATAGGAAGCTGGGTAACATTGTTCCTTAGGGCTTTTTTGTGGCTTCCAGAATTTCATTAAAACTTTTTAAAAAACATGGGCCCACATTATGAATTACATCTGCTTTTAGAGTACTAAAAACTCCAAAAACACATGGGTAACGCCGGGCACGGTGGCTCACACCTGTAATTCCAGCACTTTGGGAGGCCGAGGTGGGCGGATCATGAGGTCAGGAGTACGAGACCACCCTGACCAACATGGTGAAACCCCATCTCTACTAAAAATAAAAAAATTAGCTAGGCATGGTGGTGGGCGCCTGTAATCCCAGCTACTCAGGAGGCTGAGGCAGGAGAATCGCTTGAACCTGGGATCTGGAGGTTGCACTGAGCCAGGATAGCGCCACTACACTCCAGCCTGGACAACAGAGCGAGACTCCATCTTAAAAAAAAAAAAAATAGCTAGCATGGTGGCACACACCTGTGATCCCAGCTATTCAGTAGGCTGAGGCAGCAGAATCGTTTGAACCTGGGAGGTGGAGGTTGCAGTGGCACTCCAGCCTGGGCGACAGAACAAGACTCCATCTCAAAAAAAAAAAAAACATAAAACAAAAAACTGGCCAGGTGTGGTGGCTCACGCCTGTAATCCCAGCACTTTGGGAGGCTGAGGCAGGTGGATCGCCAGAGGTCAGGAGTTTGAGACCAGCCTGAATGATGAAACCCCGTCTCTACTAAAAATACAAAAATTAGCTGGGGTATGGTGGCATGCACCTGTAGTCCCAGATACTTGGGAGACTGAGGCAGGAAAATCACTTGAACTCGGGAGGTGGAGGTTGCAGTGAGCCGAGATTGTGCTGTTCCACTCTAGCCTGGGCGACAGAGCGAGAGTCGATCTCAAAAGAAAAAAAAACCCACATAGGTAGAACTGTTAAGAAGGCTCTTATTATCTCTTAATTGGTCATGAAATCAACTTAGTGGATTATGACTAGTATTTTTTAAAAAGTGATGTAGAATAGGGTTAGGTTGGTGGCTCACGCCTATAATCCTGTAATCCCAGCACTTTGGGAGGCCAAGGCAGGTGGATCAATCACTTGACGTCAGGAGTTTGAGACCAGCCGGCCAACGTGGTGAAACCTGTCTCTACCAAAAAATTCAAAAATTAGCTGGGTGTGGTGGCAGCTACTCAGGCTGCTGAGATGGGAGAATTACTCAAACCAGGAGGCAGAAGTTGCAGTGAGCCGAGATCGCGCCACTGCGCTCTAGCCTGGGTGACAGAGTGAGACCCTGATCTCGTAAAAGAAAAAAAAAGTGATGTAGAATAGATACAATCAGTGGGCATTTATATAGGAATGGTAACTAGTTCCATCAACTTTTTATTTATGTATGCAGATATTTATATACACGTGTACTGGGTCATAATGTAAAGTGTATCATAGTGATCTCTGTTTTTGTTTTTTGAGATGGAGGCTCACTCTGTTGCCCAGGCTGGAGTGCAGTGGTACAATCTCAGCTCACTGTAACCTCCTCCTCCCGGGTTCAAGCGATTCTCATGCCTCAGCCCGCCGAGTAGCTGGGATTACAGGCATGCATCAACACGCCCAGCTAATTTTTGTGTTTTTAGTAGAGATGGAGTTTCACCATGTTGGCCAGGTTGGTCTCGAACTCCTGACCTCAAGTAATCAGCCTGCCTCGGCCTCCCAAAGTGCTGGGATTACAGGTTGAGCCACCAAGCCCAACTTACATCACTGTGGTCTCTGGTCAGAAAGGTCTGGAAAACACCACCTTAGTAGAAACACATTACATCAATTTTTATATGTAAGATATAATTTAGAAAAAACGTCAATAATGGGTTTATGATGAGAGTGAAACTGCAGACACGTTGATAAGCTCAATGCTTCTTTTCTCTTTCTTGTCTTTCTGTACATAAGCAACTAGAAGCCATTTGTGTCAAGGTAACATCTGGAGAAATGAAAGGTCAGGAAAAGCCAATGCCCTTACCAGCCACAATCCAGCCCCAAACTGCAAGACAGAGCCAGCCACCCCAGGGGAATTCCTGCCTCGTGGGACTCCACATCAGCAGCCCTCAGCTGCTCAGGGTACAGCCGCTTGTGAGAACCGAGCCACAGTCGTGCTTCCTAAGTGACTTGCGCCAACCTCCTCCTCAGGTGTTCATACAGAGACCACTGCCAGCCCTCCAGGTGGTCCCTGCAAAGAAAGTCCCAGCCCCCAAGACTCCAAATGAACAGGGCTCAATGTTGACTCCTTTATCTGCCTCCAACCCGCTGGCAGTAACATCTCTTTCATCCAGTTCAGCACATCCATTTGTTTCCAACTTGCATACAAAACATACTGAGAAACTGAAAAAATCGTTAAAAGTAAAGACACGTTCTGGACGGGTATCTCGACCTCCCAAGTATAAAGCTAAAGATTATAAGTTCATAAAAACAGAGGATTTGGCAGATAGTCATCTGTCAGATTCTGATGATTATTCAGAACTCTGTGTGGAAGAAGATGAAGATCAGAGAGAGAGGCACACGCTCTTTGACTTATCGAGCTGCTCCCTGAGGCCCAAAAGCTTTAAGTGTCAGACTTGTGAAAAGTCATATATAGGAAAGGGGGGACTGGCCCGACATTTTAAACTTAATCCAGGCCATGGCCAGGTGGACCCTGAGATGGTGCTGTCTGAGAAAGCCAATGCAAGCACCCTCCAGGGGTGCACGGAGGAAAGGACGCTCAGCCTGACCTCCCCGGGGCTGTCCATGCCAGCGGCTCCTTGCGAGGGAGGGGCCCGCTCCTGCTTGGTGACAGAGTCAGCACACGGTGGCCTGCAGGTAATATTTCTGTCTGGGTATGTGTCTTTTTATTTAGTCATTCTCAGACTGCTATAAAGAAACACCTGAGACCGGGTATTTTATAAACGAAAGAGGTTTAGTTGGCTCACGGTTCCAGACTGTACAGGAAACATGGTGCTGGCATCTGCTCGGCTTCTGGGGAGGCCTTGGGAAACAGATTCAGGGTGAAGGCAGAGTGGGAGCAGGCACCTCATGCGGCCACAGCAGGAACAAGGAGCAGGGGGAGGTGTCACACACTCATTTATTTTTTTGAGACGGGTGCTGGCTCTGTAATCCAGGCTGGAGCACAGTGGCCTGATCTTGGCTCACTGCAACCTCTGCCTCCCCAGTTCAAGTGATTCTCCTGCCTCAGCCTCCCAAGTAGCTGGGATTACAGGTACCCGCCACCACGTCTGGCTAATTTTTGTATTTTTGGTAGAGATGAAGTTTCACTATGTTGGCCAGGCTGGTCTTGAACTCCTGACCCCAGGTGATCCGCCTGCCTCAGCCTCCCAAAGTGCTGGGATTACAGGTGTGAGCCGCCACGCCCAGCGAGCACACACTTTTAAACAACCAGATATCATGAGAACTCACTATCGTGAGAGCAGTGCCAAGGGGATGTTGCTGAACCAGCCATGAAGGTTCTGTCCCCATGATCCAGCAGCCACCTCCCACCAGGCCCCACCTCTATCGTTGGGGATTACACTTCAACATGAGATTTGGTGGGGACACATGTTCAAACCAAATCAGTCCCAGTTCCTGCCCCTGCCTGCTCATCATCCATACACTGACCTTTACGGTGTCTGATGGGGACTCAGGTGAAAGCTTAGGCGGGACCAGAATCATTCTAGTGGAGGATCTGAGACCCCCATGTTGTCTGCACTGCTGCCCAACAGGCCAGGAGATGTATGTCTTCTGTGTGTCGGCATGATTTCGTGAGCACATCTGATGGGAATGTATCCGTCAGCTCTTTAGGTTTGGTCAGTAAAACCAATGGCGGTGCACTCGTGGCTGACGCTGCCATTACAGAGGGTGTTGTTGAGAAAAGGAGTCCCCGGGGGTGCTTCTGGAGTGTCAATAGCCCCTGGCTGCTTAGCGTGTCCTCTCCCCCTTCTACACCTTCTGAAACTCCTGATAAAGCAGGTGTGAGTCGCTATGAGTTTGCATTATCACATAAAAAATTTTTTTTCTAAAATATTTTATTGGGCCGGGTGCAGTGGCTCACGCCTGTAATCCCAGCACTTTGGGAGGCCGAGGCGGACAGATCACCTGAAGTGACAAGTTCGAGACCAGCCTGGCCAACATGGTGAAACCCCATCTCTGCTAAAAATACAAAATTAGCCAGGTGTGGTAGCACATGCCTGTAGTCCCAACTACTTGAGAGGCTGAGGCAGGAGAATTGCTTGAACTTGGGAGGCGGAGGTTGCAGTGAGCCAAGATGGCACCATTGCACTCCAGCCTGGGCAACAACAGCAAGACTCCATCTCAAAAAAAAATATATATATATATATATATACACACACACACACACACACACATACATATATATAGTAGTAAAATACACATAGCATGACATTTACTGTCTTAACCATATTTAAGTGTATGGTTCAAGGGTATTAAATACATTCACAGTGTTGTGCAACCATCACCCCCACACATCTCCAGAACTCCTCATCTTCTAAAACTAAAACTCCGAGCTTCACGTTGGGCAAGTGAAAAAGAAACAAAAAACTAAAACTCTGTCCCTGTAAACACCAGCTCTCCATTCCCCTTTCCCCCAACCCCGGCAGCCACTATTCTACTTTCTGTCTTCTATGATTTTGACTACTCTAATTTCCTTATAGAAGTGGAGTCACAGGATATTTGTCTTTCTGTGGCTGGCTTATTTCACTTAGCACGATATCCACGGTTCATGTTGTAGCCAATGTCAGAATGTCCTTCCTCTGTAAGACTGAGTAATAGCTCACTGTGTGGACATACCACATGTTGCTTACTCATCTGTCAGTGGACACTTGGGTTGCTTTTACCTTCTGGCTTTTGTGAATGATGCTGCTATGAACACGGATGTTCAATTACATCTTGAGACCCTGCTTTCTATTTTTTTTCTTTTTTGAGACGGAGAATCGCTCTGACACCAGGCTGGAGTGCAGTGGCGTGATCTCAGTTCACTGCAACCTCTGCCTCCTGGGTTCAAGCTGTTCTCCTGCCTCAGCCTCCCGAGTAGCTGGGACTACAGGCGTCCGCCACCATGCCCAGCTAAGTTTTTGTATTTTTAGTAGAGACGGAGTTTCACCATGTTAGCCAGGATGGTCTCAATCTCTTGACCTTGTGATCCACCCGCCTTAGCTGCCCAAAGTGCTAGGATTACAGGCATGAGCCACCACGCCCAGCCCAGTTTCTTTGGGTATATATCCAGAGGTGGAATTACTAGATTTTAAGTGGAATTATTTTATTTTATTTTCAAATTGTTCATTGTGTTTAGAAATGCAGTATTTACTTTTATTTTATTTTTTTTCAGTTTGGCTCTGTTGCCCAGGCTGGAGTGCAGTGGTGTGATCTCGGCTCACTGCAACCTCCACCCCCTGGTTGCAAGCAATTCTCCTGACTCAGCCTTTCTAGTAGCTGGAATTACAGGCATGTGCTACCATACCTGGTTAATTTTTGTACTTTTAGTGGAGACGGGGTTTCGCCATATTGGCCAGGCTGGTGTCCAATTTCTGGCCTCAACTGATCTACCCACCTCAGCCTCCCAAAATGCTGGGATTATAGGCATAAGCCACCGCACCCAGCCTCATTTATTAATTTTACTTCTTTCTTTCTTTCTTTTTTTTTTTTTTTGAGATGAAGTTTTGCTCTGTCACCCAGGCTGGAGTGCAATGGCGCAGTATCAGCTTACCGCAACCTCCACCTCCTGGGTTCACACGATTCTCCTGCCTCAACCTCCCGAGTAGCAGGGATTACAGGTGCCCGCCACCATGCCCAGCTAATTTTTTGTATTTTTAGTAGAGACACGGGTTTCACCATGTTGGCCAGGCTGGTCTTGAACTCCTGACCTCAGGTGATCCGCCTGCCTCGGCCTCCCAAAGTGCTGGGATTACAGGCATGAGCCACCGCTTTATTTCTTTTTCTTGCCTAAGTGTCCTGGCTAGAACTTCCAGCACTGTGTTGAACAGAAGTAATGAATGCAGGCATCCTTGCCTTGTTCCTGCTTTTAGAAGAAAAGTTTTCAGTTTTTCACCATTGAGCGTGATGTGGGTTTTTCATATATGGCTTTTATTATGTTGAGGTAGTTTCTTCTATTGGTTTGTTGAGTGTTTTTATCATGAAAGGGTGTTGAATTTTGTCCATGCTTTTTCTGCATCAACTGAGATGATCATATTTTTTTCCTTCATTCTGTTAATATGGTATATTACACTGATCAGCTTTCATATATTGAACCATCTTTGCTTTCTAGGGGTAAATCCCACTTGGTCACAGCATACAATCCTGTTAATACGCTGCTGATTTTGGTTTGCTAGTATTTGTTTTTCTGCATCAGTGCTCGTGAGAGATATTGGCCTGTAGTTTCCTTTCTTGTGGCTTCGGCTGGCTTTGGTTTCAAAGAAATGCTAGCCTCATAGAATGAGTGAGGGAGTGTTCTCTCCTCTTTAATTTTTGGAAATGTTTAAATAAAGGATTGCTGTTCATTCTTTAAATGTTTGATAGAATTTGCCAGTGAAGCCGTCAGGTCCAGGAATTTTCTTTGTTGGGAGATTTTTGATTCAATCTCCTCACTACTTTTATGTCTATTCAGATTTTCTTTTCTTTTCTTTTCTTTTTTTTGAGATGGAATCTCACTCTGTCACCCAGGCTGGAGTGCAGTGGCATGATCTGGCTTACTGCAACCTCCAAGCGATTCAAGCGATTCTCCTGCCTCAGGCTCCCGAGTAGCAGGGATTACAGTCATGCACCACCATGCCCAGCTAATTTTTTTGTGTGTATTTTTAGCAGAGATGGGGTTTCACCATGATGGCCAAGCTGGTTTTGAACTCCTGACCTTAAGTGATCTGCCCGCCTCGGTCTCCCAAAGTGCTAGGATTACAGGTGTGAGCCACTGCGCCCGGCCTCAGATTTTCTACTTCTTTGTGATTTAGTTTTGGCAGGTTTTGTGTATGTAGGAATTTGTCCATTCATGTTGTGCAGTAGTTTGTAGTATTTAGTATTCTATTATAATTCTCTCTTTTTATTATTTTTTATTTATTTATTTTTTGAGACGGAGTTTTGCTCTTGTTGCCCAGGCTGGAGTGCAATGGCACGATCTCGGCTCACTGCAATCTCTGCCTCCCGGGTTCAAGGGATTCTCCTGCCTCAGCCTCCCTAGTAGCTGAGATTACAGACACCTGCCACCATGCCAAGCTATTTTTTTGTATTTTTAGTAGAAACGGGGTTTCACTATGTTGGCTAGGCTAGTCTTGAACTCCTGACCTCAAGCAATCCACCTGCCTCAGTCCCCCAAAGTGCTGGCATTACAAAGTGAGCCACCGCTCCCGGCTCTTTTTTTTTTTTTTTTTTTTTTGAGATAGAGTCTCACTCTGTTGCCCTGGCTAGAGTGCAGTGGTGTGATTTCAGCTCACTGCAACCTCCACCTCCTGGGTTCAAGTGATTCTTCTGCCTCAGCCTTCAGGCGTGTACCACCACACCTGGCCAATTTTTGTAATTTTAATAGAGACAGTGTTTCACCATGTTGTCCAGGCTGGTCTCAAACTCCTGACCTCAGGTGATCTACCCGCCTCGGCCTCCCAAAGTGCTGGGATAAAAGGCATGAGCCACTGGCGTGCCTGGCCTTTATTTTATTTTTCTACATTATTTTTTTTTTTTTTTTTTTTTTTTTTTTTTT
>NW_016814622.1:84538-90713 GCF_001698545.2 Rhinopithecus bieti
CACAGAAGTTTTTTTTTTTTTTTTTTTTTTGAGACAGAGTTTCCCTCTTGTCGCCCAGGCTGGAGGACAGTGGTGTGATCTCGGCTCACTGCAACCTCTACCTCCCAGGTTCAAGTGATTCTCCTGCCTTAGCCTCCCAAGTAGCTGGAATTACAGGCTTTTGCCGCCACACCCAGCTATTTTTTTGTATTTTTTTAGTGGAGGTGGGGTTTCACCATGTTGTCCAGGCTGGTCTTGAACTCCTGACCTCAGGTGATCCACTCATCTTGGCCTCCCAAAGTGCTGGGATTACAGGTGTGAGCCACTGTGCCCAGCTCCAGGGAAGTCTTTTGTTTCATTTTGGTCAACATCCCAGGGTTACAGTTTGCTACTCCAGACTTAGAGGCTAGCTAATATTTAAAAAAATTTTTTTTTTTATTTTTAGACAGGGTCTTACTCTGTCACAGTGTTGCAACCATGGTTCACTGCTGCTTCAGTCTCCAGGGCTCAACCTTCTGGGCTCAAGGAGTCCTCCCACTTCAGCCTCCCAAGTAGCTGGGATTGCAGAACACACCACCAGGCCTGGCTAGTTTTTGTATGTTTGTAGAGATAGGGTTTTACCATGTTGTAGAGGCTGGTCTCAAACTTCTGGGCTCAAGCAGTCCTCTTGCCTCGGCCTCCCAAAGTGCTGGGATTACAGGCATGAGCCACTGTGCCTGGCCAATTTTTTTTTAACTTAATTTGTTTTTTGTAGAGATGGAGTCTCACTATATTGCCCAGGCTGGCCTCCAACTTGTGGGCTCAAGTGATCTTCCTGCCTTGGCCTCCCAAAGTGCTGGGATTACAGGGGTGAGCCAGTGTACCCAGCCTGCCTAGCTAATATTGATCCTGTGTCCAACAGGGATTTTGTTGGGAACATTTAAGATGCATTGATTATAGTTAATATTTCTTGATTATGTGAAGAAGAAATAATTTAGCAAGTTCATTGCTTTTGACTTGACATTTTTCTGCTTTAAGGCTTTCATGGCAGGAAAGGAGGGAGTGCAGCAAGAGTTGAAAAACTACCTATTTGGTACTGTGTTCACTACTTGGGCAACTGGATCATTAGAAGCCCAGACCTCAGCATGATACAGTATACCCATGTAACAAACCTGCACATGTACCTCCAAATCCAAAACTTAAACAAACAGGTTTGTTTTTCTTTTCTTTTTTTTTTTTTTTTGAGACAGAGTTTCACTCTGTCGCCCAGGTTGGAGTGCAGGGGTACGATCTCGGCTCGCTGCAACCTCTGCCTCCTGGGTTCAAGTGATTCTCCTGCTTCAGCCTCCCAAGTAGCCAGGACTACAGGCACGCGCCACCATGCCTGGCTAATTTTTTGTATTTTTAGTAGAGATGGGGTTTCACCATGCTGGCCAGGTTAGTCTCAAACTCCTAACCTCAAATGATCCATCCGCCTCAGGCTCCCAAAGTGCTGGGATTTCAGATGTGAGCCACTGCGCCCAGCCACTAAAAGGTTTTTATGGGGTATATAAAGCATGCTTGTTTTATTTTATTTTTGGGTGTGCAACACTGTCTAGAATGGTCAGTCTGTAGACATTGAAGAGACATTGCCATCTGAACCGGAAAATGGAGCTCTTTTGGGATCAGAGAGATACCAAGGACCTAGAAGAGGTGCACGCTCAGAGGCCCCTGCAGAGTCCCACACAGCTGTCCTCCAGCAGAGAAGAGCTGCTCAGCTGCCTGGTGGCCCTGCTGCGGCAGGGGAGCAGAGGGCGTCGGCAAGCAAAGCCAGGCTCAAGGAGGTACCTCACTCTTACAACCCTGGGCTTGAAAACCGTGTCTTTAGCATGATATGTGGCAATTCACTATTAGTTTCTGAATCACCTAAACCGTTCACCTGAAATGTCGTTGCATTAAGTGTGTGATGAAGCCAAGGACAGTAATATCTGAACTAATTCATACTCTTACCGTTTAAAGTGACTATATGGCCTTTGGTGTAGCTCAAAAGCTGCTTGACTTGATAAGTTGTGGAATAATTATAACCTGCGTTTATATGGACGCAGTTTAGAAAACAATGGAAATGGTTTTCACAACCATTATTTTTTTTTTTTTTGAGATGGAATCTCACACTGTCGCCCAGGCTGGAGTGCAGTGGTGTGATCCCAGCTCACTGCAACCTCCACCTCCCGGGTTCAGGCGATTCTTCTTCCTTAGCCTCCTGGGTAGCTTGGATTACAGGCGCCTGCCAACCACACCTGGCTAATTTTTGTATTTTTAGTAGAAATAGGGTTTTACCATTGTTGGTCAGGCTGGTCTCAAACTCCTGACCTTGTGATCTGCCCGCCTCGGCCTCCCAAAGTGCTGGGATTACAGACGTGAGCCACCGTGCCCGGCCTTCAGAACCATTCTTAACTTACAGATGATAATTTCTCCAGAAATGGATATTAATTTATACATTTACTGGGTGTCCATCAATTATCAGTCCCTGTTCTAGGGATGGAGGGGACAGTGTGTACGAGATAGACTGGGCCCTGCTCTTGGGGGAGAAAGAGGACAGTGAAACCAGTCACCTGACAAAACTGTCAGTTGAGGCTGGGTGCAGTGGCTCATGCCTATAATCCCAGCACTTTGGGAGGCCAAGGCAGGCAGATCACCCGAGGTCAGGAGTTCGAGACCAGCCTGGACAACATGGTGAAACCCCTTACCTACTAAAAATACAAAAATTAGCTGGGAGTGGTGGCGGGTGCCTGTAATCCCAGCCACTCAGGAAGCTGAGGCAGGAAAATCGCTTGAACCCAGGAGGCGGAGGTTGCAGTGAGCCGAGATCGTGCCATTGCACTCCAGCCTGGGAGACAAGGACGAGATTTCATCTCAAAAAAAAAAAAAAAGATACAACTGTCGTTTGAACCTGAGTGTTAAGCAGAAAATTGCAGAGTTTCCCTGTCTCCTGTTATTAAGCTCCTACAGAATTTAGGTCAGGCCACGGCAAGGTAATATCCCATATTCCCACCTTCTTCCACTTCCTGTGGAGTTGAAAGTCAGCTGGTCACTTCTTTCAAAGGGTTTTTGAAAGTCTTAATTGAACATTTTTGTCTTACAATGAAAATATTTTTCTGTAACTTTTCTGCTTGTTTTGCAAGCATCTGTGGCCCTTCCAGCCCTTTGTAGCTCCTACTCAATCTCTCGCTCTCTCCTTAAATGCCAATCTTTTTTTTATTTTTATTTTTTTTTTGAGAGAGGGTCTTGTTTTGTCACCCAGGAGTGCAGTGGCTCAATCATAGCTCACTGCAGCCTCCACCTCCCAGGCTCAATTGATCTTCTTGCATCAGCCTCCTGAGTAGCTGGGCCCACAGGCACACACCACCACACCCAGCTAATTTTTTATCTTTTTTTTAGAGACAGGGTCTCATTATGTTGTCCAAGCTGGTCTCGAACTCCTAGCCTGAAGCAGTCCTCCTGGCTTGGCCTCCCAAATTGCAGGGATTACAGGTGTGAGCCACTGCGTCTGGCCTTCTAAGCACTGATCTTGTGACCTCCCTGGACCTCAGAAGACTTCCTATTTCTAGGACTTCCTCAGCTTCCCCCTCAATTTATTGCTTCCCTGGGAATCTCACCATCCTCCTGGTTTCCCTCTGCAGACTCCCACGCTTTCTGTTCCTCTCTGGTGCCTCAGATCTCTTCAATGAAACAGCTCCACCTGGCTGTCCTGTGAACCCCTCTGCCTTTCATGTCTGAGCAGAGCAGAGCCCACGGGCTGGCTTCCTGTCCACCCCTGCATTGTCAGGGGCCACTTCGCCTACCCCAGGCTCAAGCTGGGAACCCAGAGCCATTCTTGACTTTCTCCTTCATTCACTGCTCCCCATGTCCTGTGGTCGCTAAGCCTGGAGGACTGTGCCCTCCCCTCATATCCCTGCACTGCCACCCACATCCCTGTTCTTACCCGAGTCCTCATCTTTTCCTGCCTGTACTTTGGGGGTAGTCTTGACTGCCTGCCAGGCTTCCAGCCCTGCCCCATCCTCTGCACCACCACCCGAGGCACCTGCCTAAAACCTCCCTCCACAACTGCTTGGAGAAGGGAATCCAAACCCCTTGGCCCCTCTCAGCCTGGGCCTGGGTTGCCTTTCAGCCCCGCTGACCTGTCTGTTTCCAGGCACCGCCTCCAGCTGTGCTGTCCCCTCACCTGCGGCACAGCCTAGGTGAGTCCCGGAGGGCAGGACACACATCTCCTTATCACTGTGTCCTTATTCCAGGGCCTGTGCCCAGGACAGTGCCCAGAGCTTGTCGTAGGGAACCCAGAATGGATCATAGTACTTCATTAAGGAGCAAAAAAGTGAAATAGTTAATAAAGCAGAATATTTAGAGTTACTTGGTGACTGAAAATTTTGGAGAATTTTCTGTTTTTTATGTTGTATGTTGCACCAACTTGTTGGCTATTGTGAAATTCTTGTGGGACATTCAAAGGCATGAAATGCTTTCCCTTGGTAGTTCCTCCAGCAGTGTGACCCCGAGGATCTGGTGGAATTGGCTCTACCTCAACTGGCTCAGGTTGTGACAGTGTATGAGTTTCTTCTGATGAAGGTGAGTACTCTTAGTGTTTCTAAATATAGCGGGATGATTAGAAGTTATTTAGAAATAATATTATTTATTACTTATTTTTCAATAGCCTGCATAGTTGTTTAATTTTATTTTTGAGGCAGGGTCTTGCTCTGTCGCCCAGCTGGAGTGCAGTGGTGCCATCATAGCTCACTGCAGCCTCAAACTGCTGGGCTCAAGCAGTCCTCCCACCTCAGCCTGTGTGCCTCAGCTGGGACCACAGGCACACACCATCATACCCGGCTAATTTTTAATTTATTAAAAAATTTTTTTTGTAGAGATGGGGTCTAGCTTTGTTCCCCAGGCTGGTCTCAAACTCCTGGCCTCAGGTAATCCTCCTACCTTGGCCTCCCAAGGAGATGGGATTATAGGTGTGAGCCACCGTGCCCAGCTCATAGTCATTTTGGAAAGAGCCTGGCCATTTGGAATCGTTTTCCTTGTCCAGGACAGCTGAAGCGAGCCTGTTGGTCACACACCGTGCCTGGTGTGGGGGCTGCTGCCTGGGTAGTTGGGTGCCTCAGGCAGGTGCCCGTCCACTCCCTTGACTTTTAACTTGGTATGGGAGGGATGGAAGTGGCAGCCACAAATAACGGCCATCCTGGGCTCTCCTGGAGCCCACTCACCCCAGCTGGCCTCTTCTGCCCGAGGCTCTGCTCCCTCTGAGCCCACTCAGGCTACAGCCCAGGCTGCCTGTGCCCCACACTCCCTCCGGAGCTGACAGCCCAGCCAGGGCTCAGGGCCTTTCTGCCCTCCTTTCCCACCCTGTCCCGGAGCTCACCCGTGCCTTACATGGCCCCAACCCAAGACTCGTTTGTTTCTTGGCCTGCTCCTCCCATGCCCATCCTGGCTTCCCTACGCCATGCAGGGCACACAGTAGGTGCTCACTGGGGACTGAAGGAAGCGTACACCACTGAATGGCTGCTGAGGGGGTAAGGAACCGAAACTTTGTTTAGATTTTCTTCTGTATTTTCCATATCAGTGCCTCGAGTTTAAACTTTTTTTTTTGGTCTTTATCTTCACTAAGGTTGAAAAAGATCATCTAGCAAAGCCTTTTTTCCCAGCTATATATAAGGAATTTGAAGAGTTGCATAAAATGGTTAAGAAAACGTGCCAAGATTACCTCAGTAGTTCTGGTCTGTGTTCCCAGGAGACCCTGGAAATAAACAATGATAAGGTAACAATCTCCCATGGCAGAAAGAGTTTTGCTCGTAGAGTTAGCCAAAAGAAAGAAGGGCCAGGTGCAGTGGCTTATGCTTGTAGTCCCAGCACTTTGGGAGACTGAGGCGGGTGGATCATTTGAGGTCAGAGTTCAAGACCAGCCTGGCCAACATGACAAAACTCAGTCTCTACTAAAAATACAAAAATTAGCTGGGCGTGGTGGCACATGCCTCTAATTCCAGTTATTTGGGAAGCTGAGGCACAAGAATCATTTGAACCTAGGAGGTGGAGGTTGCAGTGACCAAGTAACTCTAAACATTCTGCTTTATTAACTATTTCACTTTTTTGCTCCTTAATGAGATTGCACCATTGCACTCCAGCCTGGTTGACAGAGTGAGACTGTCTCCAAAAAAAAAAAAAAAAAAAAACCCAAAAAAAATTTCAC
>NW_016814622.1:91818-97766 GCF_001698545.2 Rhinopithecus bieti
GCTCTGTCACCCAGGCTGGAGTGCTGAGGTGTGATCTTGGCTCACTGCAAGCTCTGCCTCCCAGATTCACGTCATTCTCCTGTCTTAGCCTCCCAAGTAGCTGGGACTACAGGCGCCTGCCACCACGCCCAGCTAATATATTTTTTTTTTTTTTTTTTTTTTTTTAGGAGAGATGGGGTTTTACCGTTAGCCAGGATGGTCTTGATCTCCTGACCTTGTGATCCACCCGCCTCGGCCTCCCAAAGTGCTAGGATTACAGGCGTGAGCCACTGCGTCCAGCCAGGGGCCATTCATTTTTGTTTGTGGTTGTTCCAACACAATTCTCATTTCAATGTCATTGTTATTATCAAATTGCCTTTAGCTACATTGGACTTTTTTGGGTGTTTTTTGTTGTTTTGAGACAGAGTCTTGCTGTCACCCAGGCTGGAGTACAATGGTGCCATCTTGGCTCAATGCAGCCTCCGCCTCCCGAGTTCAAGCGATTCTCCCACCTCGGCCTCCCGAGTATCTGGGACTACAGGTGTGCACCACCACGCCCAGCTAATTTTTGTATTTTTTAGTAGAGATAGGGTTTCACCGTATTGGCCAGGCTGGTCTCGAACTCCTGACCTCAAGTGATCTGCCTGCCTCAGCCTTCCAAAGTGCTGGGATTACAGGCATGAGCCATCATGCCCTGCCTTATATTCTTAAATTATATATCATGAAAATGTAAAAGGTTTTTGCTAAGCCTCATGTGGATGCCCTGCACAGCAGTCACCTGTGTGTTTTTTAAACATGATACCCACTTGCTAAACTCAGAGAGCAAGTGTGGGTATCATCCTGCCATGATGCAGAACTGGCCACACACACACTGTGCATGCCTTACAGAATCTGGCTTTTTGAGCAGCTCAGACTGTGCCATTGCCTCTTGGGAGCATGACAGTGGCTCAGTTTGTGAGGGGACACCGCCCAGGTTCATCTGCGCAGAACCCACATGGCCTGTTTTCTCCTTTAGCCTTGTTCTGCTGCCCTTCCTGCTGTGCTCACCCCCATCTTGTGCTCTGTGGGGTTCTCTTTATAACGTCCATGTATAAATGATAACACCTGTCTCTTAACACCTTCACATCTGGTGTTTCACATAGGCATTGCATATGGAGTCAGATCTGATCTTCACAAAAGCCCTTCCAGGCAGCTGTAATCTCTTGTCTGGATAAGTCAGGGAGATGGACAAGGGAGACTCAGGAGATGGTGGCTCACCAAGATCACCCAGGCCATGGGCAGAGAAGCTGGGAACCAGCTCAGGCCCCCAGACCCATGACTTTTTACCAGCTGGGAAGGGAGATCTGGATGTGGGATAGGCAGGATCGTTCTTCTGAAGAGACCAGTGAGAATTCAGTAAAGGAGGGACAGTGGGAAAGAAAGTTACCATGATATCAGCTAACATTATTAAGCTTGTGATAGCATTAAAGAGACTGTTTCAAATTGTTTGTAAAGACTGTTCTGGGCTGAGCACAGTGGCTCATGCCCGTAATCCCAACACTTTGGGAGGCTGAAGTGGGTGGATCACTTGAGGCCAGGAGTTCGACACCAGCCTGGCCAACATGGTGAAACCCCGTCTCTACTAAAAATACAAAAATGAGCCAGGCGTGGTGGTGCGTGCCTGTAATCCCAGTACTCAGGAGGCTGAAGCAGGAGAATCACTTGAATCCGGGAGGCGGAGGTTGCGATGAGCCAAGATCACGCCACTGCACTCCAGCCTGAGTGACAGAGCAAGACTCTGTCTCAGAAAAAAAAAGATTGGTCTCCTCCTCTAAATTGTGCTCACATAGAACCTTCTAGTTTTGATAATGATCCATTTTTATCATCAGCTAGTCCATCTAACATTATATTGACCTTCATATTTCTCATTGTTGAGATGGCACCTCACAGTACAAATTCACAGGATTTAATTCTGTGAAGTCGTTTAATTCTTGCATGTGAATGTACTTCTAGGGGTGTGTGCTGTTTGGGTGAAGTTTATTCTCTTGGCCCATTTCTTTTCAGGTTGCCGAGTCATTAGGAATCACAGAATTCCTGAGGAAGAAAAAAATACACCCAGACAACCTTGGACCCGAGCGCCCCATCCGGGAGATGGATGGGGAGCAGCCAGAGGGAGCCGGCAGCGAGAAGAGGGAACATGAGGTGGGCATGGCTGAAGTGGGTGCCGGGTGACTCTGTGCATGGTGAATTACTGGGGTTTGGCTTCTTCCATTCACACCAGGAAGAGGAGGTACAGGTTTGCCTGTTTCTTCCTCTTCTAGCTGATTGGGTCTTCTCTTCATAGGCTGCGGAGGAGGGACTGGCCTCGGTGAAAAGGCCCAGAAGAGAAGCCCTGCCCAATGACACCACTGAATCTCTTGCTGCTAACAGCAGAGGCCTGGAGAAGCCCAGGCCGTTGCACACTTTGGCTGCTGGTGAGGGTAAAGCACTGTTTGTGGGGTGTATCCATGGCCTGGCAGCCCTGCTGGCATGAACAGATGTGCCCAGGATTGCCACTTTTCAGGTTGGGTGACCTGTGCTGGATTTAGGGGGACCCTCTGGTTTCTCAAGTTGCATTCCAGCCTCCCAGTGTTCTATCATTCCAGATTCGTTCCCTGCGAGTCTTGAGGTCTTCAGGGTTTTCTAGAGTGCCTTGTTAAAATGGAGAGTCACAGGCCGGGTACAGTGGCTCGCACCTATAATACCGCACTTTGGGAGGCCGAAGCGGGTGGATCACCTGACGTCAGGAGTTCGAGACCAGCCTGGCTAACATGGCAAAACCCTGTCTCTACTGAAAATACAAAAAAACTAGCTGGGCATGGTGGTGTGTGCCTGTAATCCCAGCTGCTCCGGAGGCTGAGACATGAGAATCACTTGAACCTGGGAGGCAGGAGGTTGCAGTGAGCTGAGATCGCACCACTGCACTCCAGCCTGGGTGACAGAGTGAGACTCCGTCTCAAAGGAAAAAAACAAGAGAGCCACCAAGTGGCTATACCAGGAGGGTCCTGAAAGGTGGTTAGGCCGAGATGGGAACCAAGGACACATCCAACTATGGCTTGACTTTCATGAGCCTTCGCTGTACATGCCAGCTGAGATTTAACATTTGAAAAAAGACAGGGTCTGGTTATTATTCTGGCTTTAGCCAGAACCTACCAACTAGGCACTTAAAAAATTATATATATTTTTATGTAAATATGTATTTTATATATATATGCATTTATATATATAATTTTTTTTTTTCTGAGACGGGAGTCTCACTTTATCTCCCAGGCTGAAGTGCAGTGGCACAATCTTGGCTCACTGCAACCTTTGCCTCCCGGGTTCAAGCAATTCTCCCACCTCAGCCTCCCCAGTAGCTGGGATTACAGGCACCCACCATCATGCCTGGCTAATTTTTTTTTTGTATTTTTGTAGAGATGAGGTTTTACCATTTCAGTCAGGCTGGTCTCAAACTCCTAACCGCAGGTGATCTGCCCACCTCAGCCTCCCAAAGTGCTGGGATTACAGGCGTGAGCCACTGCACTAGAGTTTTTTTTTTTTTTTTTTGAGACAGAGACTTGCTCTGTCACCCAAGCTGGAGTGCAATGGCACGCTCTCTGCTCACTGCAACCTCTGCCTCCCAGGCTCAAGCAATTCTCCTGCCTCAGCCTCCTGAGTAGCTGGGATTGCAGGTGCCCACCACCACATCCAGCTAATTTTTGTGTTTTTAGTAGAGACAGGGTTTCCCCATGTTGGCCAGGCTGGTCTTGAACTCCTGACCTCAAATGATCTGCCCGCCTCAGCGTCCCAAAGTGTTAGGATTACAGACGTGAGCAGCCACCATGCCCAGCCTGATGGTGATTCTTAATTGGGGCATGTGTTGGAATCACCTGGGGAGGTTATTGTGAAATACAGGGGCCTGGACCTCTGGGAATTCCAGGTCTGTGGGTAGGGTTGTTGGGAGGGTGTGGATGTAAGTATTTGGAAAGGCCTCTTTGGGCAATTCTCCAGCTCACTCTGATGAAGAACCACCAATCATTCATTCAGTGTTGGCATAAAATCACTGTTGCTGGGTGTGGTGGCTCACACCTGTAATCCCAGCACTTTGGGAGGCCGAATCGGGTGGATTACAAGGTGAGGAGTTTGAGACCAGCCTGACCTACATGGTGAAACCCCGTCTCTACTAAAAATACGAAAATTAGCTGGGCATGGTGGTGCACGCCTGTAATCCCAGCTACTCAGGAGGCTAAGGCAGGAGAATCACTTGAACCCAGGAGATGGAGGTTGCAGTGAGCCAAAATCGTGCCACTGCACTCCAGCCTGGCGGACAGAGCGAGACTCTATCTCAACAACAACAACAAAAAAGCACACTGTCGAATGGCTCTTAGAGCACATTTTCGGTACAAAATCCATCTTTGTGAATAGATAACAGGGATGGATTTTTAAAAATTGCTACCAATCCCAAGGAGCATCGATGCTTTGACTTCCCTGCAGGGCAGGTGACTTGGCCTCGCTGGTTTTGGATGGTGAGTGCAGTGAGTGGGCCATGACACGGTACACGCATGTTCACCTGTTTCCCAAAATGTTTAGGTTTTGCCCCTCCAGTAAATGGCACTGTCTCTCCCCATTCTGAAGAAAGCCATACAACGACGGTTTCTGGTGGCGATGGGAGCATGTTCCAGGCGGTCCCGCAGCTTCATGCACTGGCTGGCTTAGAAGCCAGGAGTGGGTCTATAGGTGCTGCTGTCTCATCCCAGGATGTCAGTGGGCTGCCTCTTTATGCTCAGTCAGGAGAGTCTAGGAGGCTGACCCAGGCACAGGTGGCAGCATTTCCTGGAGAGAATGCTCGGAAACACTCTTCAGACCAGGATACCCGGGACAGCCTGAGGAGCCTGGGTTTCTGTAGTACCTTGTCATCTGCTGGCGGAGCAGAGTCCCTGCTGCCTGGGAGGCCTGGACATGCAGAGGCAGGACACCTCGGCAAGGTTTGTGACTTCCACTTGAACCCCCAGCAGCCCAGCCCCAGCGGCGTCCTGCCTACGGAGGTGGCGGCCCCTCTGCTTGAGAAAATTTGTTCCATGGATAGTGTGGCAGTAAACTGTGCCTGCAGGACTGTGCCCAAGCCAGGGCCTCAGCCTGGCCCACATGGATCACTGTTGACTGAAGGGTGTCTCAGAAGCCTTTCGGGGGACCTGAACCAGTTCCCCTGTGGGATGGAGGTGCACTCTGGCCAGAGAGAACTGGAGAGTGTGGTTGCTGTTGGCGAAGCCATGGCTTTTGAAATTTCCAATGGGAGCCATGAGTTACTGTCTCAGGGACAGAAGCATATTTTTATTCAGACTTCCGATGGGTTTATCTTGTCCCCTCCAGGTACAGTAGTGTCTCGGGAGGACTTTGTCATAGTGACCGATGCAGAGGGGCGTGCCCTGCAGATGGGCCCACCAGAAGGAGTTCCCCTAGAAGCTGTGGAGTCGTTCCTCACCGTGGAGCCAGAGCCCTCACAGTGAAGAGGAGTCAGATCCTAGATTTGTCTGATTTTATCCAGAGAAAGTCTGTGGCAAGCAATGTATATTTTTCTAATGTGAATATTGCCCAGATGAACCTTTTATTTATAAAGAATGTCTTTCTACCCTGCTGTCTACATTTTTTTATGGAGCTTGTCATAACAATAGCAGATGTTGCCTGATCTGGAATCCCTGTGGTGCATCTGACGCTCATGAGTTTTCGTGATGGTGATGAGTGGCGTTGCACTGTCACCTGATGATTGGCCCTGTTCTGTTCCCTTCTCTCCTGGGAGATCTGCTGCTTTTCCACCAGACTTGCTCCATACTAGCAGCTTCTTTTGGGTTCAATTAAGAAAATAAGCCAGTCATTCTGGGCAGCATTTTATTGATAGGAGGGGAAAAAAGTCATTTCTACTTGCATGATTTTTTAAATTAAATTAAATTAAATTAATTAATTTATTTTCTTTC
>NW_016814622.1:98204-100613 GCF_001698545.2 Rhinopithecus bieti
TTTTTTGAGACGGAGTCTCGCTCTGTCGCCCGGGCTGGAGTGCAGTGGCTGGATCTCAGCTCACTGCAAGCTCTGCCTCCCAGGTTCACGCCATTCTCCTGCCTCAGCCTCCCGAGTAGCTGGGACTACAGGCGCCCGCCACCTCCCCTGGCTAGATTTTTGTATTTTTTAGTAGAGACGGGGTTTCACTGTGTTAGCCAGGATGGTCTCGATCTCCTGACCTCGTGATCCGCCCGTCTCGGCCTCCCAAAGTGCTGGGATTACAGGCTTGAGCCACCGCGCCCGGCCAATTAATTTATTTTCAAGACCAAGTCTCACTCTGTAGCCCAAGTTGGAGTGCAGTGGCATGATCTCGGTTCACTGCAACCTCTGCCTCCTGGGCTCAAGCGATCCTCCTGCCTCAGCCTCCTGAGTAGCTGGGACTACAGGTGTGTGCCATGGTGCCTGGCTCTCCTCACATTTTACAGATGAGGAAGGTGAGGCATAAATGATGGGGTGACTTATTTGAGGTCCACAGCAAGATGATGCTCAGGGTAGAAGCCCAGTTCTTTGATGTCCCACTTGGAAAGTCACGGCGCGGCGTATCTCAGTATTTCCACGGACTGTGTTATGGGGAAGGAAGGGAAGGGCCATTTGTCCACGCATGGAAGAAAGCATTCAAAGGGAGCAGCAGTTCTCTCCCCGCACCTTGCAGAGACAATCAGGAGAGACCCCAAGCAGAGAGCACGCTGCTCAGGGACAGAGCTGGGCTTGTGGCCACGTGTCGCCCCGGGGATGTGCTCTTTCCAGGTCCTGCCCTGGAGGGCGGCTGTATTCTCAGAGAGCCGGCGTTTCCTACAGCCTTACAGTGACCGGAGCATTTCCTACCCTCACTTGATCTCAAAGCCGGGGCCGGTAGGAACAGAAAGGCAGGTTTTCTAGCAGGCTGCAAACAGCCAGCAGGGGAGCAAGCCGCGGCTGCCTGGGAGCATGGGGTGGTCAGGTCAGGCTGTAGTTGTGTCCTGTAGACTCAAGGCCACTTCTCAGGAGTCCAGAGTCCCATGAAACCACCATGAGTGCCCTCCTGGGATCCTGGAGATGTAGACAGAGCCCTTTTGAGGATCATTCATAACCACTGTCAGGCAATTGACACAACATGCTGGGTCGAATATGACCGTGGTCTGGATGAGGCCCTGGTAAATATACATTTATTTTCTATCTATAGGACACTAATGAATACCCCAACACATCTTAATTTCACCACTGTGTATGTGCTACTGTGAATGGATGGTCAATGTAACTGGGCAGAAAACCACAACAAATAAACCTTTGTTCCACTGGACAGAATTGAAGACACAGGAGGCTCTGAGAGTGGTCTCCTCATGAATCGGCCTCGTGCCTGTTGAGTGCTGCTGTGTGCCAGGCTCGGGACTGACGGCAGTGAGCGGGACTCATGGGCCCTACTCTTTGGGAGCCCTGTGCCTTATCCTCTCCAGCTTGGCCTTTGCGGAGTTCCCCAATACAGCATAGAGACAGATGTATGCACAGCTTCCACATTACAACCCCCTTCTAATAGACATAACCTAGGAGGCTGAGGCGGGAGGATCGCTTGAGTCCAGGAGTTCAAGACCAGCCCGGGCAACTCAGTGAGACACCATCTCTTACTAAAAATTAAAAAAAATTAGCCCAGTGCTGTAGTGCACACCTGTAGAGAAAAAGAAAGAAAAAAAGAAGTAGACATAACCTTATTTATGAGAGAATGATAAATGGAAATTTCCTTTTCTCATAAAGAACTTTGTTTTGTATACATAGTACTTTCAAATACTTCAAATACTCAGATTAAGAACAGGCGTGGGCCGGGCGCGGTGGCTCAAGCCTGTAATCCCAGCACTTTGGGAGGCCGAGACGGGCGGATCACGAGGTCAGGAGATCGAGACCATCCTGGCTAATATGGTGAAACCCCGTCTCTACTAAAAAATACAAAAAACTAGCCGGGTGCGGTGGCGGGCGCCTGTAGTCCCAGCTACTCCTGAGGCTGAGGCAGGAGAATGGCGGGAACCCGGGAGGTGGAGCTTGCAGTGAGCTGAGATCTGGCCACTGCACTCCAGCCTGGGCGACAGAGCCGGACTCCGTCTCAAAAAAAAAAAAAAAAAAAAAAAAACAGGCGGGGCCAGGCGCGGTGGCTCATGCCTGTAATCCCAGCACTTCGGGAGGCCGAGGCGGGTGGATCACCAGGTCAGGAGATCGAGACCATTCTGGCTAACATGGTGAAACTTCGTCTCTATTTAAAAAATACAAAACAATTAGCCAGGCGTGAGGTGGGCACCTGTAGTCCTAGCTACTCAGGAGGCTGAGGCAGGAGAATGGCGTGAACCCAGAAGGCGGAGCTTGCAGTGAGCTGAGATCGCCACTGCACTCCAGCCTGGGTGA
>NW_016814622.1:101924-110160 GCF_001698545.2 Rhinopithecus bieti
AAAAAAAAAAAAAAAAGAACAGGCACAGAAGACCGGGGTACAAGGACACCCAAATGACTCCCGGGGTGGCTGGCTGGGGCTTCAATGAGGACACGTGGTTTCAGCATTTGTCATGATCCCTGGCACCTGGTCCATGTTCAGTTATTATTACTTATTACTAAAGGCAAAGAAAGAAAGTTCCCTTGTGTTCCCTGGAAACCATGATGGACCCTGTGGCTGCAACCCTGGTGGGGTACCCCGGTCAGGCACTTGTGGCACTGCAGCCCTGGCACCTCCCAGATGGTCACAGGAGTGGGGAGAGCTGAACCAGCAGGAGAGAAAGGAGCCGGGGCAGAGTGGATCTTACGCCCTCTGAGGCACTTTTTTTTTTTTTTTTCGCGACAGGGTTTCACTCTGTCACGCAGGCTGCAGTGCAGTGGTGCAATCATGGCTCACTGCAGGCTCAATGTCCCAGGCTCAGGTGATCTTCTCACCTCGGCCTCCTGAGTAGCTGGGACCACAGGCATGCACCATGACACCTGGTTAGTTTTTTGTATTTTTTGTACATGTTGCCCAGGCTGGTCTCAACCTCCTCGTAGGCTCAAGCAATCTGCTTGCCTCGGTCACCAAAGTGCTGGAATTACAGGTGTGAGCCCATAATGACTCATGCCTAGCCAGGTCATATTATTATTATTATTATTATTTATTATGGTTTTTTTTTGAGACAGAGTCTTGCTGCTGCCAGGCAGGAGTACAGTGGTACAATCCCAGCTCACTGCAACCTCCGCCTTTTGGGTTCAAGGGATTCTCCTGCCTCAGGCTCCTGAGTAGCTAGGATTACAGACGCGCACCACCATGCCCGGCTAAATTTTGTATATGTAGTAGAGATGGGGTTTCACCATGTTGGCCAGGCTAGTCTTGAACTCCTGACCTCAGGTGATCCACCCGCCTCGGCCTCCCGAAGTGCTGGGATTACAGGCATGAGCCACTGCGCCCAGCCTAATTTTTGTATTTTTAGTAGAGATGGGATTTCACCATGTTGGCCAGGCTGGTCTTGAACTCCTGACCTCAGGTGATCCACCCACCTCAGCCTCCCAAAGTGCTGGGATTACAGGTGTGAGTCACCACACCCAGCCAAGGTCATACTATTATTGATGACATGCAAATACTGTTTACATCTATGTGTGGTACACTGTGATTACTTTTTAGCTTTTGTATTTCCTGAAGTTATAATTTTTTTTTTTTTTGAGACAGAGTCTTGCCCTGTCGCCCAGACTGTACTGCCATTGTGCAATCTTAGTGCACTGCAACCTCCACCTCCCAGGTTCAAGTGATTCTCCCACCTTGGCCTCCCGAGTAGCTGGGACTACAGGCATGAACCACCACACCCAACTAATTTTTGTATTTTCAGTAGAGCAGAATTTCACCATGTTGGCCAGGCTTGTGTTGAACTCCTGACCTCAGGTGATCCACCTGCTTTTACCTCCCAAAGTGTGGAATTACAGGCGTGAGCCACCCGCGCCTGGCCTGAAGTCATAAATTTTAAAGGTTTTCGGGTCATACGGGGTGGCTCACGCCTGTAATTCCAGCACTTTGGGAAGCCAAGACGGGCGGATCACCTGAGGTCAGGAGTTCAAAACCAGTCTGGCCAACATGGTGAAACCCCATCTCTACAAAAATACAAAAATTAGCCGGGTGTGATGGCAGGTGCCTGTAATCCCAGCTATTCAGGAGGCTGAGGTGGAAGAATTGCTTGAACCTGGGAGGCAGAGGTTGCAGTGAGCCGAGATTGCGCCACTGCACTCCAGTCTGGGCGACAGAGCCAGACGCTGTCAAAAAAATTTTTTAAAGGTTTTAAAAAATGTACTTATCATGAATTCCTCCCCCAATCCTGTTCTCTTTGATTTTGTGGCTTTCTGGCTTTTCATACTTAAATTGGCAGGATTTCTGGAGGTGGAGGGCATAACTGTATATAATTCATCCAGTAGGTTCAGCTAGAAGTCCCAAATCAACCTACTTCATTGTTCCTTTCAGATAGAAGTTGCTTGGCAGATTCATCACTTAGGTCTTTTACTTCTGATTGTCCTTAGCAGTATTGATCCTTTCCACTAGTCTTCCTGAGTCACTTGCTGCAGGGTGTCCGGGACATGCACCATCAGGGACACGTGAGTTGTCCTAGAAATCCTGTGCAGGTACGAAATCTTTCAACATCTCCTCTGAAGAGCATTTATTCTTTAAGTACCCCCACAACATACAAGTGACTGCCCGTGGACTTGATGCCAAGGCCTCTCCCAGGCAGGTAGGTCTGGGTGAATGGAGCCTCTGGGGTCCTGCCTCTCCCAGCCCATCTGCCTCTGCAGCTCATTGCAGTAGCTGCTTCCTCAGCATGCAGGGGAAGCTGAAGTGGGACAACACCATTGCTGTCAAAGGCTGACCATGTGGGCTCCAGACTACAAGATGCCCGAGTGCCTACTTTGATGATAGTCAATTCTTTTTTTTTTTTTTTTTTTTTGAGACGGAGTCTTGCTCTGTTGCCAGGCTGGAGTGCAGTGGTGCGATCTTGGCTCACTGCATCCTCCGCCTCCAGAGTTCAAGCCTCAGCCTCCCGAGTAGCTGGGACTACAGGTGTGCGTCACCACACCAGGCTGATTTTTGTATTTTTAGTAGAGATGGGGTTTCACAGTGTTGGCCAGGATGGTCTCAATCTCTTGACCTCATGATCCGCCCGCCTTGGCCTCCCAAAGTGCTGGGATTACAGGCGTGAGCCACTGCGCACAGCTGATAGTCAGATCTTAATAAATATAGCAAAGGCAGAGGAAAGAGAAATCCTAAGAAATGTTGCCTTTAAATGCTTTTGGCTGGGCTCGGTGGCTCACACCTGTAATCCCAGCAGTTGGGGAGGCCAAGGCGGGTGGATCACCTGAGGTCAGTAGTTCAAGACCAGCCTGACCAACACGGTGAAACCCTATCTCACTAAAAATACAATATTAGCTGAGTATGGTGGTGCATGCTTGTAAAATCAGCCAGGCATGGTGGCAGGTGCCTGTAATCCCAGCTACTTGGGAGACTGAGAGGGGAGAATCGCTTGAACCTGGGAGGTGGAGGCTGTGGTGAGCCGAGATCGCACCACTGCACTCCAGTCTGGGCAACAAGAGTGAGACTCTGTCTCAAAAAATAAATAAAGTTACAATAATCTTAATAAACTTAGATAAATAGTATTTATAGTTAAATACTAAAAGGACACAATTAAAAACTATACTTGGCCAGGTGCAGTGGCTCACACCTATAATCTCAGCACTTTGGGAAGCCAAGGCAGGAGGATCACTTGAGGCCAGGAGTTCAAGGCCAGCCAGGCAACATAGCAAGACCCCCATCTCTAAAAAGTAAAAATAAAAAAATTAGCCAGACGTGGTTATGCACACTATAGTCCCAGCTACTTTGGAGGCTAAGGCAGGAGTCTGAGGTTGAGATTACAGGAGCATAGGAGTTTGAGGTTGAGATTACAGTGAGCTACGATCATGCCACTGCATTCTAGCCTGGGCAACAGAGCAAGACCCTGTGTCTAAAAACAACAACAACATTATTGCTGGGCTGGGCAGTGCATAACTGTAGTCTCTCAGGAGACTGAGAAGGGAGGATCACTTGACCTCAGGAGTTTGGCACTATCTGGGCCACATGGTAAGATCCTATCTCTTAAAAAAAAACTAAAACTGCTATTTATTAAGTATCACTATATACACAGTCTCACCGAATATAAACAGTTTGCGATCAGAGAACTTACGAAAAGGCAAACACAGATGTAGAACCATGTAACAAGTAATGCCACCAAAAAGAAGAGTTTAAAGTAGGCTTTTGCAGGCCGGGCGCAGTGGCTCAGACCTGTAATCTCAGCACTTTGGGAAGGCAAGGCGGGTGGATCACGAGGTCAGGAGATGGAGACCATCTTGGCCAACGTGGTGAAACCTTGTGTCTACTAAAAATACAAACATTAGCTCGGTGTGGCGGTGCGTGCCTATAGTCCCAACCACTCAGGAGGCTGAGGCATGAGAATCATTTGAACCCAGGAGGCAGAGGTTGCAGTGAGCTGAGATCGTGCCACTCCAGCCTGGTGACAGAGTGAGACTCCACTTCAAAAAACAAACAAAAAAGTAGGCTTTTGCCTACCTTCACATTTCACAGCCTAGCTTTTGGCCAGCCTCTTCAGTCTGTTTCAAAACCGTCACCTTTCCCTCATTCTAACCTCGTATGTTAACTCTGGAAATGGTTGCAAACATTGTGAAACCCAAGGATTTGTGTCAGAAGAATGCCAGGGAAGACAGTTTACATCGCTTGTCACGTCCCCAGTATGCAAACAGCGGCAACTTTTTCGTAGGTTATTTTCATTGTCATGATGTCAAACTTCACTTTAACTCTATGGGATCTTATTATTTAAGATGAAGTCTCACTCTGTCACCCAGGTTGGAGTGCAATGGCTCACAGCAGCCTCTGCCTCCCGATTCAAGCGATTCTCCTGCTTCAGCCTCTCGAGTAGCTGGGATTGCAGGCACGTACCCCCATGCTGGTTGATTTTTGTACTTTTAGTAGAGACAGGGTTTCAGTATGTTGGCCAGGCTGGACTCGAACTCCTAACCTCAAGTGATCTGCCCACTTCAGCCTCCCAAAGTGCTGGGATTACAGGCGTGAGCCACTGCACCTGGCCCAAAAACTAATATATTCTCATAAAAACTTCAACAATCAGATAGGCATAAAGTGAAAATATTAAACCAAGGATTTTCTACACAAACGTAATGTATAAAGCACGCCTTATTTATAGAAACCAGATCACTCACTCATTCTGCTCAGAAACTCATTGATTTTACTCAGAAGCACCCATGAGTGACGGGTTCCCAGGAGGGGCAGAGGAGGCTGAGTGGCACCACATGGGGCTGGCCGCGGGCTGTGGACATGGGCATGCCTGGAGAGGCCACGGGGCTGGTGACAAGCTCTGGCCAGAAGACCCCAAGAAGGTCTGATCCTGAGGTCTGATCCAGGCCTGCGGCACTGGGTCCTAGGCAGGAGACTGTCTGCCTGCTGAGAAGTGGAAGGAGCCGGCGTCTGCAGCCGTCTCAGGACGTCACAGAGGTCGGTGGCCCGTCTCCAGCAGCATGCTCTCCAGATGCAGCCTGCTGTCGCTCTCCACGTAGGGCTGGTGCAGCCACATGGACAAGTAGCTCAGGGTGAGGTCAGGATCCTCGGTGTGTGCAAGCTCCTTGGCCACCGTGCGCTTCAGGAGCAGCTCCTTCCTGTACATCTCTAAGAGCCTGTGCGAAACCTCATCTGAAAGAAACATGAGTGTCCCTTAATGGCAGTGATTCAAGAACGTAGTCTTGACTTGACTTGGGAAGAGCACATTTTTTTTTTTTTTTTTTTTGAGACGGAGCGTGGTCGATGATCTACGCTCTGTCGCCGGGCTGGCGGTCAGTGGCCGGATTCAGCTCACTGCAAGCTTCCGCTCCCGGTCCCGGGTATTGCATTCTCCTGCTCAGCCTGCCGAGGTAGCTGGACTACAGGCGCCCGCCACCATCGCCGCTAGCTTTTTTGTATTTTTTAGTAGAGACGGGGTTTTCACGCGTCGTTAGCCCAGGATGGTCTCGATCTCCTGCCTCGTGATCCGCCGTCTTGGCCTCCAAAGTGCTGGTAATTTAATTACGGCTTGAGCCACCGGCCGGCAGAGCCATCATTTTAACAGCTCTTAATTAAAAACAAGAATTAGCAACAGCACTGAGAGGGAGAAGGGCCCGATGGAGTTTACCACTCTAGCTGATACAGATTAGTACCATTCGGTAACATGGTCAGCAGAGTGAAATAAAAGCGTATATAGGCCGGGCGCGGTGGCGCACGCCTGTAATCCCAGCACTGTGGGAGGCCCAAGTGGGCAGGTCACATGAGGTCAGGAGTTTGAGACCAGCCTGGCCAACATGGCAAAACCCTGTCTCCACTAAAAAATACAAAAACTAGGCCAGGCGCGGTGGCTCACGCCTGTAATCCCAGCACTTTGGGAGGCCGAGGTGGGTGGATCACGAGGTGAGGAGATCAAGACCATCCTGGCTAACACAGTGAAACCCCGTCTCTACTAAAAACATGAAAAATTAGCCGGACATGGTGGCCTGTAGTCCCAGCTGCTCAGAAGGCTGAGGCAGGAGAATGGCATGAACCCAGGAGGCAGAGCTTGTGGTGAGCTGAGATTGTGCCACTGCACTCCAGCCTGGGCGACAGAGCGAGGCTCTGTCTCCAAAAAAAAAAAAAAAAAAAACAAACTAGCCGGGTGTGGTGGCACGCGCCTGCGCCTGTAATCTCAGCTACTTGGGAGACTGAGGCACGAGAATTGCTTCAGCCTAGGAGGCGGAGGCTGTAGTGAGCCAAGACTGCACCACTACACTCCAGCATGCGTGACAGAGCGAGACTCTGTCTTAAAAAAAAAAAAAGTATATATAACCTTTTCTACCTGACCCTTAGGTGACCTACAGTGATTATAAGCAGGAGATTCCCCTCAAACTGACAATATATCACTAAACACATTCCACCAGGTAATTTTCCCCTTTCCTGCCTTATTTAAAAAGTCTCAGATCAACATAAAACAGCTTAGCCTTGTCTTGAACTAATAAAGCTAAAAGTAACCCTTTAAGAAGTACCTGCTAGAGTTTATTGAAGTCATGGCTTTCGTTTTTTCCCAGTCATCTTCCATGAGGTTGGCTGCAGTGACCTCAATTTGTTTTTTAATTAAAACAAAAGGAAAAGAAAAACCTCAACAAACCAAAAAAACCCCTTTTCTCCCCTTCCCCCCACCCAAAATGAGAGATTTCTGCTTCCACAGAGGAGGTGGAATTCACTCTGCCCCACTGGTTTTAGAGGCCTAATAACAGCAGCTTGCTTCACGGGTCTCTAATTATGTTTAATATACTCTGCTGATAACCAGGTAATTAAAGCCAAGAAGAAATGTTTATTTTAAGATGCCTCTGTCTCTTTTCCTCCCAATAGATACTTTTGCATTGAATTTCAAAGCCTTGTCAGCTTCTTAAAGTACCAGATGTAAACGATACTAAATGCCCTTAATAACCCTTACCCTCCTGAAAGTTAACTGAGAAGGAACTACTTACAGAAATGGGTTGTAGGCCAAGTGTGGAACAGAGGGGGTCGTTTACTCTCCTCCCCATAATGGTAATTTTCTAGTTCACAAATTCCCTTGGTAGTTGAAGACAGCTTTTCCATTTTCACCTGTATTTTGGTCTGAAACATATTCATTTGGAATATGATAATATTTGAAATCTCCAGTCTCAGATTCAATAAGATTTCAAAGCTAAGAAGTGTTAAGTCTATTGTGATAAAAATTCCAATAACTAAACACTGTTAACTCTACATACAGCAAATTCCCAGGGAGACGAAGGTGGACAGTTGCTATGATTCCATTAATTTGAATTACTTTTGTAATAAACCCCAGATTTCTAGTCCTAGAGCAAGAAAGGTTTCTGAGTGCCATTTCACTAGGATTTCCAAAGAGCACTCATGTTTTAGACCCAAAGTCCTGGAGGAATCCCAAGGCAGGCTCTTGCTGCCTGTTTTTTTTGAGACAGGGTCTCATTCTGTTACCCAAGTTGTAAAACTGTAATGCAGTGGCATGACCGTGCCTCATGCAGCCTCAACTGCCTCCCAAGTTACTGGGATCACAGGTGTGCACCACCATACCCAGTTAATTTTTTTTTAATTTGTAGAGACAGGGCCTCGTTATGTTGCCCAGACTGGTCTCTAACTCCTGGGTTCAAGCGATCCTCCCGCCTCAGCCTCCCAAAGTGCTGGGATTATATAGGCATGCGCCACCACGCCTGGCTGGCTCTTGCTGCTGTTTTTTTTTTTTTTGAGACGGAGTTTTGCTCTGCCGCCCAGGCTGGAGTGCAGTGGCCGGATCTCAGCTCACTGCAAGCTCCGCCTCCCGGGTTCACGCCATTCTCCTGCCTCAGCCTCCCAAGTAGCTGGGACTACAGGTGCCCGCCACGTCACCCGGCTAGTTTTTTGTATTTTAGTAGAGACAGGGTTTCACCATGTTAGCCAGGATGGTCTCGATCTCCTGACCTCGTGTTCCGCCCGTCTCGGCCTCCCAAAGTGCTGGGATTACAGGCTTGAGCCACCGCGCCCGGCCTCTTGCTGCTTTTAAGAAGTGAGAGAGAAAGGCATCAAATGAGCTCATTTCTGACTCTCTGTCTTTTTTTTTTTTTTTTTTTTT
>NW_016814622.1:110637-130159 GCF_001698545.2 Rhinopithecus bieti
TTTTTTTTTTTTTTTGAGACGGAGTCTCGCTCTGTCACCAAGCTGGAGTGCAGTGCCAGGCTGGAGTGCAGCGCCAAGCTGGAGTGCAGTGCCAGGCTGGAGTGCAGTGCCAGGCTGGAGTGCAGTGGCGGGATCTTGGCTCACTACAACCTCTGACTCCCGGGTTCAAGCAATTCTCCTGCCTCAGCCTCCCAAGTAGCTGGGATTACAGGCGTGTGCCACCACGCCCAGCTAATTTGTGTATTTTTAGTAGAGATGGGGTTTCACCATGTTGGCCAGGCTGGTCTCAATCTCCCGAACTCGTGATCCGCCCGCCTCGGCCTCCCAAAGCGCTGGGATTATAGGCTTGAGACACCGTACCAGGCCTGACTCTCTCATTAACTGCCTTTGTTTACGGAAACCTCCTTGACTTCCTTGTTTATAAAATGGCAACACAGAAAGGGAGCCCTAAACACTTCATGCAGGAAGTAAGGTAACGTGGCGAGCTGCCATTGATGGTCCCTCCGTGGGGGCCAGGCTCTGTCCTAAGCCCTGTAACTGCATGATGTGCACAGCCACTTGTGGGAGATACTAAACCATCCCCGCTGCACACACCAGGCAGCACAGAATAGGGGCAATGGCGGGCTTACTTTCACAGCGTGGTAAAGAGGATTAAGTGAGTTAGTATTTGTGAAGCACCCTACTTGGAGATATATAAGGGTTTGATAAAGAAAATTAATGGGTGAAGTAACTAGGATTTCAGATTTAAGTAGCATAGGTCTATGAAGACCAAATTTTGAACTCCTAAGTATAGCTGACTTTACATACATGGGGGGAAATAAGAAAAGATATATAAATTGTCAAAAATATTAATTCCTTTACTTGGTCCTTCCAACCACCCTCCAATTACATTGGAAGTGGCAAGCACTACATTCAGCTAATGTTAATTTTTAAAGGACTTTACTTGTTTCCCAAATCTTTTAAGGTTTGATATTTTATTTGGCCCAACCCCAAGAGGCACGACTCATCATTTCCCTTTCACAGCTGGGAAACTGCTCAAGGTTGAGCTGAGAGGGATGAGGCCAGAACTCGATACCATGCCTTCTGACACCAAGTTTTAACACCCAGTCCTCTGCTCTTTCCTCTGAGTCCTGCGGCAGCAGGCAGAATCCCTGGTGCCACCTGATTCTAAGAAAAGCTGATAACAGGAGAATAAGGGAAATTCTGGAGCCTTGACCCCAGGCGAGAAGTCATGCTCAATTCTGTCGCTCAGCCATAAATAAGGAATTCAGGTCACATAGGCACGTGCATCCCTGAATGAACAGTGCATAAACAACAGCCCCTTACATTTCAACATTGGTGGCTTCTTCCCACAGCAAACACAGACCACAGTGAAATGTTAGCCCAGCTTAGGGAAAACAGTGCATGCAACCCCCAGAAGGTCAAACTTCTGAAAGACACAGACCAGGTCTGGAGACCATGCTCTTTAACCGATAGAGGAAAATAGGAATAATCATAATCATAATACCCTTATAAAATCAACTTTTGGTTTTGAACATAGAATGAAAACTTACTCCAAACCACTTTTCTTTTCTTTTTTTTTTTTTTTGAGACAAGTTCGCTCTGTCGCCCAGGCTGGAGTGCAGTGGTGCGATCTCAGCTCACTGCAAGCTCTGCCTCCTGGGTTCAAGCAATTCTCTGCCTCAGCCTGCTGAGTAGCTGGGATCATAGGCACCCACCACCACACCTGGCTAATTTTCGTATTTTTAGTAGACACAGGGTTTAACCATCTTGGCCAGGCTGGTCTTGAACTCCTGACCTTGTGATCCACCCACCTTGGCCTCCCAAAGTGCTGGGATTACAGGTGTGAGCCACCGCGCCCGGACTTTTCTTTGTTTTTGAGATAGAGTCTTGCTCTGTCGCCCAGACTGGAGTGCAGTAGTGTGATCTCGGCTAACTGCAACCTCCGAAAGTGATTCTCCTGCTTCAGCCTCCCAAGTAGCTGGGATTGCAGTGCCTGCCACCACCCCCCGCTAATTTTTTGTATTTTTAGTAGAGATGGAGTTTCACCATATTGGCCATGCTGGTCTTAAACTCCTGACCTCAGGTGATCCACCTGCCTCGGGCCTCCCAGAGTGCTGGGATTACAGGTATGAGTCACCACTCCTGGCCAAAACAAAATTTTTAAAAAAATAAATAAAAATACAACAGTTAGCTGGGTGTGGTGGCAGACACTTGTAATCCTAGCTACTTGGGAAGCTGAGACAGGAGAACCACTTGAACCTGGGAGGCAGAGGTTGTGGTGGGACCCGGGAGGCAGAGGTTGCGGTGGGCCGAGATCACCCCACTGCACTCCAGCCTGGGCGACAAGGGCAAAACTCTATCTCAAAAAAAAAAAAAAAAAATTAACAAATGGGAGGGAGGGAACCAATCTCCCATGCAGAATAATTCCGAATAATTTATGTAGACACCGCACCCTGAAGGAGGTGGTGAATACATCCCTACCCCCTAGGTATGGGCTACACATTGTGACTTCCTGCCAAAGAGCACAGCATGGGAGGAGGAGAAAGAGCAACTTCACAGCAGAGGAACCTGCTGTGCCTGGTGATCAAGGTCAACTTCAACAGTGAAAAGTCCTGGCTGTGCAGAGTGGCTCACGTCTGGAATCTCAGCACTTTGGGAGGCTGAGGGGGGAGGACTACTTAAGCCCAGGAGTTTGAGACCAGCCTGGGCAATAGGTGAGACCCAAAGAAAAGTCCTGATGACAGTATGTCCAGTATGTGCCCTTGATATGATGTGATAGAAATGGCACTTTACTTCTGTGGTCCTCCTCTGAAAAAAACCCATAACCTCAGTCTCATTAGGAGAAAAACATCAGAGAAATCTCAATTGAGGGACGTTCTACAAAATACCTAACGAGTATTCCTCAAAATTGTCAAAGTCATCAAAAACAGGGAAGTCTGAGAAACTGTCACAGCCAAAAGGAGCCTAAGGAAACACGGGGACTCAATGTCATAGGGGATCCTGAAGCCAAAAGAAGACATGACAGAAAAGCTAAGGCTGGGCGCCAAGGGCTCACGCCTGTGATCCCAACACTTTGGGAGGCCAAGGTGGGAGGATTACGTCATGTCTGGAGTTCGAGACCAGCCTGGTGAACATGATTACCCTGTCTCGACAAACAAATTTTAAAAATTAGACGGGCATGATGATTCATGCTTGTAGTCCCAGCTGATCAGGAGGCTGAGGCAAGAAGATCCCTTCAGCCCAGGAAGTAAAGGCTGCAGTGAGCTGTGATCACGCTACTGCATTCCAGAGCAAGACCTTATCTCCAAACAAACAAACAAAAAGGTGAAAATATAAAGATCTTAAACGTTTACGGGTAAGCTTCAGTTATCCAAGTTCAAATATGTGTTAAACCTAATTTCCTGTGCCTAGCAAAGAAGTAAGGTAGTATTATCTTCACATCTGGTGGCCAATATGGTAGGGTTTGAAATTTAGTTATTAGTTCATTAAACAAACACGTTAGTCTCTTACGTGCTGTATCAGGGATGGGCAAATTATCCCTGGAACACACGTCAATTCTGGCCCACAGCCTATTTCTGTATGGCCCACAAGCTAAGATGGTTTTTTCATTTTTAAATGGTTGAAAATAACCAAAAAGACAATAGTGATTGTGACTCATAAAAATTATACAAAATTCTAATTTCAGTGTCCAAAGATAAAGTTTTCCTGGACAAACATGGTGGCCCACGCCTGTAATCCCAGCATTCTGGGAGGCCGAGGTGGGCAGATGACTTGAGGTCAGGAGTTCAAGACCAGCCTAGCCAACATGGCAAAGCCCTGTCTCTATTAAAAATACAAAAATTAGCCAAGCATGGTGACACACATGTGTAATCCCAGTTACTCAGAACACTGAAGTGGAAGAATAGCTTGAACCTGGGAGATGGAGGTTGCAGTGAGCCAAGATCATGTCACTGCACTCCAGCCTAGGCGACAGAGCAAGACCCTGTCTCAGAAAAAAAGACAAAAAGTTTTCCTGTACGGGTGCAGTGGCTCAAGCCTGTAATCTCAACACTTTGGGAGGCTGAGGTGGGTGGATCACTTGAGGCCAGGACTTCGAGACCAGCCTGGCCAACATGGTGAAACCCCATCTCTACTAAAAATACAACAATTAGCTGGGCATGGTGGTGCGCAGCTGCGATCCCAGCTAGGCAGAAGGTTGAGGCACAAGAATCACTTGAACCCGGGAGGCGGAGGTTGCAGTGAGCCAGGATCTCGCCACTGCACTCCAGCCTCAGTGGCAGAGTAAGACTCTGTCTCAAAAACAAACAAAGAAACAAACAAAAAAACCCACACAAACAGAAACAAAAAAGGCCAGGCATGGTGGCTCATGCCTATAATCCCAGCAGTTTGGGAGGCGGAGGCAGGCGGATCACTTGAGGTCAGGAGTTCGAGACCAGCCTGGTCAACATCGTGAAATGCTGTCTCTACTAAAAATACAAAAATTAGCTGATGTGGTGGTGTGAGGCTGTCATCCCAGCTATTTGGGAGGCTAAGGTAGCTGATGTGGTGGTATGAGGCTGTAATCCCAGCTATTTGGGAGGCTAAGGCAGGAGAATCACTTGAACCTGGGAGGTGGAGTTTGCAGTGAGCTGAGATCATGCTACCGTACTCTGCCCTGGGTGACAAAGTGAGACTCCATCTCAAAAAAAAAAAAAATTCAAAAAACAAAGATAAAGTTTCATGGAATGCAGCCACATCCATTTACACATATGTTGTATATGGCTGTTTAGTCCTATGTGGCAGAGATGAGTAGCTGAGACAGAGACTAGCTGGCCCTAGAAGCCTAAAATATTTACTCTGTGGTTGGGTACGGTGGCTCATGCCTGTAATCCCAGCCCTCTGGGAGGCCAGCAGGTGGATCACCTGAGATCAGGAGTTTGAGACCAGCCTGACCAATATGGTGAAACCCTGTCTCAACTAAAAATACAAAAAATTGCCAGGCATGGTGGCGCGCAACTGTAGTCCCAGCTACTCTGGAGGCTGAGACAGGAGAATCGCTTGAGCCCAGGAGGCAGAGGTTGCAGTGAGCCAAGATCGCGCCACTGCACTCCAGCCTGGGCGACAAAGCAAGACTCCATCTCACGAAAAAAAAATTTTTTTACTATGTGATGAGACCGGAAAGTGGGTGAAATTTCCCTGGATGATGCACAGGAGGAGTGAATGTCTAAGACAGCATCCTGGGGAACATTAAGATTTACGTGGCAGGCAGAGGAAGAGAACATCAGAGGAGACTGAGAAGGAGGAAGGGATGGCCAATGGTCAAGTGAGCCCCAAATACATCCATCGGATTCAGCAACAGTGACCACAAGTGGCCTGCGTCTTTATGTCTTACCAACCCATCCAAGGTGGCCTGCAGTTCCTCACAGAGCTTCTCCAGTTCCTCGTTATATTCCAGACACACCTTTTCTTCATTTTCCTTCAAGGCTGGGCTGCTGCTGTCTAATTCTATCTTGTCTTTATTCCTAAACAAAATAGAAAATAATGTGTACAAAATATACTCTTTATAAACTCTTTAAGCTTGCCTTATTTCCTTATAATAAATTCTGCAAACCTCTATATCCACATAGTTATGTGGGACATTTTGCATAAGCATTGTTCTTTCATGTCATTATGATATAAATTCAGTTATTATTTATATGTGCAATGAATATATCCATTGGTCACTCAATTTTGCACCAAAATAAGTCAGTTAAATTCAGCCATGACAGCTGGTTTTAGTGGCTCATGCCTGTAATCTCAACACTTTGCGGGGTGGATGCGGGAGGACTGCTTGAGTCCAGGAGTTTGAATCCAGCCTGAGCAACATAGTGAGACCTCATCTCCACAAAAATTAAAAGTAAAAATTAGCTGGGCATGGTGGGGCACGCATGTGGTCCTAGCCACTTAGGAGGCTGAGGTGGGAGGATCACTTAAGCCCAGGAAGTCAAGGCTGTAGTGAGCTGTTATCGCACCACTGCACTCAGCCTGTGCAAAAGAGCAAGACTGTCTCAAAAAAAAAAACAAAAATAAAACAACATTCAGCTGTGTGGCATCCTTGGCACAGGGCATGGTGCTGGATGTACAAAGATGAACAAGACATGGATCACTTCCTCAAAGAGTTCACAATCCAGGAATACAGGCATGCCTCATTTTACTATGCTTCACCTTACTGAGTTTCACAGATAATGCATTTTTTACAAATTGAAGGTCTGTGGCAACCCTGTGTATGTATGTACAGCAAATCAACCAGCGCCATTTTTCCAATAGTATGTGCTTACTTCATGTCTCTGTATCATATTTTGGTAATTCTTACAATATTTCAAACTTTTTCATTATTATATCTATGATCTGTGATTGATAATCTTTGATATTACTAGTTTAATTGTTTTGAGGTGCCACTACCATGTTCATATGTAACAGCGAGCTTAAGGAATGAATATTGTGTGTTCTGACTGCTCCACTGACTGGCTGCTCCCATTTCTCCCCATCTCCTTGGGCCTCCCTATTTCCTGAAATAGGAGGATATTGAAATCAAGCCAATTAATAGCCCTACATTGGCCACTAAATGTACAAGTGAAAGGAAGAGTTGCATATCTCTCATTTTAAATCAAAAGCTATACTTTGGCCAAATTAAGAAACAAAAAAATTAAAAGCTGGAAATGATTAAGCTTAGTGAGGAAGGCATGTCAAAAGCTGAGATAAGGGGCCAGGTACAGGGGCTCACGCCTGTAATCCTAGCACTTTGGGAGGCCGAGGCAGGTGGATTGTCCGAGCTCAGGAATTCAAGACCAGCCTAGGCAACATGGTGAAAGCCCATTTCTACTAAAATACAAAAGAAATTAGCTGGGCGTGGCAGCATGCACCTGTAGTCCCAGCTACTTGAGAGGCAGAGGCAGGAGAATTGCTTGAACCCAGGAGCAGAGGTTGCAGTGAGCCAAGATTGCACCATTGCACTCCAGCCTGAGCGACAGAGCGAGACTCCATCCGTACAAAAAAAAAAAAAAAAAAAAAAGCTAAGATAAGCCAAAAGCTAGGTCTCTTGTGTCAAACAGTTGGCCAAGTTGTGAAGGCAAAAGAAAAGTTATTGAAGAAAATTAAAGGTGCTACTCCAGTGAACATGTGAGTGATGAGTGAAACAGCCTTAGCGCGGATGTGGAGAAAGTTTGAGGGGTCTGCACAGAAGAGCAAAACACACACAGCATTCCCTGAAGTCAAAGCCTAATCCAGAGCAGGACCCTCACTCTCTTCAATTCCGTGAAGGCTGAGAGACATGAGGAAGTTACAGAAGAAAAATTTGAGACTAGCAGGATTTGGTTCATGAGGTTTAAGGACAAAAGCCATCTCCATAACATAAAAGTGCAAGGTGAAACTGCAAGCGCTAATGTAGAAGCTGGAGCAAGTTATCCAGAGGATCTACTTAAGATCAATGATGAAGGTAGCTACACGATAGGACAGATTGTCAGTGTAGATGAAACAGCCTTCTATTAGAAGAACATGTCATCTAAGACATTCACAACTACAGAGAAGCCAATGACAGGCTTCAAAGCTTCAAGAGACAGGTTGACCCTCTTGTTAGGGGATATTGCAGTTAGTGACTTTAAGTTGAATCCAACGCTCATCTACCATTCTCAAACGCCTAGGGCCCTTAAGAATGATGTCCGGCCAGGCGCGGTGGCTCAAGCCTGTAATCCCAGCACTTTGGGAGGCCGAGACGGGCGGATCACGAGGTCAGGAGATTGAGACCATCCTGGCTAACACGGTGAAACCCCGTCTCTACTAAAAAAAATAAATACAAAAAACTAGCCGGGCGAGGTGGCGGGCGCCTGTAGTCCCAGCTACTCAGGAGGCTGAGGCAGGAGAATGGCGTGAACCCGGGAGGCGGAGCTTGCAGTGAGCTGAGCCAGCCTGGGCGACAGAGCGAGACTCCGTCTCAAAAAAAAAAAAAAAAAAAAAGAATGATGTTCAATCTACTCTGCCAGTGGAAAAAGCAAGAGAACCAGAACTAGAAGTGGGGTCTGAAGTGAAGAGGGGACTGAATTGCTGCAATCTCATGAGAAAACTTGAACAGATGAGTTGTTTCTTATGGATGAGCAAATAAGGTGGTTTCTTGAGATGGAATCTATTCCTGGGGAAGATGCTGTGCACACTGTTGAAATGACAACAAAAGATTGAGAACATTACATAACTTAGTTGATAAACCAGTGGCAGAGTTTGAGAGGTCTAATGTGGGTAAACACTATTAAACAGCAATGAGAAAGAACAGAACCAGAATAGTGGCTCTACATTACATGGATGGTTTCCATGTTGAAAGACAGTGAGACATGGCTGGGTGCAGTGGCTCACACCTATAATCCCAGCACTTAGGGAGGCTGAGGTGGGCGGATCACCTGAGGTCAGGAGCTCGAGACCAACCTGGCCAACATGGTGAAACTCGGTCTCTACAAAAAATACAAAAATTAGCCGAGCGTGGTGGCGCATGCCTGTAATTCCAGTTCCTCAGGAGGCTGATGCAGGAGAATTACTTGAACCTGGGAGGCAGAGGTTGCAGTGAGCTGAGATCGTACCATTGCACTCCAGCCTGGGGGATAGAGTGAGACTCGTCTCCAAAATAAAAAATAGAAAAGAAAGTGAGACATAAAGGAAACACTAACATATCCTTTTGTTTATGTAAAATCCAAAATGGACAAAAGAATCCATGGTAGTTTTTTCTGTATCAGCTACGTAATGTGTCAACATCATAGCAGAGTTTGAGGAAGGCACAGGTCATACATGAGCATGAAAATCCAATCATCACGCCTATGAACTACAAAAGAATCAAAGAATCTACGGTTTTAAAAATCAGAATAGCCAGGCGTGGTGGCTCACACCTGTAATCCCAGCACTTTGGGAGGCTGAGGAAGGTGGATCATGTGAGGTCAGGAGTTCGAGACCAGCCTGACTAACATGGTGAAACCCCGACTCTACTAAAAATACAGTAATTAGCCGGGTGTGGTGACAGATGCCTGTAATCCCAGCTAGTCTGGAGGCTGAGGCAGGAGAATCGCTTGAACCCAGGCGGTGGAGGTTGCAGTGAGCCAAGATTGCGCCATCGCACTCCAGCCTGGGCAACAGAGTGAGACTTCGTCTCAAAAAAAAAAAAAGGAATATAATTTTGTATCATGTGTCATCTTACCACTTGCTTTTTTTGCTTAATATTTTATTTTCAAATTTATTCACGTTGATATTTCCCCAGTTATGAAGGGTGAAAAACTTCCAGCATGAAAAACCGGTATGTACTTACAATAAACTGATTTTCAAGTTGGCAATATTACTTGCAGTGGTAAAGCCTGCATCCCTGAGGGTTTCCCACTTCAGGATTAAATTATGCCAATCAGCCGCATTGTCCTTCATTTTTCTTGCACTGACAGATAAGACAGGTTTTCTGGGCATTACAATTCCAACAGTCTTTGCTGATAGGGTATAAAAGAAACAAAATTATTATCATGGAATATACAATCATAGTTGGAGGGCAAATGTCCTCATAATTTTCAACAGTAAAACTATCTCAAATGCTGTATCAACTGGACAAATAAATGTGGAAACTACAAAGTCTGAATGAATGTGAGAGTTCCTGGAAGAAGACAACATAGAATATTTTTAACATTTTAAGATTCACCAGATATAGCTGAATCCTTTTCCAGCTTAATGGCTCCACAAAATTTTTACCTTAAGCCCTTTGTTTTCCAAAGATTGGAAATAAGGTAAAGTTGTGACTTTCTGCTAAAACTCTTCAATGGCTCAGGTTACCTTCCCTACAGGATAATCTATCTAGCCCTGACTCCTGAGTACTTCCACTATCTAGTCTCAGGCACTCTGATACTTTAAATTTGTTCAGAGCGGCATGGCTCATGAGTGCTAATCATTTCAAGACACTGAGACAACAGAGATGCAGAGTTGATGACGATGCTGCCACGGCCCTGCTTGGAAATCAGGAGGAAGTCCAAAGTCCTTCCAGACCTAGCTACCCCTCCGCATCAATACGTACATCAACCCACACATTGGCCCCCCGTCAATCTCCAGTGAAAATGAACTACTGGCAGCTCTTGAAAAGCTGAGGTGCCTGCAGGCCTTTGCACGTGTTCTCTCTGCAGGAAAGCTCCTTCCTTCCTCAGGCTCATGACGCCTATCCTCCAAGATGTACCCGGATCCCGGGTACATGCTGCCTGTGGAAAGCAACCCCCAGACCACCAAGAGCCAACTCAGGTTGTTTGTTCTCCCCCAGCCCTCCGGTGCCCTCTCGCCTTCTCTACTTTGAACCCCGCGAAGGCTTCTCACGGCCCACAGGATAAAGTCCCCTTGAGGAATCCAGGACACACAACAGCTAGATGGTTTGACATCTCGAGTCAGAAGACCACACTGCCTGCGTCTGAATCCCACCTCTGCCAGCTGTGAGATCTTGGGCAACTTAATATACCTTTCAGAGCCTCAACATTTTCATCTGTAAAATGGGAATAAAAATAGTATCTACTTCATAGGATTGCTGAGATTAGATAATATATGTGAAGCTGTGAGGCCTGGCACATGGCAAAAACCCAGTATCTCACCTGTTAGCTCAAGGCCTCTACTATCCAAGCTCTGCCCATCCCTTCAGCTTCACCCTTTCCCACTTGCCCTCTGTGCCTCAGAGCTGGCTCTGTACAAGTTCTGACTTTGACCTGGAATGTTTTTCCTATCTGTGTGTGTCCCCACTCCCCTGCCTCATACTTAGTATCCTCACTTTTAAATATCATATTGATTTATCATTCATTCTTTACTTAAACAACAAACATTTGCTTAACTGTCTACAATATGCCAGGCATGGGGGAATGAAGTGATTGAATGAGACGGATCAGGACCGTTTTCATGGAACTTACTTTCCAAAGGGGAGGCAGATAATAAACAATTAAATGGCCACGATCGAATGGTTCATATCATGGTAAGTGTATGTGGAAAATGAAAGAGGGTCTTGTGTTAGTGTGACCCCCTGAGAAGGTATCATTCAGGCTGAGATCTGAATGATGAAAAGCCAGAAAAAGGGCAGGTCAGTAGTATGTGCTCTAATTATGAGAATGAGGTTAGTGAGTTCAAAAAACAGAAAACAAAACAAAATAAAACAAACAAACAAAAAAACCAGCGTGCTGGAATGAAATGGACAGAAAAGGACTAGTGGGTGAGGAGGTGATCAGACAACTAGAACCTAATAGCTTAAGATAAGAAGTTTGGACTTATTCTAAGTATTAGACTGGTGCAAAAGTAACAGGTGTTGCCACAACTTTTAATGGCCAAAACTGCCATTACTTTTGCACCAACCTAATACAACGGGGAGTGAGCAATGAGCTCTGGGTAGGGCAGTGAAATTATCTGATTTAGGTTTTCAGAAAGTCATTTCCACAGAGAAGTATTCCTGGATCCCCCAAGTTGGGTTAGGACTCACCAGTAGATATGTGGAACATCCTGTAATTCTGCTATCACGATATTCATCGGTGGAGTGTATTTGCTTGTTTAATGTCTATATTCCCTGCTAAACTGGAAATTCGACTAGGGTAGGAACTATGTCTTGTTCTCTTTCAAACCTTCCACACATAGGAGGCTTTGCATAAAATGAGGTAAATGGAGGAATAGCTCTTACCACCTGTTTTATAATTGTCTAAGGGTTTTCCCCCCAGCAGGAGATTCTGAGGGCAGGATCACATCTGATTTATGGTGAGCCTGATTCATACTGGACACATATTTAGGAACCAAAAACATAACTGACTTCAAGAAACTTAAGGACCAGTAAAGACAGACCAGTCATCAGCGTCACAGGACAGGGCAGGGTGAGGGCACAGTGGCTAAGTTACTTATCCCCTCTGAGCCTCTACTCCTCATCTGCAAAATGGGATTGACATTACTTCATGGGACCACTGTGAGGTTCAAATGAGATGATCCACTTAAAGTACTTGGAGCAGCACTCAGCAGACTGAGCACTAGGCGAAAGCCAGCTTTCATTACAAGCAGAATGTTCTGACTGAAGGCAGTTCAGCCAGGAGTTTCTGGAGAAGCTGAGCATGCAAGGCTTGGCACCCAGTGAACTTTGTTAGTGCTAATTTATAGTGACAATAATTACAATTTGGGTGTCTGATCTGCTGACACTCATTTGCGTATATCGTCCCGTTCATCTGTCACTCCACATGTGAAAAAACCGAGGCTCGGCAAAACTGTCTCCCGAGCAGCCTGCAGAGGCTGCGCAGGGCCTGCGGGCTAGGCTGGGGCAAGGCATCTGACCTCCATTTAACCTCATTTAATCCGGGGAGCTACTGAGCTTCTGGCCCAACCTGCGGCCCAAGCAGTAACATTCACAGCCACCCTGCCCCGGGAAAGGAACCGATCTCACGCACCTTCCATGCGGTCGGCAGATATCCCTAGAAGGAGAGACGAAGCCCCGCCCACCCCCGCCGGAAACGCATTTGCGTCACGTCCGCCCCGCCCGCTGCCACTTGTGGATCTGCCGCTCTAGCCCTCGGCGGAGCCAGCTGCTGCTCTTCGGTGCTGGCCCAGGTGCCGGCCCCGTTGCCCAGGGAACGGGCTCCCGGCAGCCCCCGCGGCCCGGAGTCCATCCCCGCCTCCTCCGGCCCGGTGGGGCCGACGAGTCTGGAGGGGCTGCCGCGGGAGGTGAGTCCGGCGACGCCGCAGGCGGCCCCGACGCCCCCGACGCCTGGTCCCGCGCCCCGTCCGCGGCCTCCCCAGGGCCACTCTTCCCTTGCCTCAGCCCCGCAGGGTCTCCATCCCCGTCCGCCCTGTCTCCCTCGCCCGCGGTCTCGCCCGCGCGGAGTGGCGGACACTAAATGCCACAACACACGGAGCGCTTGGCTCGCCGGCCGCGGAAGCCGGCGGTCCGCAGCGGGGAGCAGGGGCCGCCCGCCCCTCCTCAGGCCTCCGCCGCGCGCCGCGTGCCCTCGGTCCCACCCTGCACCCCGGCTGCCGGTCTGGCAGCGGGCTGTGCTCCTTCGCCTTAGGATTGACGTCGCGTTGTGCCCCCCCACTCGCAGCCCGCGTCCCTTACATCCGCCCACCGGCGCGTGGCCCCAGGCCTTGACACTCACCCAGTTGGTGTTCAGTATTCGATGAATGGATAAGTGAATGACTCCTTTCCCAACCCTATTTGAAGGCCTGGGAGGCAGAATAGGTAGTAAGGGTTAAAGAATGGGGTGTCTTGGGGTCAGACCTGGCAGGTCACAGCGGCACCTTCCTCGCTCTGTGCTGGGGCAAGTGCCCTACCTCACGCCGCTCCGGTTTCATCACCAGTGGAATGGAGATGAGAATAGTTTCTACCTCTGGCTTGGTGAGAGAATTAAATGGGTCAGTGCATGTAAAGTTAAGCATGGTGCCTGCCGCTGTACATTTCAGTAAAGGGGAGCCTCTGCTGTCATTTGTGCTAGCCTGCCTTCTCGCCCTCTAGTCCGTTCTGATATGTCTCTGACTTCTCATGACTTTAATTCCTCCTTCTCTACTTCCATTTCTCTTCCCTGTACTTTTTTCTTCCTCTCTTTCTTATTGGGATTCAGGAATTTTATTCTGTTCTGTGACTTATGTTCCATTTGTTGGCAGAATGTGGAATACCAAACTGGGTGCATTCTTTTCTCATCTACTGGAGTGATCAGTTGCACTTGTTGACTGCCTTCTTGCAGCCAAGGTCTTGTAAACAGAGAGTTCTGGGAAATCCGCAAACCCAAATCGCGGGCATAGGTAGAATCTGGGAATGAAGCCACTGTAGCTCCTTGTGATCACCAGTGATTCCTGGTCTTTTAAGCTGCAGGACTTTGTGTTTTCTCACACCCAGTTATAATGTACCTTGATAAACCTCTGACTTTGTTTTTGTTGTTGTTGTTAACCTGACTTACATCCCATGTTGATTGTTATTTGGCCATCGTATGCCAGCCACTGTGCCAGGCTGGCTCTAGGGATGCTGTGGTGAACCAGACAGACCCGGTCACTGCCTCAGGGAGATCATGGTCTGGCCTTTGAACTTTAAAAGAGAGCACTAAATGCAGGTGTAGGGGACACACAAATTGAATTTTTAGGACTGCCTTGGAAAACCAGTGGTGGGGAAGATGGAATGAGAATAACCCTCTTCTGAAGGAGTGACTAGAAAGTAGCTTTTGTTAGGCATCAGCTATATTATACCCACATGTCTTTTTCAATGGAAGACTGGCATCTACTAGATTTTTTTTCCAATTTTTTCTTAAAGAAGTTACACTTAAGTTTGGGGAGAATCTCTTTTCATACTAGCCTCTCTATGAGTTGAACAAAATGGCTACTGGAACTTAGTAGGAAGAAAAGGAAGGAAACAGGCATCAGGCAGAGGCAGTTGATTGAACTTGGGAAGATGAGGAATAGATCAGGAAAGGGTTATAATAAAAAGCTTTGGTGTCAAGCATGAAGAGATTTCTAGATTCAGTAATGCACAGAGAGCTCAGTAAAGTTAGAAGGGAGTAGTTGATGACTTTGTGAATTGCTAAGGTAGAAGGGAGCTGTTACTCAAGATGTATATTCAGTTTAAAATCAATGTATTCTTTGGACCTGGACATAAGAGTTCCACCGAATTTTTGCCACTATTTTATATTTAGGGCTATCAGACTTGGGTAAATCTAGCACAGTGCTTTGAGAGAGAGAGTCATTCAACAAACATGTGTTGAGCATTGATCGTACCATACTCTTTATTGGTCTTTTTAAGCACCACAAAGTATATAGACTAGAAGAACATAGACAAAGATGACAAAGAGTCCATTGAAGGGGAAAGAAGACAGATAATGATGGTGCTGTGTGATAACTGCCGTCATGGAGTTCTATGAAAGTAGAGAAAGACCAGCCAAATATCTGAGGGAATCTATGAAGGCTTCCTGGTGGAGGAGGACTAGTTCTTACAGGGTACATATGAGGGAATAGGGAAGAGGGGAAAGGGACTTCGTTCTGTAGAGACATATAGGTTGTGGTGTGTGCAGGGACTGTGATGGAAAGCTGATGGATGGACAAGCAAAATGTGGCCTGTCCGTACAATGGAAGCCTGTTCAGCAATGAAAGGGAACGAAGTATTGATTTGTGCTACAACATGGAGGAACCTTGAGAACATTATGCTAAGTTAAAGCAACCAGACACAAAACACCACATAGTATATGATTCCATTTAAATGAAATGTCTAGAATAGGCAAGCTGTAGACAGAGAGGAGCCAGGGCTGGGAGAAGAAGCAAGTAGAGGGGTGATTGCTAAGGTAGGAAGTGCATAGTGTGTGGATGAAGAGTGGCCTGAGACGAAGTTAGATATAGACTGTTTTGTCATAATGTCTACTTTCCATGCTTGTGTTAGGCTTTAGCTTGTGACCATTGGGTAACCGACGGGGATGGGAGCAAGGAAGTGACAAAATTTTGTCTAGAAGATAAATGATTGCCTCAGTCTCATTACCTTCCTCCTTAAGAATTTAATACTTAAATAATTAATAGATGTCGTAGCCAGATTTCAAATGTAGATTCTACAATAAGGATAGGAATTGTTGCTTCCTAGGGATTTTGGAGAGAATCCTTAAACCATTAATGTAGTCAGAGCACTCTGATAACATGGTTATTGTACTGCTAAGTGGATGACTTAGACTCTATGTTAGTCCTAGCTCCAGTTTTGAGAAACTGGCCATCAGGGTGGCAGTTGGGTGTTAGCAGTCAGCAGTGAAGGCTAGCTGCACCTTCCAGGGTTATGAGATTGATGGGGCTGGTGGGGAAAGGAAGCATAGTAACTTGAAGAATGCCATAGAGTGATGTTTTGTATTTTTTTAACTGAAATATTCATGACTAAGGAAGCATTATTCATTATATTTTTATTTATGTATTTTTGAGATGGAATAGCACTCTGTTGCCCAGGCTGGAGTGTAATGGCACGATCTTGGTTCACTGCAGCCTCCACCTCCCAGGTTCAAGTGATTCTCCTGCCTTAGCCTCCCAAGTAGCTGGGATTATAGGTGTGTACCACCACACTCGGCTAATTTTTGTATTTTTTAGTAGAGATGGGTTTCGCCATGTTGGCCAGACTGGTCTTGAACTCCTGGCCTCAAGCGATCCTCCCACCTCGGCCTCCCAAAGTGCTGGGATTACAGGCGTGAGCCACTGTGCCTGGCCCAATTTTAAAGATTGGATTGAGACTATTGTTTTGCAGTAAGACCTGAAGTTAACAAATCTTTACCGAGCATCTCCTCTGTGCCAAAGATATTATTAGATACTAGGAGTTACCTTGGTAAGCAAGAGAGAATTCATGTTGCTTACATTCTCATAGAAGAGATGATTTTTAAATGGTTTAGCAAGTAAAGCAGTTAAAGGTTGTAATGAGAATTATGCAGGGTGTGTGATAGAGGAAAGAAGGGATAGTGGGTACTCTTAAGTGATCTGGTCAGAGAAGGCCTTTTTGTGGTGGTGATATTTAAGCTAGACCCCATGGTTGAGAAGAAGCCAGATAAATGAAGTGAGAAGATCATTCATTCCGCATAGAGGAAATAATTATGAAACCTGAGCAGGACAGAGTGGGCCAGTGGAGCTAGAACTTGGAGGACAAGTGGAGATGGGTAGAGAGGTGACGGGGAGCTGCAAAGGACTTAGACTACATGGGGCATTTGGTTTTTATTCTTGGAGCACTGGGGAACAAGTGAGGAGTTTTGAGTAGAATGGGTAGTATGGTCTGATTTCTCTTTGAAGGAACTGATGTTTTCCTTTGTTTTTTGGGGGGTAACAGTTTATTGAGATATAATTTACATGCCACACAGTTCACACATTTGTATACAATTCCATGGTTTTTACTGTATTCACAGCTATGCAACCATCACTAAGTCAATTTTAGAACTTTCTCATCACCCTAAAAGGAAACTCCGTACCCTTCCGCAATACACCCTAACCCCTTCTTCTCCCAGCCCTGGGCAACGACTGACCTACTCTCTGTCTATAGCTTGCCTATTCTGGACATTTCTTGTACGTGGAATCATATAATATGTGGTGTTTTGTGTCTGGTTGCTTTCATTTAGCATAATGTTCTCAGGATTCCTCCATGTTGTAGCATGAATCAGTACTTCACGCCTTTTTATTGCTGAACAGGCTTCCATTGTATGGATAGAACACATTTTGTTTGTTCATCAGCTGATGGACAGTTAGGTTGTTTTGACATTTTGGCTATTATGAGTGGTGACATTATGAACATTTATCTACAAATTCTTTGTAGACGTGTTATCATTTCTATTGAGCATAAACCTAGGAATATAATTTCTGAGTCATATGGTAACTCTGTGTTTAACCTTTTTAAGAACTGCTGACTGGTGGCTGCACCATTTTATTTTTCACCAGCAATGTATACAGTTTTCTCCACATCCTTGCTAACACATGTTCTGTGTTTTTTTAGTAGCCATCCTAGTGGGTGTGAAGTGGTATCTCCTTGTGGTTTTGATTTGCATTTCCCTAACAATTAATGATGCTGAACGTATTTTCGTGTGCTTATTGGCTTTTTTTTTTTTTTTTTTGAAATAGAGTCTTGCTCTGTCGCCCAGGCTGGAGAGCAATGGCGTGATCTTGGCTCACTGCAACCTCCACCTCCTGGGTTCAAGTGATTCTCGTTCCTTCAGCCTCCTGAGTAGCTGGGATTACAGACATGCACCACTATGCCAACCTAATTTTTGTGTTTTTAGTAGAGACAGGGTTTAACCATGTTGGCCATGCTGGTCTCGAACTCCCAACCTCAGGTGATCCACCTGCCTTGGCCTCCCAAAGTGCTAGGATTATAGATGTGAGCCACTGCGCCCAGCCTTACTGGGCATTGCGTGTCTTCTTCGGAGAAATGTTTCTTAGACCTTGCCCATTATAAAATTGTCTTTTGTTGTTGTTTTGAGATGAAGTCTTGCTGTGTTGATCAGGCTGGTCTCAAATTCCTGGGTTCAAGTGATCTTCCCACCCAGCCTCCCAAGTAGCTGAGACTGTAGTCACATGACACTGCACCCAGCTTTTAAAATTGTCTTTTATTATTGAGTTTTAAGAGCTTTTTATATGTTCTGGGTAAAAGCTCTTATCAGCTTTATAACCAACAGATATTTTCTTCCATTTTGTGGGTTGTCTTTTTTTTTTTTAATTTTAGTCAGTGTTGTGGATTAGATGTATTTTTACTTTCTTGATGGTGCCCTTTGGAACGCAAGCGCTTTTCATTTCAGTGAAGTCAAACAGCTAATTTTGACGGCTGAATGAGCCTGGCTTCTAGGGGCAGGTGTGGAAGACCATGGCAGCAGTGTAGGCGAGGGATATGATAGCTTCTACTGTGGCATGGCCACAGAGTTGGTGAGGAGGCGCCAGGCTTGAGGGAGGCTTGGAGATAGGGCTGATGGACTGAGTTGAGAGATTGTTGTACGGGTGAGGGATACAGAGGAATTGAGGGTGAATACTAGGATTTCAGCTTGAACAACACTTTTGATTCAAAATGTGGTTATGCTCTTACCTGCCGGACAATTGTGACAGTTTCTAGTACACACTGGAGCCTAGCAAGGGCAGCCGTGCACTCCCTCTCTGGGTTCTGAAGTTGCTTATGGTAGGATTATCACTGAGTGTGCCAAGGAGATGGCCAGGGATTCTGACCTTTTGTAATACCCACTAAGACTTCCTAAGCCACCACAAATAAACATATTATCGGAGTAGAATAGTGCACCTGCTCTGCAAATGCACTTTTGAGGTAAATCCCTTGACTCCATTCTAGCTAGACTGCAGTCTCAAAGCCCTTCCTGTGTAGAGACTGCGAGCTGTCAGTGGATAGCATCAAATCAAGCGGATGGATTCTTAAAAGTTGAATGTCATAATTTTGACAGAGCTACTATAAGGAAAATTATTTTATTTTTTAAAACTTTTATTGATTGATTGATTGATTGTCTTGCTCTTTCGCCCAGGCTGGAGTGCAGTGGCTCGGCCATGGCTCGCCGCAGCCTCGAACTCCCGGGCTCAGTGGATCCTCCATGTTCAGTCGATTCTCCAGACTCAATCGATTCTCGTGCCTCAGCCTCCTGAGTAGCTGGGACTACAGGCATGCACCACCACACCTGGCTAATTTTTTGTATTTTTTGTAGAGACAGAGTTTCGTCATGTTCCCCAGGCTGGTGTCAAACCTCTGGGCTCGGCCCAGCACGGTGGCTCACGCCTATAATCCCAGCACTTTGGGAGGCCAAGGTGGGCAGATCACAAGGTCAGGAGATCGAGACCATCCTGGCTAACACAGTGAAACCCCGTCTCTACTAAAAAAAAAAATACAAAAATTAGCCGGGCGTGGTGGCGGGCGCCTGTAGTCCCAGCTACTCAGGGGGCTGAGGCAGGAGAATGGCTTGAACCCTGGAGGCAGAGCTTGCAGTGAGCTGAGATCGCACCACTACACTCCCGCCTGGGCGACAGAGCGAGACTCCATCTCAAAAACAAACAAACAAACAAACAAACAAACCCCTGGGCTCAA
>NW_016814622.1:130462-144923 GCF_001698545.2 Rhinopithecus bieti
AGAGCGAGACTCCATCTCAAAAACAAACAAACAAACAAACAAACAAACCCCTGGGCTCAAGTGATCTGCCCACCTCAGCCTCCCAAAGTACTGGGATTACAGATGTGAGCCACTGTGCCTGGCTGAGGAATAACTTTTTTTTTGAGACGGAGTTTCATTCTTGTTGCCCAGACTGGAATGCAATGGTGCAATCTCGGTTCACTGGAACCTCTGCCTTCTGGGTTCAAGCGTTTCTCCTGCCTCAGCCTCCTGAGAAGCTGGGATTACAGGCACCTGCCACCATGCCCAACTAATTTTTGTGTTTTAGTAGAGACAGGGTTTCACCAAGTTGGTCATGCTGGTCTCAAACTCCTGACCTCAGATGATCCACCTACCTCGGCCTCCCAAAGTGCTGGGATTACAGGCATGAACCACCACGCCCGGCTGGTAATGAGATTTTTAAAGGAGGAAATAACATTAGGCAATACTTATTGGTGAAGAGCTCAGCACTTCCACTTTCTTGCTAGAAGATCTCATCAGCTAAAGCAGATACAAAAGTGCCTTCTAGAGATAGGGAGTAGAAGGTGTGAAGGCCAGGACATGAGAGGTCACGCCTGTTGTAATTAGAAGCAGTTCATTGTGGCTGGAGGACAGATGAGGGATCCTGGGGTGGCAGAGGCCAGATCACCAAGGTTCTTGTAAGCCAGCGACACTTGGGCTTTAGCAGGAGGAGGATGGGGACCACTGCAGAGTGTTAAGCAAGGGAGTGATGACATCAGCTTTGCACATCAGGAAAATCCCTCTGTTTGCCATGTGGATGGGGGAAGGGAGAGGCGGGTAGATGAGCTGGGCACCAGAGAGAGCTGTAGGTGAGAGGCAGTGGTGGCCCGAGTTAGGGGTGACACACTGGAGTGTGTGGGAGATGTACCAAATGGAGAACTGGGGACATGGAGAGGAGAGGAGGAGGGATCGGGGAGGATGCCCCTTTTCTGGCTTGGACAGCATGGCCCAAGCAGCTGGTAGAAGATACAAGATGGGTAAGAGTTTTTGACATTGTTCATTTACTCTGTGTTTATAGCTAGGATGTATGTTTTACTAATCCCATTTCAGATGGTAAATGGAGATCTAGAGAGGTTAAGCAATTTTTCCAGGGTTCCTCAGGTAATTTTAGGAGTATTAGGATTTGAACTCAGGTCTTTTTCACTTCAGTATCATTAGCCACTCATTGTACAGTTCTTCCCTGGTGGAAAGAGGGTCAGTTCTGTGGCTGTAGGTCTGAGACCTGGGGGTTGGGTGGGGTGGAACATGGACTTGGATGAAAATTGGATAAGGAGGAGGAGCAGAAATTCTTAGCAGAAATGTTTGTTGAGTCTGCATTGTTTTTCCCAAACCTAGCGCAGGACGGTGAGACAGTGGCTCTATGCCTCTTCCTCAGCCCGTCCTAGACACTCTTTCTGCCAGGAGGACGGTTTTGCTGGGAACTGGCCTCAGCCTGCTCTTCCTATCTGAATGGTGGGTGAATGACAGGCAAGCCTGGTGCTAAGTCCATCCAGAGGCCCCCAGATAGGGAAATAGCTTGGATTCTCTTGTGCCCGCTGGGGCCTTCCTGGGCAACTGGCCCCCAGACGTGGCTGTCCTGACTCATCTGGGTGCTGTGGCTTATGGGCCTCTAGATGTCCTTTGGAAAAGCGTGTGTGAGGCATAAATTGATAGGAATATTCTTCAAGGCAGTTTGGCAATACATTTTTTTTTTAATTCAACATTTTCACCTCCTGAAGTGTACTCCAAGAATATGCTTGGATATATGTCTGTTGTTTATGATGGTGAAATTAAAATCTTTTGGTTGAGAAAATTTTGGTTTATCCATACAGTGTGTCCTCTGCAGTTTTCTGTGTAGTATAGTCGCTAAAAATCACATTCTAGGGGAATGTTTAATGACATGGAAGATACTTAGGATTTATTAAGTGAAAAAGTCTGTGAGTGTTCATATATGTTTATATATATGTGTATCTGTAGCTATCTGTGTATATGGCATATCTCAGTATGATGAGATTGTGACTTTTCTTTACTTCTTTGTCCTTTTATTTTGAGACAGGGTCTCACTCTGTCACCTAGGCTGAAGTACAGTGGTGTAATGAGCTCACTGCAGCCTTGATCTCCTGGGCTCAAGCGATTCTCTGTGCACCACCATACCTGGCTAATTTTTGTATTTTTTGTAGAGTCAGGGTCTTGCTATGTTTCCCAGGCTGGTCTCAAATTTCTGGCTTCAAGTGATCTACCCGTCTTGGCCTCTCAAAGTGCTGGCATTATTACAGGTGTGACCCACCGCACCCAGCCTTCTCTCCTCTCCTCTCCTCTCTTCTCCTCTCTTCTTCTTTTCTTTTTTTTTGAGACGGAGTTTCATTCTTGTTGCCCAGGCTGGAGTGCAGTGGCACGATCTCGGCTCACCACAAACTCAGTCTTCTGGGTTCAAGCGATTCTCCTGCCTCAGCCTCCCGAGTAGCTGGGATTACAGGCATGTGCCACCGCGCCCGGCTGATTTTGTATTTTTAGTAGAGATGGGGTTTCTCCTTGTTGGTCAGGCTGGTCTTGAACTCTCAACCTCAGGTGATCCGCCCCCCTCGGCCTCCCAAAGTGCTGGGGTTCACAGGTGTGAGCCACCGTGCCCGGCCTTCTTTGTACTTTTCTGTATTAACAAATTTTTGAGACCGGGCATGGTGGTTCACACCTGTAATCCCAGCAAGGCTGAGCTTGGTGGCTCAGGCCTGTAATCCCAGCACTTTGGGAGGCCAAGGTGGGCGGATCACCTGAGGTCAGGAGTTCACAACCAGCATGATCAGCATGGTGAAACCCCGTCTCTACTAAAAATACAAAAATTAGCCAGGTGTAGTGGCGGGTACCTGTAATCCCAGCTACTTGGGAGGCTGAGGCACAAGAATCGCTTGAACCTGGGAGGCGGAGGTTGCAGTGAGCCAAGATTATGCCACTGCGCTCCAGCCTGGGCGACAGAGTGAGTCTCAGAAAAAAAAAAAAGCAAATTTTTGATAGTGAGCATTTATAACTGTTATAAAGAGTTAAAGAAATTGTGGCATATCAGTGTGTGTATGAGTGCGTGTGTCTGCGCTCGTGAAGGAAACAAAGCCTTTGCTATTTCTGTGCCTTGGAAAGAAGAATGAGAAATTTCCACACCCATCAAGTGGAGGAACATTCATGTCTAATGTTTGGGGATTGCAGGAAAAAAAAAATGGAAGTAACTATGATGCCTACTTCTTGGTCTTTTTTTTCTCTCTCTCTTTTTGGTGAGGATTTAATGGGTTCATGTGCTAAGAACAGTTTGTATTAAGTGCAGACAGTTTTCAGCTTACAAGGTTTCAACTTCCTATTTTTTGACTTTAAGATTGAACGAAAATGATACCATTCAGTAGAAACCGTGTTTCAGGTAACCATACAACCCTTCTGTTTTTCACTCTCAATATGGCATTAAATAAATGACATGAGATATTCAACACTTTATGATAAAATAGGCTTTGGTTAGGCGATTTTGCCCAGCTCTAGGTTACCGTAAGTGTTCTAATCTCATATTTAAGTTAGGCTAGGCCAAACTAAGATGTTTGGCAGGTTAGGTGCATTAAATGTATTTTTACTTATATTTTCAGCTTAGGATGGTTTTATTGGGACGTAACCCCATTTTAAGTTGAGAAGCATCTGTAAAAACATTAGCTCTTCCCATTATTATTAATGCAAAAGAGGTTGGATTGGGTTCGTAAGTATCACAGAGGAATGCAATTATTATTATTATTTATTTACCTTTAAGAAAGTTCTCATACACGGATATATTCTGTCTTCCTACTTCACTGTATTGGCTATTGTGACTATCAGATGAAATCTAGGAATCTAAGGCCGGGCGCAGTGGCTCACACCTGTAATCCCAGCACTTTGGGAGGCTCCAGTGGGCAGATCATGGCGTCAGGAGTTTGAGACCAGCCTGGCGAATGTAGTGAAACTCCCGTCTCTACTAAAAAATACAAAAATTAGCCGGGCGTGGTGGCACACGCCTGTAGTCCCAGCTACTTGGGAGACTGAGGCAGAAGAATTGCTTGAACCCAGGAGGCGGATGTTGCAGGGAGCCAAGATTAAGATCGTGCCACTGCACTCCAGCCTGGGAGACAGAGCAAGACTCCGTCTCAAAAAAAAAAAGGAAGTAGAATCTGAAAGTGCTTGGAAAACTGGATATGCTGTACAGATGTAGGGAACTATTACTCCAGCATTGAATCGGGGTCATATTGAAGAAAAGAAGATGTTTTGCTGCTCTTTCATTCCATGTTTTAGAATTCTATATTTAATATTTTTTCTTTTGCTTCACACTTTCAGAGAAACTTCTCTAGTAATGAGCTATAGAAATGATCCCAGAAAGCACACCCTTTGTTCTTCCATTCTTGTCACTCATTCCTTCCTTGCAAATTTTCCTTTTATTTATTTATTCATTTAAGTGACAGTGTCTCACTCTGTCACTCAGGCTAGAGTGCAGTGACACAGTCATAGCTCACTGCAGCCTCAAATTCCTAGGCTCCAGTGATCTTCCTGGCTGAGCGCAGTGGCTCAGACCTGTAATCCCAGCACTTGGGGAAGCCAAGGAGGAAGGATCACTTGAGCCCAGGAGTTGGAGACCAGCCTAGGCAACATAGTGAAACCCTCTTTTATAAAATGAAATATTTGTTTTAAAATTGTGATCTTCCCACCTCAGCCTCATGAGTAGTTAGGACTAAAGGCATGCAGCACCATGCCTGACTAATTTTTAAAAATATTTTTTGTTGAGGTGGGAGTCTTGCTATGTTGCCCAGGCTGCTTGTGAACTCCTGGTCTCAAGCAGTTCGCCCACCTTGGCCCCCTAAAGCACTAGGATTACAGGCATAAGCCACTGTTCCTGGGCAAAATTTTCCTATTTCATCATTAATTCATTTATTCAACAAATACTTGCTGAATGCCTGTGATGTGCTTAGCCCTTTTCTCTGTGTGGGGGAAGGAAGGGCGAGTGAGGCAGATATGGGCTCTGCTATTATGGGCCTTACAGACTAGTGTGTGTGTGTCGGGGTGGCAGGCAGGCAGATACCCAGTCAGAGAAAAGAAAGGAGATGTGTGGATAGGCCGGGCACGGGACTATGGGCACCCTGTAGTCCAAGCACGTTGGGAGGCTGAGACGAGAGGATCCCTTGAGCCCAGGAGCTTGAGGCTGTAGTGAGCAATGATTGAGACCAGCCTGGGCAACATAGCAAGACCTCATCTCTACAAAAAAGTGAAAGAATTAGCCAGGCGTGGTGGCATATTCCTGTAGTCCCAGCTACGTGGGAGGTGGAGGCAGGAGGTTCCCTTGAGCCCAGGAGCTTGAGGCTTCAGTGAGCCATTATCTTGCTACTGCTATCCAGCCTGGGTCACAGCGAGACTGTGTCTCAAAAAAAAAAAAAAAAAGAAGAAGAAGAAGAAAGGGAATGTGTAGAGAAAGTAAAACAGGGGGAGGTGACAAAGAGAGAACTCAGTGGAGGGAGGAGCAGTCAAGTATGGCTCATGAAAGAGGGCACAGTTGAGAAGGAGGAAAAACTCAGTAGAGACAGAACATTCCAAGTGGACGGAACAGCCAATGCATTGGTCAGTCCACTATGTAGAAATAGAAAACCCACAGTTCAGAGAGACCATAAATCCATGATGCAAGAAGTTTCTATGAGAGAAGCTTGGGAGTCTCCTTAGAACCTGAAGAGCTAAAATATCCCTCCAGGTGTAATCAGGTACAGAGCATCTGCCTGGGCTGTTACAGCCTGCCTGTCAGAGCTGTGACTGTGGTGTTGGCAAGAGCCTAGGACTGCAGGGAAAAGACCGAGAGTCGAGTCTCGGCTGTTTGATCTTGAGTGAGGCTCATGACCCTCTAGCCCTCAGTCCCTTCTTCTAAAAGTTGGGGATGTTGCTACCTGCCTTATAAGGTAGGGTGAGGATTAAATGAGTGAGTGAGCATTTTGTGAAAGATGGCGTGCATGGAAGGGTTACGTATCTTTAGTAAGGGAAGCTTTGAAGCCAAAGTGCTAAGTGGGTGGGTCTCCATGTGGAACAGAGTGAGGTGCTGTGTGGCTGGACTCTGAGCGCTGAGGAGGCTGTGGGCATCCAGCCAGCCCAGGGCGCCTGTTCTTCACCATCTCATTAACACAGCCAGCATATCTGTGTCTGAGATTGGCCCACTGTTCTCCTGCTAGAGTGTCTTTCCTGTTTCTCTTTTCCATATCCTGTCCAACCTGGTGGGCGTCATAGTTCAGGATGTGTTCGGTGAAGCCATGTCTACATTCACTCTAATGCCCACTGATCTCTCTCTCTTCTCATGGAGACCCACATATTATCACCTCATTACTTGTGGATTTGTGTCTTTTCACTGTTTCATCTGCCTCCCTGTCTAGATCATAAGGTACTCGGGAGTAAGAACTGTTTGGTTTTTTGTATTCTTGCCACCTCTCCATGGCATTCACTACAACATAAATCATAGAGGTCAGAACATACTGAAGTGCATTTTGAGTTCAAATGCTCAAAAGTGATCTTCATGACACCTGTTTACTTTCTCTATTTACTTAAACTCCAGCTATAATGTTTACCTGCCTAAAAGTTCCATGTTCCCATTATTAAACATACTTCTTTTTGATGTGACTAGGCATTGAAAGGATTGTAATGCTTTGTTCTGTAGCCCCCAGGTTTCCCTAGATGACAAATAAACATTCCTTTTCCTGCGTGAAGATTGTCTGTGGAAACCTTGGCCATGGCATCGATATCAGAGCCTGTTACATTCAGAGAGTTCTGCCCGTTGTACTATCTCCTCAATGCCATTCCGACAAAGATCCAGAAGGGTTTCCGCTCTATCGTGGTCTATCTCACGGCCCTCGACACCAACGGGGACTACATCGCAGTGGGCAGCAGCATCGGCATGCTCTATCTGTACTGCCGGCACCTCAACCAGATGAGGAAGTACAACTTCGAGGTGAGCCTTGCTTTGCTTTTCACCTGAGGAGGCACGAGCCATAGCTGACGCTTAACATGCTTGTGTTCTCGGATGAGATAATTTACTTCTGATTTGCCAGAATATGGCCATAATACCTCACTCAAACAATACTTTAAAACCATCTTTAGCTGAAGTGGAATATAACTAAAAACATTGGTGTTTTTAACTTTTTCCTGCCTCCAAAAATCTAACATCGCTTTATTTGTTTATTTGAGACAGAGTCTCGCTCTGTTGTCCCGCCTAGAGTGCAGTGGGACAGTCACAGCTTATTGTAGCCTCAAACTCCTGGGCTCAAGTGATCCTTTTGCTTCAACTTCCTGAGTAGCTAGGACCTCAGGGATGACTGCCACAGCCAGCTGATTTTTGTTTTGTTTTGTCTGTAGAGACATGGTTTCACTATGTTGCCCAGGCTGGTCTTGAACTCCTCGGCTCAAGCAGTCCTCCTGCCTTGGCCTCCCAAAATGCTCGGGTTACAGGCATGAGCCACCACACCTGGCCTAACATCACTTTAAAAGAGAACATCACTTGAGGTCAGGAGTGCAAGACCGGCCTTGACCAATATGATGAAACCCCATCTCTACTAAAAATACAAAAATTAGCTGGGTGTGGTGGCATGCACCTGTAGTCCCAGCTACTCAGGAGGCTGAGACAGGAGAATTGCTTGAACCTGGGAGGTGGAGGTTGCAGTGAGCCAAGATCACACCACTGCACTCCAGCCTGAGTGACAGAGTGAGACTCCATCTTAAAAAAAAGAGAGAACATTTTAGTATTTAAAACTTACTATAACACTTTGAAAGCAGACATTTTTTTTCCTGAGTGTTTATAGGAGCAGGCACATGCCTGTTTTTCAAAGTTTTGAATAATCTCTAGTTCTTCTCTTGAAATTATTATGAGAAAAGTATTTATATGAATATTGGCTTATTGCCAGAATATGCACCTCTTAGCTGAGGTCTCTTCTGTAGCACTGGGATCCTGACCAATCTGTTTCTGCAGTGCTGTGGACTCAGACATTTCTGTGTATTGTAGATATTGGTGGAGATGTTATTTGACCGTGTTGTGGCTGGCACCAACTATTGGTGAACTGTAATGTGATTCACCTGTTTAGTCAATATCTGTAGTTCATTGAGTACATCACTTTTGTGAGAGACTCAAAGTTGACTGAGTTGTGGCTTCTACCACATGGGACTCTATTCTGTCTGTGGTTAGGGGGCTTTTATGGACCAAGATACAGCTTTTGTGTCTAAGAGAAATGTTTACAGATACTTGTGTTTTAATCAATATTCAATATATTAAAGTTTTAAAACTTAACTAACTTAAGCCTCTGTGCTCATTTTAAAATAATAAAAATGGTTGGTACACGTACAGCCCTTTCTATGTGTCAGACATTATTCTTTAAAATATTTTTTAAATTTAAAAAAAAAAATTATTTTTTCCTTCTCGCTATGTTTCTTGGACAGACATATATTAACTCATTTTATCCTCACAAAAACTCTCTGAGGCAGATGTTATTATTATCTTCCTCATTTACTAAGGAGGCAGCTGGTGGAGAGAGGGTAGGTGACTTGCCTGAGGTTGGCTGGTAGTAAATGGCAGCACCGTCATGTGAACTTGGGCAGACTGTCTCTAGGGTCTGTATTAATTTTTGGGATTTTTTTTTGTTTTTTGTTTTTTGTTTTTTGAGACAGAGTTTCACTCTTGTTGCCCACACTGGAGTGCAATGGCATGATCTCGGCTCACTGCAACTTCCACCTCCGAGGTTCGAGCGATTTTCCTGCCTCAGCCTCCAGAGCAGCTGGGATTACAGGCACCCGCTATCGCACCCAGCTAATTTTTGTATTTTTAGTAGAGACAGTGTTTCACCATGTTGACCAGGCTGGTCTCGAACTCCTGACGTCAGGTGATCCATCTGCCTCAGCCTCCCAAAGTGCTGCGATTACAGGCGTGAGCCACCACACCTGGCCGTGTATTAATATTTTTTGTATAAAAATTAGAACTACTGCTATTTCTTCTCTTTGAGTAATAGCTCATGGATTTGACTGATCAAATTCCCCAAACATTTAAAACCATTACATAATCTTTCAAACTGTAGTTATGAGTTTAATATGTCTGAAATCTCTCAAATGCTTCAAACACTTATAAGGAAGACTTGTGAATCCAGTGATGAATCCCAACAAGATAAATCAAAGAAATCCATGCACAGAGGCATCATAGTCAAACTGCTAAATATAAAAATCTTAAAAATAGCCAGAGAAAAATGACATATTACCTGTAGAGGAACAATGATTTAAATGACTGTGGATTTCTCATCAGAAGCTGTATTAGCCCGTTCTCACGCTGCTGTGAAGAAATACCCAAGCCTGTATAATTTATAAAGAAAAGAGGTTTTATTGACTCACAGTTGCACATGGCTGGGGAGGCCTCAGGAAACGTACAGTCATGGTGGAAGGCACCGCTTCACAGGGCTCACTGTCATAACAGGATGGGGGAAACCATACCCATTATTCAATTACCTCTACCTGGTCGCTCCTACGACATGTGGGGGTTATGGGAACTACAGTTCAAGATGAAATTTGGGTGAGGACACAGCCAAACCGTATCAGAAACCATGGAAGGTGGAAGACAGTAGCATTTTTTGGTTTTTTGTTTTTGTTTTGTTTTGAGATGGAGTCTCACTCTGTTGCCCAGGCTGGAGTGCGGTGGTGTGATCTCGGCTCACTGCAACCTCCACCTCCCGAGTTCAAGCAATTCTCATGCCTCAGTCTCCCGAGTAGCTGGGAATACAAGCGCCTGCCACCACACCTGGCTAATTTTTTTGTATTTTTAGTAGAGAGGGGGTTTCACCGTGTTCGCCAGGATTGTCTCGATCTCCTAACCTCATGATCCACCTGCCTCGGCCTCCCAAAGTGCTGGGATTACAGGCATGAGCCACCGCGTCTGGCTTTTTTTTGTTTATTTGTTTGTTTGTTTTTGGAAGAGTTTCACTCCTGTTGCCCAGGCTGGAGTGCAGTGACACGATTTCGGCTCACTGCAACCTCCGCCTCCTGGGTTCAAACAATTCTCCTGCCTCACCCTCCGTAGTAGCTGGGATTACAGGCACATGCCACTATGCTCAGCTAATTTTTCTAGTTTTAGTAGAGACGGGGTTTCACCGTGTTTTCCAGGCTGGTCTCAAATTCCTGATGTCAGGTGATCCACTCCCCTCGGCCTCCCAAGATGCTGGGATTACAGCTATGAGCCATCGCGCCCAGCCGATAGTAGCACATTTTTAAAGTGTGTAATTCCAGAACTTTGGGAGGCTGAGGCAGGTGGATCACTTGAGGTCGGGAGTTCGAGACCAACCTGGCCAACATGGTGAGAGCCCCATCTCTACTAAAAATACAAAAATTAGCTGGGTGTGGTGGCTCATGCCTGTAATCCCAGCTACTCAGAAGGCTGAGGCATGAGAATCGCTTGAATCCGGGAGGCAGAGGCTGCAGTGAGCTAAGATCATGCCACTGCACTCTAGCCTGGGCGACAGAGTGAGACTCCGTCTGAAAAATACAATAAAGTTCTGAGAGAATTGTCAACCCAGAATTCTTTACTCAGTGAAAATACCTATCAAGAAAGAAGGTGAAATGAAAGTATTATCAGATGAAGAAAAACTTAAGAGGGTTTGTTGCCAGCCGACCTGCTCTAAAGTCATTGCTAAATGAAGTTCTTTAGACAGAAGGGAACTTTGTACATCAAGAATGAAGAATAGTAAATACCTGGGGAATAAATACAATGGATGATTTTTCCCCTACTGAGTTCTTTAAAATATATTTGACAGTTGAAAACAAAAATTATAACTGATCAAGTTTTAATGGTTGTAGATATAGTAATATCTAAGACAAGTACAACATAAGTAAGGGAGAGTAAGGTACCCTATACATTTGTACATTCTTCTTGAAGAGGTACAATGTTGATTCTAAGTAGATTTTGAAAAATTATGTATATATGTATTGTAATCCCTAGAGCAACTACTCTACGATGAGGTAGATATATCAAAATGAAATTTCAAAGAACGTTGAAACAACTCACAGGAGAGCAGGAAAGGGGAAACAGGAAGGTAAAACAGAAAGAACAGACAAAACAAATAAAATGATAACCTAAATCCAAATATACCAATAGTTACGTTAAATGCAAATGATCTAAATACGCCTATTAAAAGACAGAAATTGTCAGGATGGGTATAAAATGATGAACCAACTGTATGTTGTCTGTAAGAAATTCAATTCAGATATAATGATACAGGTAGGCTGAAAGTAAAAAGATGGAAGAAGATACCTCATGTTAACACTAATCAATGGAAAGTTGGAGTGGCAGCCTGGCACAGTGGCTCATGCCTGTAATACCAGCACTTTGGGAGGCTGAGGCGGGTGGATCATGTGACATCAAGAGTTCGAGACCAGCCTGGCCAACATGGTGAAACGCCACCTCTACTCAAAATACAAAAATTAGCCAGGCATGGTGGCAGACTCCTGTAATCCCAGCTACTCAGGAGGCTGAGGCGGAGAATTGCTTGAACCTGGGAGGCAGAGGTTGCAGTGAGCCAAGATCGTGCCATTGTGCTCCAGCCTGGGCAATAAGAGTGAAACTCGGTTTCAAAAAAAAAAGAAACAAAGTTGAAGTGGCTGTATTAATATCAAGGTTTTCTTCTGTGCAAAGAAATAACCAGGGATTAAAAAAGACATTACATAATAACAGGTTAGTTCACAAAGAAGGCACAGCCATCCTACCTGTATTATGTCCCTTAACAACAGAGCTTCACACAATACATGAAGCAGAAATGGACAAATCTGCAATTACATGTGGAGACTTCAGTATTCCTCTTTCAATAATAGAAGCAGTAGACAGAAAACCAACAGGATACAGAAGAACTGAGCGACACCATCGGCCAGCTTGGTCTAATTCACATTTATAGAACACTCTGCCCAACAGCAGCTGAATATACATTCTTTCCAAGTGCACATGGAACATTCATCGATATAGACCATGTTCTGAGTTAGAAAACGTACCTCAACACATTTAGACTAGGCTTTCCAGGCCCTTGTGTTTTACTTTGTTTTTTCATTTTTTTATTAAAATATAATTTACACAAAGTTTACATTTTTTTTTTTTTTTGAGACGGATTTTTGCTCTTGTTGCCCAGGCTGGAGTGCAATGGCACGATCTCGGCTCACCGCAACCTCTACCTGCCGGGTTCAAGTGATTCTCCTGCCTCAGCCTCCCAAGTAGCTGGGATTACAGGCGCCTGCCACCACGCCCGGCTAATTTTTTGTATTTTTAGGAGAGATGGGGTTTCACCATGTTGGCCAGGCTGGTCTCAAACACCAGACCTCAGGTAATCCACTCACCTCGGCCTCCCAAAGTGCTGGGATTACAGGCGTGAGCCACTGTGCCCAGCCTGCAAATCTTAATTGTACAATGTGATAAATTTATATGTGTATGCCTGTTTAATCACCCAGTTCAAGATACAGAACATTTCCACCACCCCAGAAGATTCTCTTGTGCTACCTCCCAATCATTAACCCTCCCCAAGGTAACTGTTCTGACTTCTAACACAGAGTGGTTTTGACTTCTACAGAGTAGTTTTGCTAGCTCCTTGGGTTTTAATTCGATATTAAATAACCTCTGGCAGTAAGGTTTATATGCTTTAGTGGAATTTATACTCCTTACTCAGGTTGCAGTTACAACCCAGTTTTTTGTAAAGCACATACATGTGTCTCATTGATATCACCATTATATTGTCTTTTTTTTTTTTTTTTTTTTTTTTTTTGAGGCAGAGTCTCACTCTGTCACCCAGGCTGGAGTGCAATGGAGTGATCTTGGCTCACTACAGTCGCCACCTCCTGAGTTCAAATGATTCTCCTGCCTCAGCCTCCTGAGTAGCTGGAATTACAGGCGCCTGCCACCATGCCCGGCTAATTTTTGTATTTTTAGTAGAGATAGGGTTTTACCATGTTGGCCAGGCTGAATTCAAACTCGTGATCTCAAGTGATCCACCCGCCTCAGCGTCCTAAAGTGCTGGGATTACAGGCGTGGGTCACTGCTCCCAGCCCCGTATTGTCTTTTAGAAAAACTGTATAACTATTTAAATATTTTCAGCCACCAAATTAAAAAGAAAATACTAAAGTTGAAGTTTATTGTTCCCCAGAATGAAACTACAAATTACATCTGATGGCCATTTTTACAGTTTAACCAATAATTAGTTTTCTGTTTATCATACTATCCTTGTTTGTTTTGTTTTCCAATAACAGAATACCTAAGAATGGTAGTTGTTCTTTTTTTTTTTTTTTTTTTGAGATGGAGTTTCGCTCTTGTTGCTTAGGCTGGAGTGCAATGGCTCAACCTCAGCTCACCGCAACCTCCGCCTCCTGGATTCAAGTGATTCTCCTGCCTCAGTCTCCTGTGTAGCTGAGATTACAGGCATGCGCCACCATGCCCGGCTAATTTTGTATTTTTAGTAGAGACAGGGTTTCTCCATGTTGGCCAGGCTGGTCTCAAACTTCTGACTCCAAGTGAGCCACCTGCCTCGGCCTTCCAAAGTGCAGGGATTACAGGCGTAAACCACCGCATCCGGCCAGTAGTTGTTTTTATTTTTTTATTACTTTTTATTTTTTTAAAGAGGTTTATTTGGCCCACAGTTCTATAGCTGGAAAGTCCAAGATTGGGCAGCTGCATCTGGTGGGGACCTCGTGCTGCTTCCACTCATGGTGGGAATTGGAAGGGGACCAGGTGTGTATCAAGAGATCACATGGTAGGCCGGGCATGGTGGCTCAGGCCTGTAATCCCAGCACTTTGGGAGGCCGAGACAGGTGGATCACGAGGTCAGGAATTTGAGACCAGCATGGACAACATGGTGAAACCCCATCTCTACTAAAAATGGAAAAATTAGGCAGGTATGGTGGCCCACGCCTGTAATCCCAGCTACTCAGGAGGCTGAGGCAGGAGAATCTCTTGAACCCAGGAGGCGGAGGTTGCAGTGGGCCGAGATTGCACCCTGCATTCCAGCCTGGGTAACAGAGCAAGACTCCGTCTCAAAAAAAAAAAAAGATCACATGGCAAGAGGGGAACCAAGGATGCCAGACTCGTTTTCTTTTCCTTTCCTTTTTTTTTTTTTTTTTTTGAGACAGTTTTACTCTTGTTGCCCTGGCTGGAGTGCAATGGTGCAATCTCGGCTCACTGCAACCTCTGCCTCCTGGGTTCCAGCAATTCTCCTGCCTCAGCCTTCTGAGTGGCTGGGATTACAGGTGTGCGCCACCACCTCTGGCTAATTTTTGTAGTTTTAGTAGAGACAGGGTTTCACCGTGTTGGCCAGGCTGGTCTCAAACGCCTGACCTCAGGTGATCGCCTGCCTCAGCTTCCTGAAGTGCTGGGATGACAGGCATGAGCCACTGCACCTGGCTCTTTTTCTTTTTCTTTTTTTTTTTT
>NW_016814622.1:145259-190960 GCF_001698545.2 Rhinopithecus bieti
ACCTGGCTCTTTTCTTTTCTTTTTTTTTTTTTGAGACGGAGTCTTGCTCTGTCGCCCAGGCTGGAGTGCTGTGGCCGGATCTCAGCTCACTGCAAGCTCCGCCTCCCAGGTTCACGCCATTCTCCTGTCTCAGCCTCCCGGGTAGCTGGGACTACAGGCGCCGCCACATCGCCCGGCTAGTTTTTTGTAGTTTTAGTAGAGACGGGGTTTCACCGTGTTAGCCAGGATGGTCTCGATCTCCTGACCTCGTGATCCGCCCGTCTCGGCCTCCCAAAGTGCTGGGATTACAGGCTTGAGCCACCGCGCCCGGCCTCTCTTTTTCTTTTAGTATGGAGTGCTTCACAAATTTGTGTGCCATCCTTGTGCAAGGAAGCCAGACTCTTTTTAACCACCTGCTGTCTTGGAAACTAATCCAGTCCTTGGAGAGTGAGTACTCATTCACCCACGAGGAGGGCATTAATCTATTCATGAAAGACCTATCCCCATGGCCCAAACACCTTCCACTAGGCCCCACCTCCCAGCACTGCCACTTTGGGGATCCAACTTCAACATAAATTTTGGCAAGGACAAACCACATCTAAACCATAGCAGATATGGTGAGTCGCGTGAGCTCTGAAGGAATGTGATGTGGTGGAACAGCATCCACAGGCTCTACCGGAGATTGAGGGAAGCTGCTACACATGACTGGATCCAGTGACATAGAAGGGGACTCTGGGAGAATCCCGTGCAAAGATGTTAGCTAGTCCAGGCATGGTGGCTCACACCTGTAATCCCAGCACTTTGGGAGGCCGAGGCAGACAGACAGCTTGAGCTCAGGAGTTCGAGACTAGCCTTGGCAATACAGCAAGACCTCCATCTCTATGAAAGAATACAAAAATTATTCAGGTGTGATGGCGTGCGCCTGTAGTCCCAGCTACTCAGGAGACTGAGGTGGGAGGATCACTTGAGCCCAGGAGGTCGAGATCATAGTGAGCTGAGATCAAGCCACTGCACTCTAGCCTGGGCAACAATGAGGCCCTGCCTCAACGACAACAAGAAAAAATTTTAGCTGGTTATCCTTTAAATGTATTTCACCCATAGATATATATGCCTACTGTGTACCTGCAAAAACTTTTTAAATCTACGATATTAACATTTGGAAATAAATGTACTTTGCTGGGGCCAAAATCCATACTTGGTGGCCCTGAGTATCAACAGCATGTTTTGAATACCCATTGTATATTGAATATCAAACTTATAATTGTGGAGAATCACAAGGGAGGTATAAAATAAAATTTCTTGTGCAGGCATGGTGGCTCACGCCTATAATCCCAGCACTTTGGTAGTCCGAGGCAGGCTGATCATTTTGAGCTCAGGAGTTCGAGACCAGCCTGAGCAACATGGCAAAACCCATCTCTACTAAAATATAAAATTAGCAGGATGTGGTGGCACACGCCTGTAATCCCAGCTACTCAGGAGACTGAGGCTGGAGAATCGCTTGAACCCAGGAGGTGGAGGTTGCAGTGACTAGAGATTGTGCCACTGCACTCCAGCCTGGGCCACAGAGCGAGGCTCCGTCTCAAAATAAAATGAAATAAAATTTTTTTTGGCAAGAATGTAGAATTTAGAGTTAGAAGATTAGAGCTTGAAAACAAAGCTGTATACCTGTATGTAAACACATAGGAAAAGGTATGAAGGAATTTTCACAATGATTACTCAACTCTAGGTAGGGATTGAGAAAGGGATGGGCTGAGGGAGGAATAGTGAAAGGGAATTGTATATTTTAAAACTTTACTGTGGAATTACTAGAAATTTTGGTACATATTACACACATAAACACAACAACACAAAGATTTGTTTTGAGCTTTGGCTGCCAGTTATTAGTGGTTTAACCCCAGAGATGAATTAAACATTTATGATGTTGTTGTCATTTTCATCATGAGAGCTGGCTGGGTCTTAGAATCATTTGGTACAATCCCCACTTTTATAGATAAAGAAATTCTAAGATTCCGGCTTCCAGGCACATATCCCTGATTACCTAACCATTGTGCTCGCTTCCCGTGAGAGGAGGCAGGCCCTCTGTGCAGTCTGTGAATTTCAAGGATAATGGAATACAGATTCATGGTCTCTTTGGAATGTCCACGTGAAAAGATAAAGATGGATTAACTAGTTTAGGGAAAATCTAAGATTTTACGGGAAGATAAATAAAAGTTTATGCTCAATCCATGTATGGCATGATTGAAAGATTATGTTTTAAATGAAGTTATGTTTCCTAAAGAGGAAAGCAGACCTTTTCTGTGGTAAATATAGCCTTGCATGTGTTTTCAAGAATAGTGCTTTGGAAACCGTTTTTTTCTACAGAAGTTAGTGGGAGAGGGCAGATGGAAACACAGATTCTTCCTACCTAGTGCCAAAAGCACTGAGAAAATGTTGCAAGGAGCTAATAACAAGTACAAAATGTTAAAATGTGTTAAATATATGGGTCTGACATGTGTAAGCATAGACCAAAAGACTACTTGACCTGAGTTTCTAATGTTCTGTTTTGAAGTTAAACATATGATCCCTTTTCCTTAGTATTCAACAAGCTAATGAGATTTCATGGATTTGCCTTCTGAGCTGTCTTTGCGCAAACTACAGCATGATACCTGGTGGTGGAATGCTATAATAAATAGTTTGCATTTCTGCACCTCTTCCGTGAATTAATTCAACAAGTATTTACTGAGTGCTCAGTATGTGCCCATCCCAAAAGTCGTGGAGCTGCGGTAAAGAACACAATAAATCTCTGCTCTCTTGGAGCTTACAGTCTAACAGGAAGAAGCAGAAAAGTAAGAGAAGTCAGCCAGATATATAAACAAATAAATAAGATGAGGGGAAGTGCCAAGGGGAAAATAAACCAGAGAAGATGATAAGGAGTGCCAAGTAGGGTGGTTGCAGTTTTTTTGTTGTTTTGTTTTTTTTTTTAACATGGAGTCTCGCTCTGTCACCCAGGCTGGAGGGCAATGGCACATCTCGGCTCACTGCAACCCCGCCTCCGGGGTTCAAGCAGTTCTCCTGCCTAAGCCTCCCGAGTGGCTGGCATTACAGGTGCCTACCACCACACCTGGCTAATTTTAGTAGAAACGGGGTTTCTCCATGTTGGCCAAGCTGTTCTCAAACTCCTGACTTCAGGTGATCCACCTTGGTGATCACCTTCCAGGTGATCCTGCCTTGGCCTCCCAAAGTGCTAGGATTACCAGGTGTGTGAGCCACCGTGCCTGGCCAGGTTATTGCAGTTTTAAATAGAATTCCAGGGAGAAGGTGACAGTTGGAACAAAGACCTAAAGAGCATGACCAGCACGCCATGCTGACATGTCTGTATTCCAAGAAGACAGAAGGGAAAGGCCCTGAGCCTGAAACATGTCTTGGATATTTTGCATTCAGGAAAGTCATGCTTCAGAATGTTACAAATGTTTCATTGACTAATATTTTCTAGACATATTTTAAAGAGGTGCAGAAAGGAGAGTTTTGTCTCACCATAGCAGCCAAGGTGCATTTGCCCAGTGCCTCCCATTGTCTTTCCCTGTGGGAGTAACTCTTCGGTCCAGTGATGAGGAGCCTGTGATGTCTGTGTTCTGGTTTGTTGGTAACATTACCATACAGGGCTTCACTGGTGTCCTTCTTAGCATGGATTGCTTCCATTCATTGGTCGCTGGAAAATTTGCTTTCAAATGTTTTAACAGTGACTCTTAGGAAAACAATACATTTTATTAGATGTCCATTCTCCCTAAATTTACCTAAGTTCAACTTAATTCCAACAGTTTGTTTTTTTTTTTGAGACGGAGTCTCGCTCTGTCACCCAGGCTGGAGTGCAGTGGCGTGATCTCAGCTCACTGCAAGCTCTGCCTCCCGGGTTCACGCCATTCTCCTGCCTCAGCCTCCCGAGTAGCTGGGACTACAGGCGCCCGCCACCTCGCCCGGCTACTTTTTTGTATTTTTAGTAGAGACGGAGTTTCACCATGTTAGCCAGGATGGTCTCCATCTCCTGACCTCGTGATCCATCTGCCTCGGCCTCCCAAAGTGCTGGGATTACAGGGGTGAGCCACCGTGCCTGACTCCAACAGGCTTTTTTTTTTTAATGTTAATTTTAAAAAACAAGCTGGCCAGGTGTGGTGGCTCACACCTGTAATCCCAGCACTTTGGGAGGCCCAGGCGGGCGGATCACTTGGGGTCAGGAGTTTGAGACCAGCCTGGCCAGTGTGGTAAAACCCCATCTCTACTAAAAATACAAAAATTAGCTGGGCATGGTGGTGGGCGCCTATAGTCCCAGCTACTCAGGAGGTTGAGGCCAGAGAATCACTTGAACCCGGGAGGTGGAGAATCACTTGAACCCGAGATCACGCCACTACACTCCAGCCTGGGCGACAAGAGTAAAACTCCATCTCAAAAAAATAAATAAAAATTTAAAAAAAATAATAAAAATACAAAAATTAGCCGGGTGTGGTGGCACGCACCTGTCATCCCAGCTACTTAGGAGGCTGAGGCAGGGGAATAATTTGAACCTGGGAGGCAGAGGTTGCAGTGAGCTGAGATTATGGCACTGCACTCCAGCCTGGGTGACAGAGCAAGTCTCCATCTTAATAAATAAATAAATAAATAAGATAAGATAAGCTGATTTAAAAATGTATATGAAATTGTAGTGGGTGGAATAGTCATACTAGTGGAAAAGAGGAAGCAAATGGGAGAAGTTGCTATTAGGTAACAAGACTTCTAAAGCTTTAGTAATTAAGGGAGTGTGGTATTAGCACACGAAAAGATACATAGATCATTGGAACAGATTAGAGAAGTCAGAAGACCCACATGTATGGATATTTGAGTCACTGCAAAGGTGATACGATGAAGTCTTTTTCAGTAAATGGTGCGGAACAGTTGGTTATGAATGGGGAGAAAAATGAAACTGGATCCCTACCTCACTTCATATGGTTATTTTGTCTGAGCACTTTAAAGTGTTAATGCCACTGTCTCTTGACTGCTGAGTTTCTGCTGGCAGTGTAATTGTTTCCTTTACCTGGAATTTGCCTTGTCTCTTTCTCCTTCAAGTCTTCTCTAATGATAGAGTCCCCAGCTTTAGGCTTCTTCCTTCAACTCCAGTGGATATTCCCTACTTGGTTTTGTTCTACGAAGTTAAGAAAATTATTCCAGAAAAGCAGATGTCTTTGTTTAACTTCCAGATCATTAAAAAGTTGTATTAGTATTCAAACATTAAACAGTTGTTCTTTGTCAGTAAAAGGAGGAAAATAGTGAAACCATTCTTAAGAATTGAATGAATTCATATTTGGTCTTCTTAAATATTTCAAAATATTTCAGATCAATTATTTGGTATGCTAGTGGTTTCTACTGAAGGTTAAGCTTTGACCTACTAAAGGAAGCTCATAAAGAAAGCTTTGTCAGACTTCGGTTCCCATGAACCTGCTCACAAAGAACACTTTTTCCCAATGTAGTTTTGTCTTGTATATGAAAGGAAAACTGCCTGCCAAGGAGGCCAAGAAGGTTAGCTGAATACTGTTGTAATGGTGAGGTGTTTGTCCAGAAAACCATTCCTGACACCTTTCAAATCAAAACTTTTTTTTTCCTTAAGCTTTTGATTGCTGGATTTCTGTTTGAGGAATTTATGTTGCTACAATGAGGGTAGCAATAAATGCCCCCTGGGAAGTTGGAAATGAAGGAAAAGGAGAGTTAAACACAATAGATGAGATCGGAAATGGGCAAAGTTGTCTTAAAGAGATAGAATGGCTCCCTGGCTAGAATAAGACTGAATTGTTCCTAGATCAAAAAAGAAGAGAATGTATGTGGCAGAAGGAAGAAAGTGGACTCTGCACTGTGTTAGTTAGGAAAACCAGAAATTAGGCCAAATTACCTGTTTAGTGGGAGAGATAGCTTTTGAGAGCTGTGATCCTGCTGGTGTGGCTGGCTGTGGGCAGATATTTGTATCTGAAATGACTCATGCTGTGGGACCCTTCCTGAGATCTAACAGTTACAGTGATTTGATCAGAAATTACACCACGCTTGCCAAGCAACTTTTGGACTAAAAGTTGCTGCCCACGTATATCAGGGGAAGAACATACATACATATATATATAGTACCTATCTTAGCATCTAATTTGTATGACCGTTACTTCAATGTAAAATAATAAATTGGCTTTCCAGCTTAAACTTCAATTTCTTGTATATTATCTGATCATAAGACAACTTCCCTGGGCTGATTAACAGCAGGACGCTAAAAAGATTGAATATCTGGGTCAGGAAGGTAGAGGGCCAGACCCTACATGTGCTAATTCACCATTGTAAATCTGCATGTTAGGTAAAACTATGGGTTTGTGTTTTGATTTTTGAGAGAGATTCTCACCCTGTTGCCCAGGCTGGAGTGCAGTGGCATGATCTCGGCTCACTGCAACCTTTGCCTCTGGGTTCAAGAGATTCTCCTGCCTCAGCCTCCCAAATAGCTGGGATTACAGGTGTGCACCACCACGCCCGGCCAATATTTTATGTTTTTAGTAGAGACTGGAGTTTCACCATGTTGGCTAGGCTGGTCTCGTACTCCTGACCTCAAGTGATCCACCCGCCTCAGCCTCCAAAAGTGCTGGGATTACAGGCATGAGCCACTGTGCCAGGCCTAAAACTATGGTTTTTAAAGATACACGTGCATGTAGTAAAGCTATGAATCAAAGCAAGAGAATATTTCATCTCAACGTTAGGAGAGTGGTTTTGGTGGGGTGGGGTATGTAGTCAGGGAGAGGCACACAAGAACTTCAAAGGTGCTGTTAATGGTCCCTTTCCCAAGCTAGATGGGGATTTCATGGGTGCTCATTTTTTAATGGCTCTTTAAGCTGAACATGTTATATATAGTCATGGATAGATAATCATTATTTTAAAAATAAAGGCAAGGAGCATAGCATAAAATGAGTTACTTCATATTTAACCAGCTGACATCCTAAGCACCTTTCCTGCCCTCCCCTCTCTGCACCTGGCAGAGTTGATCGCATTCTCCCCATTACCCACCTGTACATGGGTGTCAATGCCAATAGTGCGTTGCTCTTGTATTGTTGACGAGTCTTGCTCCTTTTCCTAGATTCTGAGGCCTCCTGAAGGCAGCACCCTTGTCTTTTGAAAAGGTTGGGCTTCTGAGGATATGTCTTTGTTGAATTTTGGAAACCGTTTAGCCTTTATCTCTGAAGATACCACTTTCGTTATCCTCGCTTTTCATTTCCTACTGAAACCCCTTTTTTTGTTTGTCTTTTTGTTTTGTTTTTGTTTTGTTTTGTTTTGTTTTGTTTTAGACGGAGTTTCGCTCTTGTTGCCCAGGCTGGAGTGCAATGGTGTGATCTCGGCTCACTGCAACCTCTGCCTCCGGGGCTCAAGCAATTCTCCCGCCTCAGCCTCCTGAGTAGCTGGGATTACAGGCGCGCACCATCACACCCAGCTAATTTTTTTGTATTTTAGTAGAGATGGGGTTTCACTATGTTGGCCAGGCTGGTCATGAACTCCTGACCTCAGGTGAGCCACCCGCCTCAGCCTCCCACAGTGCTGGGATTACAGGCATGAGCCACCGTGCCCAGCTGAAAACCCAATTATGTGTAGCTTGGACCTTTATGTTCTCTTTTCTGTGTCTCTGAACTTCTCTTTCATATTTTTAATCTTTTCATCTCTTTGTTGCATGGTAGGTAATTTCCTCAGATCTATCATCTAGTTCAATACTTTTTTTTTCCGACTGTGACTAATTTGCTCTTCATTCCACCCAGTGACGTTTTAAATTCTCTTGGATTTTTTCATTTCTATTTCCAGTAGTAGTTGTTCTTTGCTTACGTTTCAGTTTTCCTGTTTTATTTTAAAACATTTTAATCATTTTTCTTTTATGTTTTGTGTTATTCAATCTAAATGAAATACTTGGGGTTTTTCAATGCTGTTATGGTTTGTTTTACTTGACTCACTCATAGGCCTACTTCCCCATGGTAATTTCTAATTACGAGCGATGTGGCTCATCCTAATGTATGAGAACCCTGGGGGACCTGGATCAGGACAGCTCCACAGATGGGGTTTATGTTTACGAATGCCAGGCACGTTGGAGTGCTGCCAACATAGAAGCACTTCAGATTAACCGTCTGTGTAGAACTTTGCTGGGAAAGAGAGAATAAATTCAAACTCTGATGCTGAATGGGACAGGCTTATGATGACAGATTCTTAGGAAAGACTCTTTTTTATTCATTTCAATCAATGCTTGAGATAAGACAGATTTCCTTGTCAGCTCCATTTGCCAGCAAATTGATTTTTCCCTAGCTTACTCTTTCACTTAGGATTAGGTCCTTGGGATTCTGGCTTGGCAGAGAATATCAGTTCCAGCTCCTCACCATCTACTCAGCTCTGAAAACCAAGGCTCCACGGGTGTGCCCGATAGTTACAGGTAGCCTGTAGCTTCAGGGCTGGCTTCTCTTCTAGTTGGGGAGCATTGTTTTTGGTTTTGGGTCCTGTGGATTTTCCATACTTTCTCGAAAACTCAGCTATGCATTTGAAAGGCTGTTATATATTTCACTCAGTATTGCCACGTGTTTGGAGGGGGGTGTTTTGGAATAGCTAGGCTATTGTATTGTGCAAAGTTGAAGCCTCATATTCTATTTCTATATGAACTGTAGTTAAGTGTTGATAATCTGATGTCTGGGATGTTTTGGTTCTTACATCAGCAACCATGACATTTATTAATAATCATATTAAATAACATTAACTCAAGCTCATTGGTTACATTACAAAGGATATTGATACATTACAAAGCACACGTACAAGCACTGCACACCAGTATTGAGGCTTGCAGCCCCCTCTACATGATCATTTATTTATTTATTTATTTATTTTTGAGACAGAGTCTCACTCTGTTGCCCAGACTGGAGTGCAATGGCATGATCTCGGCTCACTGCAACCTCCGCCTCCCAGGCTCAAGCGATTCTCCTGCCTCAGCCTCCCAAGTAGCTGAGATTACAGGGGTGCACCACTACCACCTGGCTAATTTTTGTATTTTTAGTAGAGATGGGGTTTCACCATGTAGGCCAGTCTGGTCTCGAACTCCTGACTTCACATGATCCACTCGCCTCGGCCTCCCAAAGTGCTGGGATTATAGGTGTGAACCACCGCGCCTGGCCATGATCATTTTTGTTTTGGAACCATTCATTCAGAAAAATTTCACAGCCATTTTAACTTGTGCTATGACATGGCAAAATCTCTAGTAAATCATTTTAATTCCTGATGCGTTCATTTTTATAATGATAAATTTCTAAGGAAAATATTTTGTTTTCAACTTCTTGCCACCATGTCAAGACTCTGCATTTTAAAACATATTACATCACCTTTTCCCTTCAAAGCAATGCCAGTGAATTCCGTTAATGGTATCATCCATCTCATGTTATCCAACTCCAGATCATAAAGGTTCCCTCATTCTCCTTCCTTTCCACAAATCTACCAAATCCTCTATCACCAAGTCCTTTGGATTCATTCACACAGAAAGTATTGAGCACAGAGGCAGAGCAGGGCCTCTGGAGCGTGCCACATTTGTGTGTGAATCCTGACTCTTGATTTTCACTAGCTTTGTAACCTTAGACAAATTACTGCCAGGCACGGTGGCTCACACGTATAATCCCAGCACTTTGGGACCGGAGGGACTTTGAGACCAGCCTGGGCAACATAGCAAGACCCTGTCTCTACAACAAATAAAAAAATTAGCTGGGTGTAGTGGCACACACTTGTATTCCCAGCTACTTGTGGGGGCTGAGGTGGGAGGATCCCTTGAGCCTGAGAGGTCAAGGCTGCAGTGAGTCATGATCAGGCCACTGCACTCAGCCTGGGTGACACAGCGAGACCCTGTCTCAAAACAAACAAACAAAAAAACAAATAACTTATCTGGAGCTCAGTCCTATATTTGTAAAATGTAAATAACTACAGCACCTTCCCTTATAGAAAGTTGTTTGAGGATCCAGTTATACATTTAAAGTGCTTAACACATTACCTGGCACAGAAAAACAAAGACAAGCTGCTGTCCTGTTTTCTTTGTTGCTGTCATCCTTCTCAAAGTCTCGATGGAGTCTCTCTTCATCAAGGTTTCACTGCCCTCATGCCTGTTCTGTTTACCACTTTTCTAGACTGGGCCCTTATTTACCTCAGCCTGCGCTATTGGGAAACACTCCCAGCAACTTCCTGACTTGCCCCACTCCCTCCTTCCTCCGTCTTGCTCCTAATCGTGTTTGTCAGAAATGCCTCTGACTGATACACTGGCAAAATCAGAAATCTTCAAGAGATCTCCCTTTTTCTTACTGTAGCTTAAGATCCAAATCTCTTAACCTAGATCACGATCTGACACTAGATGTATTTATAGTCCATGAAAATACCCTGAAAGCTTTAAAGTACCAGATGAAAGTGAGCTCCTTCATTACCACCTCCACTCACTGTAGGCGGCTTTTCATGTGCCTGTCTCGGTGCAACAGCTAAGCTTTAAGAGGCCTGGGACTGTGACCTACTTTATTTTGTATTTCTATAGCAGCTCACTTGGTACCCAGAGCAAGGAGGTATATTTGTTTCTTACATATATGGCAGATTGATTACTATATAAATTACTATGTTGAAGATTAAAATGGTTTACTGAAGATACCGCCATATAGCTTAGCAAGGTCAAAACAGTTGTATGATTTTTCTGAATGAATACTTTCAAAATAAAAAAGATCACTCAGACTAGAAGCCCGAACATCTGTGAGCAATGCTTATACATGTGCTTTTTAATAAACCAACATATTGGGCCAGGAACGGTGTCTCACGCCTGTAGTCCCAGCACTTTGGTAGACTGAGGCAGGAGGACCACAAAGTCAGGAGTTTGAGACCAGCCTGACCAACATGGTGAAACCCCGTCTCTGCTAAAAATACAAAAATTAGCCTGGCGTGGTGGCATCTGCCTGTAATCCCAGCTACTTGGGAGGCTGAGGCAGGAGAATTGCTTGAACCCAGGAGGCGGAAGTTGCAGTGAGCCAAGATCACGCCATTGCACTCCAGCCCGGGCGACAGAGCAAGACTGTCTCAAAAAAAATAAAATAAAATAAACCAACATATTAAGCTTTAATAGGATTATTGATCTGAAAATCAAAACATGGTAGGAATTAGTTTATAAGTCATATTTAGATGTATCGTCTTATAATCCTCTCAGCAAACCTGTGGGGCAGGTAGATTATGGATAACAAGTGTTCACTTCATGAATTATCCCTGTTGATCAGGTAGAATAAAGTAGAACTTGGATCTGGGACAGTTCTTGTGACTGTAGATTCCTAGGTTTTGTTTTGTTTTGTTTTGTTTTGTTTTGAGCAGGGGCTGGGGAAAATACCTCTCTTGTTGAAGTTCTTTAGTACTCTTTTTTTTTTTTTTTTTTTTTTTTTTTTTTTTTTTTTTTTTTTTTTTTGAGATAGAGTCTTGCTCTGTTGCTCAGGCTGGAGTGCAGTGGCGCAATCTCCGCTCATTGCAACCTCTGCCTCCTGGGTTCAAGCAACTCTCCTGCCTCAGCCTCCTGAATAGCTGGGATTACAGGCACATGCCACCACGCCAGGCTCATTTTTGTATTTTTAGTAGAGATGGAGTTTTGCCATGTTGGCCAGGTTGACTTGAACTCCTGACCTCAGGTGATCTGCCCACCTTGGCCTCCCAAAATGCTGGGATTACAGGCATGAGCCACTGCATCTGTCCCATCTTTTAATAAGAGCTCAGTATATTCATACTTGATTGATCAGCATTTTCTTCATTAGAAATGAGGTGGGGTTGGCCGGGCGCGGTGGCTTACGCCTGTAATCCCAGCACTTTGGGAGGCTGAGGTGGGTGGATCACGAGGTCAGGAGATTGAGACCATCCTGGCTAACACGGTGAAACCCCGTCTCTACTAAAAATACAAAAAAAATTAGCCAGGTGTGGTGGCAGGTGCCTGTCGTCCCACTACTCGGGAGGCTGAGGCAGGAGAATGGCGTGAACCCGGAAGGTGGAGCTGGCAGTGAGCCAATATTGTGCCACTGCACTCCAGCCTGGGCGACAGAGCGAGACTCCGCCTCAAAAAAAAAAAAAAAAAAAAAAAAGGAAATGATGTGGGTTGCTTTTGTTTTGGTTTTGGTTTTGGTTTTGGTTTTTGTGTTTTCATTTCAAAGGTTAAAAACCTAGAAAGGAAGGAGAGTATTTGGGGAAAATGGTGGAAGAGGAAGTACCAGTAATTTGTCTCCGCACCTAGACATCAGTTGTACTGACAGGATCTGTCTGATGTAACTATTCTGGAACTCCGAAGTCTATTGAGGCTTACAGCTTCTTGCCTGGATGGCAAATTGTGGTTAATTTTGGTCAGTTTCAACTCTTAGCACAGTAGCAGCTATGCACTTCCCAACCCCAGTTCCGTGGAAGGCAGCTCTGCGGATGTTCCTAGAGCTTGCACATAGCTTGTGGGAGCCAGAATAGGCAAAAAGCATCCTGTCCTCTAAATGTTTGGGGTCTGTGCTCTGACTGCTGATTGCTACTTCTAATCATAGAGGTACAGACAAAGAGATGGGTGGCCGCTGTCGTTACACCTCCCTCATTATTGCAAGTTCTTCCCCCTCCAATTAACAAGACTTCCAGGGGGTTTAAAGAGCTAATGGTCCTGCTCCCCTGCTTCACTTTTATTTTTTCCCATTTGGGAGCTAGATATTAGAGAATATGACGTTGAAAAGCAACTGCATGTAAGGGGGAGAATTAAGCAGTGACTGTGCATGCCTAGGAAAATGTATAGGCATAGAAAAGACCTGAGAAAAGACCTAAGTTTATACCTGAGACTGATCTTTGGCACAGACGGCCTACGGTAATCAGAAAGAATCACACACGCACACGCACACACAGAATAACAAAACCCAGTAAACTTGGAAAGGAGAGGATCTGATTTTCTGAATTACCACATTATTAGATTCTAATGTTCAGTTTTCAACAAAAGAAATCACGAGGCACACAAAGAAACAGGAGAGTATGCTCTTCCAAGGAAAAAAATAAACCAACTGAAACTGTTCCTGAGACCACATAGTAGACCTACTAGAAAAAGATTTTAAAACAACTGTCTTAAAGGTAAACAACTAAAGAAGATGTAGAGCTGGGCATGGTGGCTCATGCCTGTAAACCCAGCACTTTGGGAGGCCGAGGCAGGTGGATCACTTGAGGTCAGGAGTTTGAGACCGGTCTTGCCAAGATGAGACCAACCTGGCCAAGATGGTGAAACCCTGTCTCTACTAAAAATCAAAAACTAGCCAGGTGTGGTGGTGCTCACTGGTAATCTCAGCTACTTGGGAGGCTGAGGCAGGAGAATCTCTTGAACCTGGGAGGTGGAGGTTGCAGTGAGCCAAGATTGTGCCATTGCACTCTAGCCTGGGCAACAGAGTGAGACTCCTTCTCTAAATAAATAAATAAATAAATAAATAAATAAATAAATAAATAAGATGTGGAGAAAGGTAAAACAGTGTATGAAGGCTGGATGTGGTGGCTTACGCCTGTAATCACAGGATTTTGGGAGGCTGAGGCAGGCAGATCACTTGAGGCCAGGAATTCAAGACCAGCCTGGCCAACATGTTGAAACCTGGGTCATCTCTAGTAAAAAAGACAAAAATTAGCTGGGCATGGTGGCACAAGCCTGTAGTCCCAGCTACTTGGGAGGCTGAGGCAGGAGAATCACTTGTACCCGGGAGATGGAGGTTGCAGTGAGCCAAGATCATGCCACTGCACTCCAGCCTGGGCAACAGAGAGAAATTCTGTCTCAAAAAAAAGAAAAAAAGAAAAGAAAAGGAAAAGGAAAACAGCGTATGAATAAAATGTAAATATAAAAGATAGAAACCCTAAAAAGAAACTGAAAATAATTCTGGAACTGAAAAATACAATAACTGGAATGAGAAATTCACTGGAGGGATTCAAAGGCAGATTTGAGCAAGCAGAAGAAAGAATCAGTGAATTTGAAGATAAGATATTAAAATTATCAAGTCTGAGAAACAGAAAAATGTTTGAAGAAACATAAACAGAGCCTAAGGGACCTGTGGGGCATCATCAAACAGACTAACATGTTTTCTGGGAGTTATAGAAAGAAATGAAAGTATCTGGAAGCTTCCCCGATTTGACAAGAGACATGGATATAAACATCCAGGAAGTTAAATGAACTCCAAGTAAGATGAATTCAAGGACACCCACACCAAGATACATTACAGTCAAACTCCCAAAAGCGAAAATCAAAGAACCTTTGGGCTGGGTTCAGTGGCTCACACCTGGAATCCCAGCACTTTGGGAGGACAAGGCAGGAGGATCACTTGAGTTCGAGCTCAGCCTGGGCAATATAGTAAGACCTCATCTCTACTAAAAATCAAAAAAATTAGTCAGGCGAGGTGGCATTTGCCTGTAGTCTCAGGTCCTCGGGAGGCTAAGGTGGGAAAATTGCTTGAGCCTGGAAGGTTGAGGCTGCAGTGAGATACGATTGAGGCACTGTACTCCAGCCTGGCCGACAGCATGAGACCCTGTCTCAAAAAAGGATTCAACCTGAGGAAGCTGACTAGAAAAACTTCAGAGAAGAGAGAAATGCCTCATCATATACAGGGGACACCCAATAAGATTATAAGCAGATTTCTCATCAAAAACTTTGGAGGGGCCAGGTCCAGTGGCTCACATCCATAATCCCAGCACTTTGGGAGGCCGAGGCAGGTGGATCTTTTGAGGCCAGGAGTTTGAGACCAGCCTGGCCAACATGGCGAAATTCTGTCTCTAAAAATACAAAAATTGGCCAGGCATGGTGGTGCACGTGCCTGTAATCCTAGCCATCTGGGTGCCTGAGGCACAAGAATCGTGTGAACCTGGGAGGCAGAGGTTGCAGTGAGCTGAAATCAGGCCACTGCACTCCAGCCTGGATGACAGAGCGAAAATCTGTCTCAAAAAACAAACAAATAAAAAAAGTTTTGAGGTCAGAATACAGTGGGCTGATATATTCAGAGTGTTAAAAAAAAAAAAAAACAAAAAAAACCAAAACCTGTCAACTAAGCATCTAATATCCAGCAAAACTGTCCTTCAGAAGTGAGAAAGAAATTAAGATACTACCAGGTGAACAAAAATGGAGGGAGTTCATTAGCCACAAGACCTGCCCTGCAAGAAGTACTCAAGTGAGCCCTGCAGAGGGAAATTAAAGGATATTAAACAGTTACTCGAAGTCATATAAAGAAATGAAGATCTCGGCCGGGTGCGGTGGCTTACGCCTGTAATCCCATTACTTTGGGAGGCTGAGGCGGGTGGATCATGAAGTCAAGAGATTGAGACCATCTTGGCCAACATCTCTACTAAAAATACAAAATTACCTAAGTGTGGTGGCTTGTGCCTGTAGTCCCAGCTACTCAGGAGGCTGAGGCAGGAGAATCGCTTGAACCCGGGAGGTAGAGGTTGCAGTGAACTGAGAGATCCGGCCATTGCGCATTGTGCTCCAGCCAGTCTGGCAACAGAGCAAGATGCTGTCTCAAAAAAAAAAAAAAAAAAAAAACGAAAAGAAAAAGAAATGAAGATCTCAAAAGTGAAGGATATGTGCAATTATAAAAGCTAATATTACTGTGACAGTGGTTTATAATTGCATTTTTGTTTTCTACATGATTTAAGAGACTAAAATTTTTTAAGCATTAGTCTAAAAGCTAGTGTTATTGTAATGTTGGTTTGTAAATCTACATTTTCTTTTCTTTTCTTTTTTTTTTTTTTTTTTGAGATGGAGTCTCGCTCCGTCACCCAGGCTGAGTACAGTGGTGCGATATTGTCTCACTGCCACCTCCACCTCCCAGGTTCAAGTGATTCTTGTGCCTCAGCCTCCCAGGTAGCTGGGATTACAGGTGTGTGCCACCACTCCCAGCTAATTTTTGTATTTTTAGTAGAGATGGGGTTTCTCCGTTTTGGCTGGGCTGGTGTCAAACTCCCGACCTCAGTTGATCCACCCGCCTTGGCCTGCCAAAGTGCTGGGATTATAGGCGTGTGCCACTGTGCCCAGCCCACATTTCGTTTTCTACATAATTTAAAATAATTTTTTTGGTAAAAGAATTTCTAAATCATTTAAAATAATTATTAACTTTATGGTTTGGGGCACACAATTTGTAAAGGTATAATTTTGTGGTATCAGTAAGCAAAAAGGTTGAGGACCAAGCTGTAACGGAGTGGAGTTTTTCTGTGTTACTGAAATTAAGCTGATAGAAATTTAAATTAGTGTTATAACTTTAGGATGTTAAATGTAATCCCTATGGTAATGACAGAAAATCACTGTAGAATATACACAAAAGGACATGAGAAAGGAATTTAAATATTTTAATGTTCCCCAAAAAATCAACTAAACATGAGAGTAGACACTAATGCAGGAAACTAGGGACAAAAACCTTAAGGCATATACAAAGCAACAAAATGACAGGCCAGGCACAGTGACTCATGCCTGTAACCCCAGCACTTTGGGAGGCTGAAGCGGGTGGATCACGAGGTCGGGAGTTCAAGACCAGCCTGGCCAAGATGGTGAAACCCCATCTCTATTAAAAAAAAACAGAAAAATTAGCTAGGTGTAGTGGCAGCGCCTGTAATCCCAGCCACCTGGGAGGCTGAAGCAGAGAATTGCTTGAACCCGGGAGACAGAGGTTGCAGTGAGCCAAGGTCATGCTGCTGTACTCCAGCCTGGGCGACAGAGTGATACTCGTCTCAAATAAATAAAAGGAACAAAATGATAGAAATAAGTCCCTCTTTATCGGTTAATTACCTTAAATGTAAATGGATTAAACTCTCCAATCAAAAGACAAAGATTGTCAAAATGGATTTTAAAACCAATCCAGACTGGACACGGTGGCTCACACCTGTAATCCCAGCACTTTGGGAGGCCAAGGCAGGTGGATCACCTGAGGTGAGGAGTTTGAGACCAGCCTGGGTAACATGGTGAAACCCCTTCTCTACTAAAAATACAAAAATTAGCTGGGTGTGGTGGTGCATGCCTGTAATCCCAGCTACCCAGGAGGCTGAGGCAGGAGAATCGCTTGAACCTGGGAGATGGAGGTTGTAGTGAGCTGAGATAGAACCATTGCACTCCAGCCTGGGCAACAAGAGCAAAACTCCATCTGAAAAAAAACAAAACGGAAAACAATCCTACTATATGCTACATATAAGAGACTCACAGCCAGGCGCGGTGGCTCACGCCTGTAATCCCAGCACTTTGGGAGGCTGAGACCAGCGGATCACAAGGTCAGGATATCGAGACCATCCTGGTTAACACGGTGGAACCTCGTCTCTACTAAAAAATACAAAAAATGTTAACCACGCTTGGTAGCAGGTGCCTGTAGTCAGTCCCAGCTACTCAGGAGGTTGAGGCAGGAGAATGGCATGAACCCGGGAGGCGGAGCTTGCAGTGAGCCGAGATCGTGCCTATGCACTCCAGCCCAGGCGACAGAGCGAGACTCCATCTCAAAAAAAAAAAAAAAGAAAGAAAGACTCACTTTAGATCCAAATGTTGCTGGTGAAAGAATAGAAAAAGATATTCCATGCAAATAGTAATGAAAAGAGATCGAGGTGGCTATTCTACTGTCAGACAAAAAGAGTTACAGAATTGCGGGAAGAAATAGTTCTACAATAATATCCCACTATCCATAATGGATAAAAAAATAAAGAAACTATACATGATAAATCAACTAGATATAACAGACATTTATAGATCACTCTACCCAATGACAATAGCATACATTGTCTCAAATGTACATGGGATGTTTTCCAGAATAGACCATATGTTAAGCCACAGATTAAGTGTCAGTAGATTTTAAAAGAAATACAAAGTATCTTCTTATTGCGACCACAACAGGATAAAGTTAGAAATCGGTAGCAAAAAGGAAAATTGGAGAATCCACAAATTTGTGCAAATTAACCATATACTCTTAGTCAACCAATGGGTAAATAAAGAAATTACAAGGGAAATTTAAAAGTACTTAAAGACGAATTACAACAAAAACACGTGTACCAAAATTTATGGGACAGTGAAAACAATGCTGAGGGGGAAATTTATAGCTTTAAATACATACATAAAAAATAAGAAAAATCTCAAATCAACAACCTCAACTTTACAATTTAAGGAACTAGAAAGGAAGAAAAACTAAACTCAAAACTAGCAGAAGGAAGGAAATAATAAGCTTAGAACAGACGTAAAGGAAATAGAGACTAGAAAACCATAGAGAAAATCAGTGAAACCAAAAGTTGAATTTTTGTAAAGTTCAACAAAATTGACAAACCTTTAGTCAGATTGATCAAGAAGAAATGAGAGAAGACACAAATGATGAAAACCAGAAACAAAGTAGACCCTTACTATTGATTCAGCAAACAAAAAGGATTATGACAGGATGGTGGATCTGTTGAATACCAACAAATTGGATAACCTAGATGAAATGGACAAACCCCTAGAAACACAAAACCTACTGAGACTAAACCATGAAAAAATAGAAAACCGGAGTAGATCTGTAACTAGTTAGAGAATAGAATCAAAATCAATTATCTCCTTGGAAAGAAAAGCCTTAGACACGATGGCTTCACCAGGGAATTTAACCAAGCATTTAAGGAACTAACACTATTTCTTCTCAAATTTTTCCAAACAATTGAAGAGGAGGGAGTACTTCTAAATTCACTCTATGAGGCTAGAGTTAAGCTGATACCAAAACTAGAAAAGATACCACAAGAAAAGTACACATCAGTATCCCTCATGAACACTGATGCAAAAATCTTCAAGAAAATGCTAGCAAATCAAATTCAGTAGCATATTAAAAGGATTATACACCATGACCAAAGTGGGATATATTCCTGGAATGCAAAGACGGTTCAACATATGAAAGTCAGTTACCTAATACACTGTTTTAACAAAATGAGGGACAAAACCACATGATCAACTCCACTGGTGCATAAAAAGCATTTGACAAAATTCAACACCCTTTTATGGTAAAAACACTCAACAAACTGGGATAGAAACTACCCCAACATAATAAAAGCTGTATATGAAAAACAGTGAACAATTATACTTAATGGTAAAAAGCGGAAAGCTTTTCCTCTATCAGAAACAAGGCAAAACGCATGCTTTTGTCACTTCAATTCAACACAGTGCTGGAAATTTTAGCCAGAGTCATTAGCCAAGAAAAAGAAATTAAGAGGCATCAAAATCAGGAAGGAAGAAGTAAAAGTATCCCTGTTTGCAGATGACATGATCTTGTATGTAGAAACCCTAAAGATTCCACAATCTTTGTATGCGGCTACTATGCCAGTTTCATGTATTAGTTCAAACAATTTTTTTTTGATACATGAAACTGGCATAGTAGCAGCATACAAAGTCAATGCACAAAAATCGGTTGCATTTCTAAACAACAATGAATAATATGAAAAGAAATTAAGAGGAAAATTCCACTTAAAATGGCATTAAAAAGAATAAGGAGGTGAAAGACTCGTACAATGAAACATGAAACATTGCTGAAAGAAATTAAAGACATAAATAAATAGAAACATATGTTGAGAGATTGGAAGACTTAACATTACGTGTTTGTTTTTTGGAGACAGGGTCTTGCTCTGTCACCTAGGCTGGAGTGCAGTGGCACAATCACGGCTCACTGCAGCCTCAGTCTCCTAGGCTCAAGTGATCCTCCCATCTCAAACTCCCAGGTACCTAGGACTACAGGCATGCACCACTATGCCTGGCTTTTTAAAAATTTTTTGTAGAGATGGGGTCTCACTATGTTGCTCAGGCTGGTCTTGAATGCCTGGGCTCAAGTGATCCTCCTGCCTTGGCCTCCCAAAATTGTGGGATTACAGGCATGAGCCACCCCGCCTATCCTGACTTAATATTGTTAAGCTGTCCATACCACCCAAAGTGATTTATAAGTTAATTCAATACAATTTCTATAAAACTCCCAAGGACATTTTTTGACTTGGGAGTTTTAGAATACAAAAATTTATTCTAAAATTCATATGGGATCTCAGGAGACCCTGAAAAGCCCCAACAAAGCTGAAAAAGAACAAAGCTGGAGATCTCATACTTCCTGAACTTAAAACTTACTACAAAAATGCAGTCATTAAAACAGTATATTGGACTTGGCTGTGGTATGAAGAAATAAGAAGAAGAAAATAAAGAAGAAAACAGCGTGATACATAAAAATAGACATAGAGACCAATGAAATCAATAGCCCAGAAATAAATCCTCTTATATAGTCAAGTGAATTTTTTTTTTTTTTTTTGAGACGGACTCTTACTCTGTTGCCCAGACTACAGTGCAGTGGCATGATCTCCGCTCACTGCAACCTCCACCTCCTGGGTTCAAATGATTCTCCTGCCTCAGCCTCCCGAGTAGCTGGGACTACAGGCATGTGCCACCACACCTGGCTAATTTGTATATTTTTAGTAGAGACAGGATTTCCTGTTAGCCAGGCTGGTCTTGAACTCCTGACCTCAAGTGATTGGCCTGCCTCAGCCTCCCAAAGTGCTAGGATTACAGGTGTGAGCCACCGTACCTGGCCCAGTCAAGTGATTTTTAATAAGGACATGAAGATCGTTCCACAGGGAAAGGATAGTCTTTTCAACAAATGGTATGGGGAAACTGGATATTAACATGCAAAAGAATGAAGCTGGACCCTTATCTAATACCACATTCAAAAATTAACTCAAAATGGCCGGGCCTGGTGGCTCACACCTGTAATCCCAGCTACTTGGGAGGCTGAGGCACGAGAATCGCTTGAACCTGGGAGGTGGAGGTTGCAGTGAGCCAAGATTGCGCCATTGCACTCCAGCCTGGGCTACAGAGTGAGGCTCCATCTCAAAAACATACAAACAAAAAATTCAACAATGAAAAAACCCAATTCAAAAATGGGCAAAGGACTTGAATAGATGTTTCCACAGAGAAGGTAAACAAATGGCCAATAAGCACATGAAAAATGAACATCACTAATTATCAGGGCAATGCATGTCAAAACTATACCCCACACCCATTAGGATGGCTACTGTCAAAAAAAAAATGGAAATAACAAGGGTTGGTAAGGATGGGAGAAATCAGAACCCTGGTGCATTGTTCGTAGGAATAGGAGATGATGCAGCCACTACTAGAAAACAGTATGGTGGTTGCTCAAAAAACTAAAAATAGGATTACCATATGATACCAAAATTCAGTCCTGGGTAGGGTGTGTACCCAAGATAATTGAAAGCAGTATCTCAAAGAGATGTTTGTACGCTCATATTCATAGAAGCCTTATTCACAGTTAAAATGGGGGAGCAACCCTTGTATGTCCATCAGCAGATGAATGGAGAAACAAAATGTAGTATGTACATGCAAGAGAATATGACTAAGTCTTAAAAAGGAAGGAGTTTTGATATGTGCTATAACACGGATGAACCTTGAAGATACTGTATGAAGGAGATAAGCCAGTCAGAGTAAAGACAAATACTGTATGGTTCCATTTATATGAGGTATTTAGAGTAGTCAAAATCACGGTAAAAGGAATTTGAGGAGATTAAAAAAAAAGGGGGGGGGTAGTAAAAATCATAAAGACAGAAAGTAGAATGGTAGTTGCCAGGGGCTGGGGAGAGGGATGAATGGGGAATTATTGTTTAATAGGGTCGGTTTCAGTTTTACAAGATTCAATAGTTCTGGAGATGGATGATGGTGATGATTGCAGAGCATTATGAATGTATTGAATACCACTGAAATGTATACTTTAAAAAGGGATCCTGGTAATTTTATGTTAGGTATTTTAACATTAAAAAATTGGGGGATGAGGGCTGGGTACGGTGGCCCACGCCTGTAGTCCCAGCACTTTGGGAGGCTGAGGTGGGCAGATCACGAGGTCAGGAGATCGAGACCATCCTGGCTAACAAGGTGAAACCCCATCTCTACTAAAAATACGAAAAAAAAAAAAAATTAGCAGGATGTGGTGGTGGGCGCCTGTGGTCTCAGCTACTCGGGAGGCTGAGGCAGGAGAATCGCTTGAACCCAGGAGGTGGAGGTTGCAGTGAGCCAAGATCGTGCCACTGTACTCCAGCCTGGCAACAGAGTGAGATTCCATCTCAAAATAAAATAAAATTGGGGTGAGGGCAAGGTGCAGTGGCTCACATCTGTAATCCCAGCACTTTGGGAGGCCAAGGCAGGAGGATTCCTTGTGCCCAGGAGATCGAGACCAGCCTGGGCAATATAGTGAGACTTTGTCTCTACAAAAAAAATTTAAAAATTAGCTGGGTGTGGGGCACATGTCTGTAGTCCCAGCTACTTGGGAGGCTGAGGCGGGAGGATCGCTTGAGCCTGGGAGGTCGAGGCTGCAGTGAACTGTGATTGCACCACTGCCGTCCTACCTAGGTATATTTGTTTTCTGGTTTTTTGTTGTTGTTGTTGTTTTGAGACAGAGTCTTGCTCTGTCGCCCAGGCTGGATGCAATGGCATGATCTCGGCTCACTGCAACCTTCGCCTCCTGGGTTCCAGTGATTCTCCCTGCCTCAGCCTCCTGAATAGCTGGGATTACAGGCATCTGCCACCACGCCCAGCTAATTTTTGTGTTTTTTGTAGAGACAGGGTTTCACCATGTTGGCCAGACGTCTCGAACTCCTGACCGCAGGTGATCTGCTTGCCTTGGTCTCCAAAGTGCTGGGATTACAGGCGTGATCCACCGTGCCCAGCCCTGTTTGTGTTTTTTTTTCAACAGATGTGATTTCTGACTTGCATATGTAATCAAGAATATGTATGGACTGTAGCCTGATGAAGTTTTTCACTCCGTTGGTAATGTCCTCCTTGTTTTACATTTTCAAAGCCTGTGTACTTACAGATTCATTTGTTTTCAATGTTTCTCCAGGGGAAGACGGAATCTATCACTGTGGTGAAGCTGCTGAGTTGCTTTGATGACCTGGTGGCAGCAGGCACAGCCTCTGGCAGGGTTGCAGTTTTTCAACTTGTGTCTTCATTGCCAGGAAGAAATAAACAGGTGAGTACTCATGATCTGAACACGTATTAACTTCTTGGTAAATTCCTCTGGATTTTTAAAATGAGAAATCCTCATCTGCTTAGAAAGTTTATGCTCAGAGAAAGCCGGGCACAGTGGCTCACATCTGTAATCCCGGTAATTTGGAAGGCCAAAGCGGGCTGATCATGAGGTCAAGAGATCAAGACCATCCTGGCTAACATGGTGAAACCCCATCTCTACTAAAAATACAAAACTTGGCCAGGCGCAGTGGTTCACGCCTGTAATCCCAGCACTTTGGGAGGCCGAGGCGGGCGGATCACAAGGTCAGGAGATTGAGACCATCCTGGCTAACACGGTGAAACCCCATCTCTACTAAAAAATACAAAAAATTAGCCAGGTGTGGTGGCGGGAGCCTGTAGTTCCAGCTACTCAGGAGGCTAAGGCAGGAGAATGGCGTGAACCTAGGAGACGGAGCTTGCAGTGAACTGAGATCGCGCCACTGCACTCTAGCCTGGGCAACAGAACAAAACTCCGTCTCAAAAAAGAAAAAAAAATACAAAAATTAACTTGGCGTGGTGGTGTGTGCCTGCAGTCCCAGCTACTCGGGAGGCTGAGGCAGGAGAATTACTTGAACCCGGGAGGCAGAGGTCGCAGTGAGCCCAGATTGCAACACACTACTGCACTCCACCCTGATGGAGTGAGACTCCGTCTCAAAAAAAAAAAAAAAAAAAAAAATTATGCTCAGAGAAGCTTAACACTGTGCTGTTTATAATTGGAGAACATTTCTGTGCCGAGTTGAACACTTGGCATAAAGTACAGGTGGGTCATTTCATTTTTGCTTAATATCCTCAAGGTGTGCTCTCTGTGGGTTTTGAAGGTGACTAGAGGGATGGAGCCTTGTGCAGGGTTCTGCTTGGAAAAGGAGATTGGGAAAACCAGCTCTTCCGTAACTAGGAGCGATTGTATACCTTTTCCATGTAGCCCCAGCTCACAGCATTTATCCTTTTCTTTTTTGTGTGTATATTTTTATAGCTTCGGAGATTTGATGTCACTGGTATTCACAAAAACAGCATTACAGCTCTGGCTTGGAGCCCCAATGGAATGAAACTGTTCTCTGGAGATGACAAAGGCAAAATTGTTTATTCCTCTCTGGATCTAGACCAGGTAAAATTATTTTCAGAAATACTGTTGGCTCTTGCCTTCTTACATTTGGAAAAACTATATTTATAATTGTATTTTTATTCAGTTTGTATTCTTGATCATTGTCCCTTTATAATCTCAATTGTTATTTGTAACATTTACTTTTATAGACTTATGTTTTATAAGCTTCCACTTCTAAGACTAAGGAGTTGGCCTACTGGAACATTCACTTTTTTCATTCCACTGTTGTGTATTACTTCTACTTGGAAAAGAAGCTATTATCATTTCTACTTCCTGAAAGGTTAGTAGGAGTGATGCCAAGCACTTCTGAATCCTAACTGTGGACAAGTCGGTGATTTCAATGGATGGAGGACTCTCTGCCAGCCGCCTGGCCTTGTGAGATGACCTCATGTGACAGGAAGTGGCAGAGGAGAAGATTAGGTGGCAGTATGGTGAAGATGAAGAAGCTGGAGCTCCAAGAGATCCAGGAACTAGCCCAGGATTGCAGGCTTGCACCTCACAGGGCTTGCTTTCAAACTGAGGTTCTGCTTCGATGCCCGTGCCTTTTCCACTGCACGTGTGGCTTTATGATCTGCTGGGTTTTATTTGTTTTGTCATGTGTCTGCAACCAAACGGAACTCCTTGGAGGCACAGTCCTTTCGTTTTCTTATTTGTAACCTTCATTCCTAGAGCACTGTCAGAATTCAGCAATTTTTTTTTTTTTCTTGAGACGGAGTCTCGCTCTTGTCACCCAGGCTGGAGTGCAGTGGCGCGATCTCGGCTCGTTACAACCTCTGCCTCCCGGGTTCAAGCAATTCTCCTGCCTCAGCCTCCTGAGTAGCTGGGATTACAGGGACCTGCCATCATGCCTGACTAATTTTTCTATTTATGTAGAGATGGGGTTTCACTATGTTGGTCAGGCTGGTCTTTAACTCCTGACCTCAGGTGATCTGCCCACCTTGGCCTCCCAAAGTGCTGAGATTACAGCCGTGAGCCACCGTGCCCGGCCAAGAATTCAGCAATTATTAGCTGCATGACTTTCAGTCCCTCTGATCCAAGACTGACCTATTACAAATATTCTCTAGTAGTAGTTTTCAAGCTTTGTAGTCATAGGATCCCTTTACACTCTTAGAAAGAGGACCCCAAAGCATTTTTGTTTATATAGGTTATCTCTACCGAGTACACTGTGTTAGAAGTTAAAACTGATAAATTTTAAAATGTATATTTTTTTTGAGATGGAGTCTCGCTCTGTTGCCCAGGCTGGAGTGCAGTGGCACAATCTCAGCTCACTGCAACCTCTGCCTCCCGGGTTCAAGCGATTCTCATGCCTCAGCCTCCTGAGTAGCTGGGACTACAGGCAACTGCCACCTTGCCCATCTAATTTTTTGTATATTTTGTAGAGACGGTGCTTCACCGGATGGTCTCGATCTCCTGACCTTGTGATCCTCCCACCTCAGCCTCCAAAGTGCTGGGATTACAGGCGTGAGCCACTGCACCTGGCTGACATTTAAAATATTTTACTTTGAAATAATAAATCCATAATATCTGAACATAAGTGACATATTTTGTGAAAATATCTCTATATCTCTGTTTTCAAAAACAGGTGACAAGAGTGAGTGGCATTGAGTTATATTTTTACAAATCTTTATTATCTGGCTTAATAGAAGATGACTGGATTCTGCATTCAATCTGTTGCCATACATTGTTTTGATTGAAGTATATAAAGAAAAACTGGCCTTACACAGACATGTAGTTGGAAATGGGAGGAGTATTTTGATAGCCTTTTCAGATAATTGTGGATATTCTTTAATAATATCCTCATATTGACAAATGGCAGTTGCTTTAAAGGTTACAGTGACAAATGACAAATGGTAGTTTCTTTAAAGGTTAGTAAAAATGTGGAATCTGAAACCATGTGGATGAATGTTTCCTACTCTGTTACATTAAAATCTACTTTACTAACTTTTACACTTTCTGCGGCTACCCTACAAAGGGGTCGCATACGGCGTTGTTTCTGGATTCCCGTTCGTAAACTTTAAAGGGAAACTTTTTCACATGTTCCGGAGCCTTTGATGTTCCTGCAAATGAAGGAGGAAATGTCCTTAAGTTCGCGCTTGCAGGGGCAGGAACCCATTAGGTTTTGGCACCAATCTTGGGACTTGCGCAGATGGACAGTACATGCTAGAAAAGGAAAAGTGACGGCATCTACATCCCTAAATCTTTTGGAAGAGGACCTGGGAGAAGGCTTTCTGCTGGCGGCAAGTTGCCATTTGTTTTTTGGCCATTTGAAAACCCTGCCCTTGATGGCCCGGGCGCGGTGGGCTCAAGCCTGTAATGCCCCAGCAAGCTTTGGGAGGCAGAGACGGGCGCGGATCACGGAGGTTCAGGAAGATCAAGACCATCCTGGCTAACAAGGGGGGGGGGGGGGGGGGGGGGGGGGGGGGGGGGGGGGGGGGGGGGGGGGGGGGGGGGGGGGGGGGGGGGGGGGGGGGGGGGGGGGGGGGGGGGGGGGGGGGGGGGGGGGGGGGGGGGGGGGGGGGGGGGGGGGGGGGGGGGGGGGGGGGGGGGGGGGGGTGAACGCCCGTTCTCTACTAAAAATACAAAAAACTAGCCCTGGCGACCCGGCGGGCGCCTGTAGTCCCAGCCTACCCGGAGGCTTGAGGCAGGAGAATGGCGTGAACCCGGGAGGTCGGAGCTTTTGGCAGTGAGCTGAGAATTTGCATGGCCACTTGCATCCAGCCTGGGGCGACAGAGCAGACCTCGTCTCAAAAAAAAAAAAAAAAAAAAAAAGAAAACCCTGGCGCTGATGTCCAGTGTTTATTTCTCCCAGGAATACTGGCCGGGGCGTGCTTGAAGTTTGCTTGGTGCCACTGGGGAGCCACTCCCATTTGCTTGGCCCGCTCAAACTCCTGGGAGCCGTTCCACTTTACCGTCCAGGCAGCCTTTCGGGAAGCCCATGGGCTTCCTTTTGTGGTTACTCAGACCCCAGGGGCTGACACCAGGCCCTCTTTACGGAGGGCAATCTTATGTTAACCTACTGCCATTTTCTTCTGTGTAACACAGATTCTCCCTCTGCCCATGGGACCATTGCCATCCCATGCAACACAGGGCTTCACAGTGGGTTTGATGTGGTGGATGCTGGCTTGGGAAGTTCTGCGCATGCGTGACACCATTTCCCGTGAACACCCGTGGGAGGTCATGCCTGATCTCTCCTTCTACAGAGATCCTGAGGAGATTGAAAAGAAGAGCAGGCTGCTGCTGAAAAGGCAGTGACCAAGGAGGAATTTCAGGGTGAATGGACTGCTCCAGCTCCTGAGTTCACTGCTACTCAGCCTGAGGTTGCAGACTGGTCTGAAGGTGTACAGGTGCCCTCTGTGCCTATTCAGCAGTTCCCTACTGAAGACTGGAGTGCTCAGCCTGCCACGGAAGACTGGTCTGCAGCTCCCACTGCTCAGGCCACTGAATGGGTAGGAGCAACCACTGAATGGTCTTAAGCTGTTCTTGCACGGGCTCTTAAGCAACATGGAAAATGGTTGATAGAAAATAAACATCAGTTTCTTAAAAAAAAAAAAAAAAAAAATCTACTTTACCCATGTTGGATTTTGTAACATTATGTATTGGTCACTTAGAAAATACTATTCACAGAGTGGTGTAGATCTTCCAAATGTTGACACTTTTTTTTTTGAGACATGGTCTTACTCCTCTCACCCAGGCTGGTGTGCAGTAGTGCAATCATGGCTCACTGGAGCGTCAACTTCCCAGGTTCAGGTGATTCTCCCACCTTGGCCTCCCGAATAGCCGGGACTACAGGTGCACGCCACCATGCCCGGCTGATTTTTTGTATTTTTGTAGAGACAGGGCTTTGCCATGTTGCACAGGCTGGTCTTGAACATCTGAGCTCAAGCAGTCTGCCCACTGCAGCCTTCCAAAGTTCTGGGATTACAGGTGTGAGCCACCATGCCGGCTGGTACATTTTCTAATACAATATCGAAAAAAAAAATACCTTCGTTAACATCAACATCATTGTAATCAGGAAAGTCTAGCTATAAGGAATCGTCAAGTTCACAGGGACAGGCACAAGTTTTCGTATTGCTAATCTTCACATGAGAGCAACAAATACCATTACTTGTTTTCCTTGAAGTGACAGGCTTTTGTTTTTTAAGAAAATGTCTGCTAAATACCCAAATTTGAATAATTACAGCATTTCAAATAAAAATGGTGTTTTGTGAAGAAAGCAGCTGGCTCAGCTCATAGCCGCAACAGTTGTACAAGTGCTTTTCCTTGAGAGAACCACTGAGTGTGTTTCAGTGTGCAGCAGAAGGGAGAATAGAAAACTACCTATCCTCTGGCCAGGCACGGTGTCTCACACCTGTACTTCCAGCACTTCGGGAGGCCAAGGCAGAATGATCACTTGAGCCTAGGAGTTTGAGACCAGTCTGGGCAACATGGCAAAACCCCATTTCTACCAAAAAACATATAAAAATTAGCCAGGCATGGTGGCACACACCTGTAATCCCAGCTACTCTGGAGGCTGAGGTTGGAGGATCACTTGAGCCTTGGAGGTGGATATTGCAGTGAGCTGAGATTGCACCACTGCACTCCAGCCTAGGCCAAGAGCCAGAACCTGTCTAAAAAAAAAAGTCTGCAACATTTTCATGTAATGGAAATTTCTTTATCTTGATTTTGGTGTTGGTTACATGAAAAATTCATAGAATTGTATACCTAAAAAAGGACGAAATTTACTGTAAGTTTTACCAACAAATCTGATCACTGCCCCCTGCTTCCCTCACAAAATGTCAGTGATGTAACAGTAATATTTCTGAAATAATTGATGAAACTTTTCAAATATACTGGATTTCATATATATATATTTCGTATATATATACAAAATATATATATATATATGTATTTCATATATGTATATTTTTTGAGACGGAGTCTTGCTCTATTGCCCAGGCTGGAGTGCAGTGGTGTGATCTCGGCTCACTGCAACCCTTGCCTGTGGGTTCAAATGATTCTCCTGCCTCAGCCTCCCAAGTAGCTGGGATTACAGGCATGTGCCACCTCGCCCAGCTAAATTTTGTAATTTTAGTAGAGACGAGGTTTCACGATGTTGGCCAGGCTGGTCTCGAACTCCTGACCTCAAATGATCCACCCACCTCAGCCTCCCAAAATATAGGGATTACAAGTGTGAGCCACTGCACCCGGCCGGATGACACTTTTCTATACGAGTAACTTATAGAATCAGATTTTTAATACAATGAAATATGCTCTGTGTTAGCAGTCAGATACCTTCTAGAATTTTACTTTGTGTTTATATATAAAATATGTTTTTTGTTTTTGTTTGTTTGTTTTTGTAAAGACAGAGTCTCACTCTGTTACCTGGGCTAGAGTGCGGTGGTATGATCACAGCTCACTGTAATCTGAACTCCTGGGCTCAAATGATCCTTCTGTCTCAGCCTCCCAAGTAGCGGGGATCACAGACACATGCCAATACACATGGCTAATAAAATGTTTTTTTTTTTTTTGTAGAGACAGGATCTCACAATGTTGCCCAGGCTGGTCTTGTAAAATATCATTTTATGTTAATAGCATTTTATATATTTAATATCATTTAATTTCTTCTGACCTCCTGTTTTCTATGACCCTTTCAGTTGGCAAGTATATAATGTCCTCAAAACTGCTTTGAGCACTTTGTGAGGGGAGACTGTAATATGAACTTACAGAGCTGATTATTGTCACAATAATTTTATAGAAGGTTCCATTCCATTGTTTTATAATAGAAGAAGCAATACACACAGTGCAACAGATTTCTGTTGAGATCTTTATGGATGCTTCTTTGAACTCTCTACATGTTGACTGCGTCATCCCTGAGCCTGCTGTGGTGCACAGTAAAGAATGTATCTACTGAGGACATGTTTTTAAAAATTATGCAGATTTTTAAATGTTTCTTGTCAAACTGGATGTAGCATGAGGGAGATGTTAGTATGGACTATCTTCCCATCCATCAGATAATCTCTCTGTGGTGGGTTGAGAGTGAATCTGCAGAGAGTGAAAGCATACATTAGGTAGGGTGCAAGCTGACCTAAGCACAGCTCGCAGGAAGGACCCTGACTTGTCCTAAGGGAGGTCCATTCTTTAGCCTGGCGCTGATGTGAGGCGTAACCGGACTTTCTCTGCCAGGGGCTCTGTAACTCCCAGCTGGTGTTGGAGGAGCCGTCTTCCATTGTGCAGCTGGATTATAGCCAGAAAGTGCTGCTGGTCTCTACTCTGCAAAGAAGTCTGCTCTTTTACACTGAAGAAAAGTCTGTAAGGCAAATTGGAACACAGCCAAGGAAAAGGTAAGTTCCATAAGTTTTCCTGTTTGGCCTAAACGCTGGGCCTTGTTGTAGAGGGTGCTTTAGGGTTTCCTAGGTCTCCTCTTTGGCGGATGCAAGCCCACAGCGGCTCTAAGCCTGGGGTTCCTGGTGGCGCCCTGTGCCTGCTTAGGATTTCTCCTCCCAGAGGCAGACAAGAAGAGTGGGTTCCTCTTGCTGCAGAGCTGTAGGTGCCTGCATGCACAGCCACTCTGCCTCTCAAAGTGCCACAGTCAGCCCAGAGAAGCCTCAGGGGTGGCCTGGTCCATCCGTTCCTTGTGTAGGCACCTCCTCCACACAGCCCTGGTGAGGGGTCAGGGTTGTGGGGCTCACTCATTATTCAGCACGTGTTTACCAGGCACCCCTGTGCACTGTGGCAGGCTCAGCAGTGACATGGTAAACACGGCAGATCTGAGCCTTCCATTGTGGAAATGGAAATGCAGATAAAACACTTGTTGACCCTTGCGGCACCTGCTATGGACCAAAATACACAGGATGCTGTGTGAGTGTAGACACACTTGTCCAGCTGAAGGGTCAGGGAAGACATCCTGAAGGCGTGGGTTCCAGGTTCTAGGTTCTAGCTGGGATTACAGGCATGTGCCACCACGCCTAGCTAATTTTGTATTTTTAGTAGAGATGGGGTTTCACCATGTTGGTCAGGTCTCAAACTCCCGACCTCAGGTGATCCACCTGCCTCGGCCTCCCAAAGTGCTGGGATTACAGACGTGAGTCACCAGGCCCAGCCTGCTGAACACCTTCTTAATTCCATCAACAATCTGGCCTTTTTATATCTGCAGTCTCCCTGTTGGCCCCTGGAGAACTCAGTGGAATTTATGGTCCTGCAGATCTTAGTTCTTCTGTTCCCTCTGCCAGTATCCTACTCCTCTGGTATTTTATCCTGGTTCATCTGTCAATGTCTTACTGCACTGTGTCTTGGAAGGAAGGCAGGGTGTAAAGACAGGCATTGAAAACCAATTACCTTGTGGGTCCTATTCCCACCAATCTCTCTTAAAACCTGACCCTCGGCCGGGTGCAGTGGCTCACGCCTGTAATCCTAGCACTTTGGGAGGCCAAGGTGGGCGGATCACTTGAGGTCAGGAGTTCAAGAACAGCCTGGCCAACATGGTGAAACCTCCTCTCTACTAAAAACACGAAAGTTAGCCGGGCGTTGTGGCGGGCGCCTGTAGTCCCAGCTACTCAGGAGGCTGAGGCAGGAGACTCGCTTGAACCCGGGAGACGAAGGTTGCAGTGAGCTAAGACCGCACCACTGTACTCCAGCCTGGGTGACAGCGAGACTCCATCTCAAAAAAATCAAAAACAAAAAACAAACCTGGCCCTTTAACCTCTTGTGTGGAGACCCAAGCAGTTTCTGTAAACCTCTCCTAGTGCGTCTGTGCAGTGCAGTCTTTAGGGAACATTGATTGAAAGCATGCTCTGTACCAGGAACTGGTTTAGGATGCAGAAGCAAATAAATGTGTCCCCTTCTCAGAAGGAGAGAGATTTTATTGAGCCTTGAAGAAATGGGGGCTAACAGAATAAAAGGAAATGTTCTTAGCATCTGTGTTTTAAAGACTTGCTTTCTGCTGTAGACTATTGTGTGTGTCTCTGCCTGGAAGCAGTGCTCCCCTCACAACTGTTTAGCTGGGCATGTACACGTGGAGGTGTGGCAGTAAGTAAGGAGGTATCCAAGGATACAAGGCCTCTGCCCTCAAACACAATGAGAGAGACTGTCGGTCAGCAGGAGAGTAGAGGCTATCAATGCTGTAAAGGAGCGGACAGGGTGAAGCATTAGGGAGCGCTAGGCATGGGGCAGGATGTTGCATTTGGATAGAATGGTCAGGAAAGGCCTCTACAAGGGCAGTGATCTTCGAGCTGAAGCCTGGGAAGAGCTGCTAGAAGAGCATTCCAGGCTCAGGGAACAGCATATGCCAAGACCTCAGTTGGGCCAGGGTTTAGATGTTCAAGAAGCCAGAAGTGACTAGGACACTGGCTATGGCAGGAGTCCAGGGGAGCCGCGGGGAGGCTGGCACAGGGGTCCAGGGGAGCCATGGTTAGGCTGGCACGGGAGTCCAGGGGAGCCTGGCACAGGAGTCCAGGGGAGCCGCGGGGAGGCTGGCACAGGGGTCCAGGGGAGCCATGGTTAGGCTGGCACGGGAGTCCAGGGGAGCCTAGCACAGGAGTCCAGGGGAGCCGCGGGGAGCCTGGCACAGGGGTCCAGGGGAGCCATGGTTAGGCTGGCACGGGAGTCCAGGGGAGCCTGGCACAGGAGTCCAGGGGAGCTGCGGGGAGGCTGCCGTAGGAGTCCAGGGGAGCCGCAGGTTGGCCGGCACGGGAGTCCAGGGGAGCCATGGAGAGGCTGCTGCGGGAGTCCAGGGGAGCCACGGGGAGGCTGCTGCGGGAGTCCAGGGAAACCACTGACTGAGATGGAGACTAGGGAAGGCTGGGCCGGAGGTCAGGACATCAGGACCTCTGCCGTGGACATAGGGGGTTTGACGGATCTGTCACGTTGCCATGTGGGAGTCGCAGAAGAGAGTTCTGTGGACCAGTCTGGAGCCCAGGGAAGAAGTCTTGACCAGAGGGGAAAATGAGGTCACCAGATACAGGTGACATTGACACCTGACATTGGATGAATCCACACAGGGAGTATCTATTCATTCGGTGCTCTGCCCTGCTCCAGGTACTCCTCATCTGGGGATATCTGTGAACAAGGCAGAACAGATCTGTAATCTCAGGGAGCTGTGTGCAGAGTGGTGAACAGATAAACATGTCAGAGGGTGCAGAGCCAGAGAGGGAGGCGCAGGAGACACAGGTGTCTCTTTAAAAGGATGACAGGGAAGGCTCCTCTGAGGAGGTAGCCTGGGCTGATTCCTGAACCAAGGAGGCAACTAGTGCGAGAAGACCTTAGAGAGAGTCCCTGGAGGCAGAGGGCCCCCTGCACACTGAGGATCTGAGCAGCCAGGCCAGCTGTGTGGAGCAGGGTGCGGGAAGCCCTCTCCCGTCGTCTTTGTGGGCCCTGCCCATGGGGCTCTTTCAGTCCAGTGCTGTGGCCAGTCACAGAGGACTGTGGCCAAGCCAGGGAGGTCACTCTGGCTGCTGCTTGGAATATATTGGAGGGGGCAGGTGTGGCAGCTCAGCAGGGCCAGCGAGGGTTCTGGGTGATCCAGGTGGGAGATGACAGGATGGGGCGGGGTCAGTGGTGGGACTGCTTCCAAGGCAGAGCTGGCAGATTTGCTGCCATGTTGGTTCTGGGGTGTGAGAGGGATGAGTTGGAGATGATTCCTAGGTCTGTGGTCTGTGCAGCTGGGTGAGTGGACATGCTGTGGATTGATGCAGAGAATCCTGGAGGCACGGGGAGAAGGAGGAGATGAAACAGCCTGCTGTGGCCCTGCCCTGTCCTCTCCCCACAGTAGAGAACTGGCGTGGGAGGTGGGTGGCAGGTGTGCCTCTCAGGGAGCTGTGCACCGGCAGCCGCTGGCATGCAGACAGGAGCTCGCCTAGGGAGATTTGGGGAGGCCTTGTGTTCTGAAGAGGAAATGGCATCAGGAGAGAACAGGAGTTGCGGGGTCAGAGGAGTCAGAGGCCACGTGGAGGGACATAGCAGCTGCTGCGAGACCAGGGGCTGAGACAGCTGTGACGGGCCTGAGTCTGTAGCGCGGAGGCTATGCACAGCTCTCCTCATCAGCAGGGCCAAGGGATTGGAAGGGTTAAAAGAGGAGTGGACAGCGAGTATGGAGAGCTTTTGGGAGGAGTGTTTTTGCAGAAGAGAACAAAGAAAGAAAAATAAGTGGTGCCCAGGGGGACCGTGTGGCCTGCTGGGAATTTTGGGAGAGGGGCCATGTGGCAGCACATTGGTGTGTGATATGGGTGCCTGTGGAGGGAACACAGTGCTGGTGGAGACAGAGTGCAGGCGGTGGCCTCAGTTGGCCCTGAGATGGCCGGGCCAGAGATGCTCTTCCGGAAGGGCAGGGCACTGAGCCCAGGGCAGGTGCAGGCAGGGCAGGGGACTCGGGGATAGAGGATGAGGGGTCCTCTTCTCTTCGAGTCTGTGGACCTCTTCAGACCGGACGATGTGTGTGTTACATCCAGAAAACCTCAGAGACCCCAGCCACCCGCAGCCGTGGGTTTGCTATCCTGTGTATGTTGCATTGTTTCACGTGTCAGAGCCCTCTGCAGACCTGTTACTGTGTCTCCTGTGAGTCTAGTGCTCAGGGAAGCCCTCCCTGGCAGTAGCACTTTGCCCTGGGGAGGGAGGAGGAGATGAAGCAATCTGTAGGTGTGGCGCCGCGTCTGGGTAAGAGCCAGCAGCCGGTTCTGGAACCCCGCCACCAGCACATCTGTTTGGATGGCTGGTGGGTGTTTAGCTGTTGAGATCTCTGGCAGGGCTTCTGTCGATCCTTCTTCTCTCCCAGCTTAGACTTTCAGGCTCCCATTTTGGGTGCTGTCAGCTTTCAGCATATCAAGTCTGTGGCACCATACATCACGCACAAAATCAAAAAACACAATTATTTTATAGCTAGAATTTGTTAGCCAGAAAACACTCCTTATATATTAACGTGGTCTATAAAGGGAATTTATTTGTTTAGGTAATCAGTGAGTTTTTGGAAATCATCTCTACAGAAATTAAGAAATTTTGTTAATTTCTTTATGATTTTAGAATCCTGCAATACTTAGACCTTAAAAGTTGGAATTTTGGTGTCAAATTCAGAAAGCACCAGCAAGTACTGCAGAATCGCACTGCAAGTGGATGGTGGCTGAGTCGGGGGCTTAGGACAGTTTCTCTAGCTGGTTCTTCAGAGCTTCACTACCTTTGACCAACCCACTCATCAGACATTTCTGTTCTCTTTTCTTTAGAGACAGGGTCTTGCTCTGTTACCAAGGCTGGAGTGCAGTGGTGTGGTCACAGCTCACTGCAGCCTTGAACACCTGGGTTCAGGCGATCCTCCTCCTTCAGCCTCCTGAGTAACTAGGACTACAAGGACGCACCATCATGCCTGTCTAAATTTTTTAATTTGTAGAGATGGAGTCTCTCTGTGTCACCCAGGCTGCTGTCAAACTCCTGGGCTCAAGCAGTCCTCCCTCCTTGGCCTCCGAACGTGCTGGGATTACAGATGTGAGCCACCATGCCATTCAGCCAGTCAGCAGTTTTCGAGGCAGCCACTCCCAGGACCGTGCTCAGCAGGGCTGCTTTCCCCTTCCTCCAGGGGAAGAGTCCACCCAGTGTTCAGGACCTCACCTTCTCATGCCCACTCAGATGCACCACCTTGATCTAGCTCTTTGAGCAGCTCTTTGAGCCTCAGATGTGGCGCTTCCAGATGCTGCTGTAATTGTTTGCACAGGTCAGCACGGTGTTATGAGACAGGCTGAGGACCTCATCTTATTTATTTTTTATTTTACCCAGAGCATCAAACACGGTGTCTTACAGAATGTAGGAATCACTAAATGTTTGTTAACATGAGTGCCTTAGTTACATAAGATGAACCAGTCAAAATGGAAATGACAAGAGATTTTTCAGGGGTCCTACAAATAGAAGGAAAACATTTAAAAATTGGATCGCCAAGAGAAATTGATTGACAGGAAAGGAAAGGCAGGAGGAAGAGGTTATGGGCTCCCTTGCTGGAATTCCTCTGGGTCACTCTCTTTAGAGGACCTCTCCAAAACAAACCCACCAAAGGCAGTAATCAGATACGGTGCTGTTTATAGAATTGTCCATGAAAGATCCACAGCGTCAAAACACCCTTGGTTCGTCCTGACGATCATTGTTTCAAAGCTGAATTTGATATATGATATCCTCCTTGGACCCTATCCAAAGGGATTTAGTTACTGAGGTGCCAGAAGGACCTAGCGAGATTCTGGTGTGCGAAGGAACCCCACAAATAAACTATCTGTGTGCCTATGTGGGTGGGCCCTGGGGGCGGCCTCTGGAGTTGGGTGTGCTGCTGTGTGCAGGGAGCGTGGGGACAGGCACAGCACAAGTTGGCCGAGGTCTGGTGGGGAAGCAGTGGCACGGAGGCGGCTCTCAACTGTGAGCTGCCTGTAGCCTCGTTCAGGACAGTCGAGCACTTCTGGGGACTTAGTGTCACAAGCATTGCTTTTGTGCTGCACACAGGTTATCTCATTCATTCCTCACTTCAGCCTTTGAGATGGGAGTTACTCTGCCTGGTTTACAGAATGGGAAACACGGCCAGAAAAGTTCAATAACTGCACATACCATGTACCCACTAAGTGTCAGCGCTGGACATCGAGCCCAGGACTTGCTCTAAAACCAGTGCTGGCCGGGCGCAGTGGCTTACGCCTGTAATCCCAGCACTTTGGGAGGCCGAGACGGGCGGATCACGAGGTCAGGAGATCGAGACCATCCTGGCTAACATGGTGAAACCCCGTCTCTACTAAAATACAAAACTTAGCCTGGCGCGGTGGTGGGCACCTGTAGTCCCAGCTACTCAGGAGGCTGAGGCAGGAGAATGGCATAAACCCGGGAGGTGGAGCTTGCAGTGAGCTGAGATCTGGCCACTGCACTCCAGCCTGGTGGACAGAGCGAGACTCCGTCTCAAAAAAAAAAAAAAAAAAAACCAGTGCTGTTTCTGCGGTTCACAATCCAAGAAGTATTTGGGAGAAGGAATCAGCCAGGCGTAGGACTGAACTGGAATGCTTACATGTGAACTCTGGTAGCAGCCTGAGAAATAATGAGAACTCAGATTGCCAGTGGGAGTGTAGATTGTTATAATCATGTTTAAAAAGCTTGAAGTTGTCTTCTAAACTTGAATATGCTCTCAGCAACCCAGCGATAACCCGACAGCCCACCAACTGCATCCCGAGTGTCTTTGACAGACTCTGACACCTGTGGGCTAGGGGATAATACACAGAAATGCTCATAGCACAATTGTTCAAAACAGGTTTAAAAATAATAATTGAAGCCGGGCACAGTGGTTCACGCCTGTAATCCCAGCACTTTGGGAAGCCGAGGAATGTGGATCACGAGGTCAGGAGATCGAGACCATGGTGAAACCCCATCTCTACTAAAAATACAAAAAATTAGCCGGGCGTGGTGGCGGGCGCCTGTAGTCCCAGCTACTCGGGAGGCTGAGGCAGGAGAATGGCGTGAACCCGGGAGGCGGAGCTTGCAGTGAGTCAAGAACGCGTCACTGCACTCCAGCCTGGGCAACAGAGGGAGACTCCGTCTCAAAAAATAATAATAATAATTGAAATATCCATCAACAAGAAAGTGAATAAATAAATTGTGGAATACATTAAGTCCTCATTTAATGTCATTGATAGGTTCTTGGAAACTGCGACTTTAGCAGAGCAACGTATAACAAAACCAGTGTTTTTCCCTCACCAATGTTGTTGAAGGAAATGATGTTTATCTGAGGACCTGCTCTATGTCATTTCACTTAACAGTTGTAGTTTCCAAGAACCTGTGGGCGCTGAGTAGGACGTACTGTACCATACAGCAGTAGAAACGAATTAGCACGACAGTTTCTTTTTATCAACAAGGATAAATCTGAGAAACATAGTGTTAAGTGAAAAAAAGCAAGTTGCGAAAGTGTACAATTAGTATCATACATTTTAATAAAAATGAAAGATAAACAATACTAAATTATGTTGTCTTTAGAGATATATAGGTATGTGATTAGAACAAAAAAAAAGTGAGGAAATGATAAAGGCAAAATGCAATCCAGTGGTTCCATCTGGGGCACAAGGGGGCAGGAAGTGGTAGGAACACAAGAGACCATCGGTTGGATGACTGATGATTTCTTTCCTCAGTTTGGGGATGGGTTCCCAGGCGTACCTTTCCTTGCTAGGCTTTATAACTACATGGGTATATGTACATATACACAGTTGTGCGCTGCATAACAACATTTCAGTCATTGACGGACTGCATGTATGACAGTGGTCGCAGAAGATTATAATGGAGCTGAAAAAATTCCTATCAGCTGGTGTCTTAGGGCCACACGTTACGTTTTCTATGTTTAGGTGTACAAACACTCGTCATTATGTTACAGGTGCCTACAGTGTTAAGTGTAGTTACATGGAGTACGGGTTTGGAGTCCAGGGGCAATAGGCTAGACTAAGCTTATCCAACCCATGGCCCAACACAAATTTGTAAACTTTCTTGAAACATGAGATTTTGGCTGGGCGTGATGTCTCACGCCTGTAATCCCAACACTTTGGGAGGCCGAGGTGGGTGGATCACAAGGTCAGGAGATCGAGACCATCCTGGCTAACACGGTGAAACCCCGTCTCTACTAAAAATACAAAAAATTAGCCAGCCGTGGTGGCGGATGCCTGTAGTCCCAGCTACTCAGGAGGCTGAGGCAGGAGAATGGCGTGAACCTAGGAGGCGGAGCTTGCAGTGAGCCGAGATGGCGCCACTCACCTTCAGCCTGGGCAACATAGCAAGACTCCATCTCAAAAAAAAAAAAAAAAAAAGAGATTTTTTGGCCAGGTGTGGTGTCTCATGCCTGTAATCCCAGCACTTTGGGAGGCCAAAGCAGGTGGATCACTTGAGGTCAGGAGTTCGAGACCAGCCTGGCCAACGTGGTAAAACCCCATCTGTACTAAAAATACAGAATTATCTGGGCATGGTGGTGTATGCCTGTAATCCCAGCTACTTGGGAGGCTGAGGCAGGAGAATCACTTGAACCCGAGAGGCAGTGGGTCCATTGCATTGAGCCCAGAGTGCGCCATTGCACTCCAGCCTGGCCAACAAGATCAAAGCTCTGTCTCAAAACAAAAAGAGGGTTTTTTTGTGATTATTATTATTTTTAGCTCATCAGCATATCGTTAGTGTATTTTATGTGTGACCCAAGACAGTTCTTCTTCCAATATGGCCCAGGGAAGCCAAAAGATTGAACATCCCTGGGCTAGATTATATGGGTGTGTCATAGGCTGTGCCATCTAGGTTTGTGTAAGTACACTCTATGATGTTCACACAACGGAGACATTGCCTAATGACAGATCTCTCAAACATCCCCATTACTAAGTGACCTGTGACTCTATATATAGCATATTCTTTTGTTTGTGTCAGATATTTCATAATTTCAGAAAGAAAAAATATCAAGCTTGGGGACAGGAAGGGACATTGGTGCCTCTGATGGGTTTAGAGAACTTCTGAAAGGGCAGCACTATAGATGGGTTGCGTGACGCTCATTCATTCAGGATGTGGAGGGAGCACAGCAGTCAGATGTCAGAGCAACAGAATCAGAGCAGGAAAGGATGAGCAGACCTGGATTCTTCACCTTCTGCCTCCGTTTCCTCTCCTCCAAAACGGGAGTTGTAATACAGTCATGTGTCAATGAACAACAGGGATATAATCTGAGAAATGCATTGTTAGGTGACATCTTTGTTGCATGAACAGCATAGAGTGTACTGACAAACGTAGGAGGTAGGTACAACCTACTTCACACCTGGGCTAAATGGTACAGCAAATTGCTCCTGGGCTACAGACCTGCACCACTTGTGACTGCACTGAATACTTTAGGCAGCTGTAGCACAAAGGTAAGTATTAGTATGTCTAAACATAGAAAAGGTGCCATAAAAATATGGTATTATAATCTTATGGGACCACTGTTGTATTTGCGGTCCATCATTGACTAAAATGACTTATTGTTGTTTTTGAAGCAGAGTCTGTCACCCAGGTTGGAGTACAGTGGCAGGATCTCAGCTCACTGCAACCTCTGCCTCCCAGGTTCAAGCGATTCTCCTGCCTCAGCCTCCCGAGTAGCTGGGACTACAGGCATGTGCCACCACGCCCAGCTAATTTTTGTATTTTTAGTAGAGACATGGTTTCACCATGTTGGCCAGGCCGGTCTAGAACTCCTGACCTCAGATGATCTGCCGCCTTGGCCTCCCAAAGTGTTGGGATTGCAGGCATGAGCCGTTGTACCCAGCCTGACTAAAATGTTACATCGTATGTGACTGTATCTGCCACACATGGTTGTTGTAAGGATTAGACATGAGAGTGGGATCAAGCCCCAGGCGCAGTGCAAGCTGTGTGGGTACTCAGTGAATGGTTCCCTGTGTGCTAATGGGGCACACACCTGTGAGGGTGTGGTGGGCCTCTGTCGGGAAGGGGTGACAGTGTGGTTTAACTGACAAAAAACAAACAGTAGAAAAGGTGAAAAATCAATTATTGTCTTAGCCAAAAAATTCTTGTACTTAATATTAAGGGTTGACAACTGCATTACTTCAAATCGGTCCATGTCTGTTTTTTGTTCTTTCTTTCTTCCTTCTAATTTTAGTACTGGGAAATTTGGTGCTTGTTTTATACCAGGACTCTGTAAGCAAAGTGATCTAACCTTGTATGCATCACGGCCCGGGCTCCGGCTGTGGAAGGCTGATGTCCACGGGACTGTTCAAGCCACATTTATCTTAAAAGATGCTTTTGCCGGGGGAGTCAAGCCTTTTGAACTGCACCCACGTCTGGAATCCCCCAACAGGGGAAGTTGCAGCTTACCTGAGAGGCACCTGGGGCTTGTTTCGTGTTTCTTTCAAGAAGGCTGGGTGCTGAGTTGGAATGAATATAGTATCTATCTCCTAGACACAGTCAACCAGGTAAGTGAAGGGACGCTGCCATATCTTCGGTGTCTGTAGGCAAGAGAATGTTTCTCTACAAACTCTTCTGCTCAGGGCCCTCAGAATGCTACCAGGAGCAGTATTGATTTACACTTTACTTTTGCCTTCAGGCCAGTCAAGGAAATCAAATGAAGGTTTGGTCATTTTCATAGATTTGAAAAAAAAACAATTTGGTTTTGACATTTAGGTCCAATTCTCTGTCAAGAAATTATGTATGTTTTTTGTATGTAAACACATCAAACTTGTTCTTTTGTTGTTGTTGTTGTTGTTGAGAAGGAGTCTCGCTCTGTCGCCCAGGCTGGAGTGCAGTGGCATGATCTCGGCTCACGGCAACCTTCACCTGCCAGGTTCAAGCAAGTCTCCTGCCTCAGCCTCCTGAGTAGCTGGGATTACAGACTCATGCCACCACACCCAGCTAATTTTTGTATTTTTAGTAAAAACAGGGTTTCACAATGTTGGTCTGGCTGGTCTTGAACTCCTGACCTCGTGATCTGCCTGCCTTGGCCTCCCAAAGTGCTGGGATTACAGGCGTGAGCCACCATGCCTGGCCCCTTTTTTTTTTTTTTAGACAGAGTCCTATTATGTCACCCAGGCTGGAGTGCAGTGGTGCGATCTGGGCTCACTGCAACCTCTGCCTCCCAGGTTCAAGTGATTCTCCTGCCTCAGTCTCCCAAGTGGCTGGGATTACAGGCCCATGCCACCCCACCCAGCTAATTTTTGTATTTTTAGTAGAGACGGTGTTTCACCATGTTGGCTAGGCTGGTCTCGAACTCCTGAGCTCAGATGATCCACCTGCCTCAGCCTCCCAAAGTGCTGGGATTACAGGCATGAGCCACCATGCCCAGCCTTGTTCTTTATAATCTATTTGGGTCATGTTTTTTCTGACTATCCAATTACTATGAGCACATACAGTGATAACTCAAATACGACAGAAACAGTAGCAGAGGCTGGGCGCGGTGGCTCACGCCTGTAATCCCAATACTTTTGGGAGGCCGAAGTGGGCAAATCACCTGAGGTCAGGAGTTCGAGACCAGCCTGGACAACATGGTGAAACCCCGTCTCTACTAAAAATAAAAAAATTAGCTAGGCATTGTGGCACACTCCTGTAATCCCAGCTACTTAGGAGGCTGAAGCAGGAGAATTGCTTGAATTCGGGAGGCAGAGGTTGCTGTGAGCTGAGATTTCACCATTGTACTATAGTCTGGGCTACAGAGCGAAACTCCATCTCAAAAAAAAAAGAAACAGTAGCAGAGAATTTTAGTTCCTGAGGAGGGGCCCGTCCCTCAGCATGCTTTCTCTGTTATTTTGCCCTTGTCTTCTTACTCAAATGGAGCCACATCATTTTGCCACTTGGTTTTTTGTTTTGTTTTTGTTTTTGATTTTGTTTTTGAGATGGAATCTGGCTCTGTCGCCCAGGCTGGAGTGCAGTGGTGCGATCTCGGCTCACTGCAAACTCTGCCTTCCGGGTTCATGCCATTCTCCTGCCTCAGCCTCCCAAGTGGCTGGGACTACAGGCGCCCGCCACCTCGCCCGGCTAATTTTTTGTATTTTAGTAAAGGTGGTGTTTCACCATGTTAGCCAGGATGGTCTCGATCTGCTGACCTCGTGATCTGCCCGCCTCGGCCTCCCAAAGTGCTGGGATTACAGGCATGAGCCACCGCGCCTGGCCGCCACTTGTTTTTTTTGTTTTTGTTTTTTTGTTTTTTATTTTCGGTTTTCTTTACTTAGCAACATATCTTGGGCAAATTTCCAACATCATTAAAATCATGGTAGGAAATAATTTCTGCTTAAACCAAGATGATAACAGATTATCGTTAGAGACAGATTTAGGGGCCGGGCGCGGTGGCTCAAGCCTGTAATCCCAGCACTTTGGGAGGCCGAGGCGGGCGGATCACAAGGTCAGGAGATCGAGACCATCCTGGCTAACACGGTGAAACCCCGTCTCTACTAAAAAATACAAAAAGCTAGCCGGGCGAGGTGGCGGGCGCCTGTAGTCCCAGCTACTCGGGAGGCTGAGGCAGGAGAATGGCGTGAACCCGGGAGGCGGAGCTTGCAGTGAGCTGAGATCTGGCCAGTGCACTCCAGCTTGGGTGACAGAGTGAGACTCCGTCCAAAAAAAAAAAAAAAAAAAAAAAAAAGAAAGATTTAGGAACTTTAAACACAGCTGTTTAGTTTCAGTTTCTCATTGTCTTAAGAGCAGAGCTTTTGCTCTTTTTAAAATAATCTCTCTGCCTCACCCTCCCAACTCCTCACCCCCAGATTCCAGACCAGGCCCTGTCCTGTTCACGTTCTTCCATTCTGAGCTCAGCAGGCCTCTGCCAGGCACCCCTTTCTCTTATAAGCAGAGCCTCACTATAGAAAATAAATGGTTTTTGGTCAGGCGCAGTGGCTCACACCTGTAATCCCAGCAGTTTGGGAGGCCGAGGCAGGCGGATCACCTGAGGTCAGGAGTTCAAGACCAGCCTGGCCAACATGGCAGAACCCCGTCTCTGCTAAAAATACAAAAACTAGCCAGGCATGGTGGCAGGTGCCTGTAGTCCTGGCTACTCAGGAGGCTGAGGCAGGGAGAATTGCTTGAACCTGAGAGGTGGAGGTTGCAGTGAGCCAAGATCATGCCACTGCACTCCAGCCTGGGCGATAGAGTGAGACGTCCATTTCCAAAAAAAAAAGAAAAGAAAGGGTTTTCTTCTTTGATGTGCGTCAGCAGAACATGAAGTTCATCCTCTCCTCATTGAAGCCTTCTGAATTATTATCAGCCGTGCCTGGTAATACTGGCTTGGCAGGAAGAAAACTGACCTGGGGTGGAGGGGCAGAACTAGACTTGACTCTTCTAGCCTGGTTCTGCCTTTAACCAAGTCTCTTACTGGCCTGAGCCTGGTTTTCTTTCCTCTAAAATGGGGTGGGTGTAAGAAGCTTCGATTTAGGGGAATCACTAAGGTGCCTTGAGTTTGTTCATTTTATAAGGGATATTCTGAAAGATATTTTTGCACCCTTTCCTCAGTTACAAAGAACTTGTTTCCCTGGATACCTTTTGGACTTATGTGCACTTGTTAGTAGCATCAAGATGCTTTGTAATTGTGCATTGGTTTTTTCATCTGAGCACTTACCCGATGCTTTACCCAGTAGGTATAATTAACTTCATTTTATAGGCAGAGAAATGGAGACAGTCACCCTCAGAGTCTGGACCACCCAGTGGCAGCATGACTGGCAGCTTTCAGAAACAAATGTTATGTTTGCAGCTGTCCATCAGTTATTTAAAATTACAGTCTCTTATTTGCACTGTTGACAGCAAAGCAAGGACTTGCTTTAAGTCTGTGTGGGCTTGGGATGTGTTTCCACCCCTTTCAGATAATGCTGAAAGAACCTCGCCTCCCTTCATGTATTCATTCAAAACCCTTGAGCTGCAGTGTACACTGGCCTCTCCTGCAGGAAGGCACACAGTAGGAGGACTATTCCTGCACACAGTAGGAGGACTAGACCTGTCTGCACACTGTTTCCGCCCCAGGAGCGGGGTGCCAAGCAGAGGTCTGGATGAGGCGCCGCGAGCCCTGAGAGTCCTGGGCTCTGCAGCAGAGGGCAAGCTTGTCAGAGGCTGCTTCTCAGGGAGGTGGCATCTGGAGAGAACTGGAACTCCCCCAGCAAACATGGGCAGGAAAGGAATTCGAGCAGAAAGAGAAGCGCGTGCATGCACCATGGAGGAACAGGGCTGGGACTGGGTTGTCAGGGCCGGTGCACCTGCAGCAGGGACAAGGGCAGGGTGGCACATGGGTTGGAGATGACCGAGGCCCCACCCTGCCAGGGGACCCCTCAGATCCTGCTTACCAATCTGTCAGATGTGACCTAACTTTAGATTGAATTGGAATTTTCAGAAAGTTGCCATAGTAAAGTGCAGTTATCATTTGACTGATTTGGACTCTCACACATGCTTCTTTTTTTTTTTTTTTTTTTTTTTTTTCAACGGCCCCATTTTTTGGTTTCCCCCACAATCTTTTTTTTTTTTTTTTTTTTTTTTTTTTGACAGGCCACAATTGCTGGTTTGGAAGGATCCGGTGATATTGTGTCTGTTTCGTGCACAGAAAATGAAATATTTTTCTTGAAAGGAGATAGGAACATTATAAGAATTTCAAGCAGGCCTGAAGGATTAACATCAATAGGTTTGTATTTATTATAAAATGTACTGTGTGTAAGATGGGAAGTACTATACTCTGTTGTTTGTAATTGCAGTTAATAATTGATCAGACTTACCATTGAGCCAGGCACGGTGGCTCACACCTGTAATCCCAGCGCTTTGGGAGGCTGAGGTGGGTGGATCACTTAAGCTCAGGAGTTCAAGACCAGCCTGGGCAATATGGTGAAACCCTGTCTCTACCAAAAATACAAAAAACTAGCCAGGTGGGGTGGCGTGTGCCTGTGGTCCCAGCTACTCGGGAGGCTGAGGTGAGAGGATCACTTGAGCCTGGGAGGCGAATGTTGCTGTGAGCTAAGATCGCACCACTGCGCTCCAGCCTGGGTGACAGAGTGAGACCCCGTCTCAAAAACAAAACCAAAAACTTACCATGATTTTGCTAAACTATTGCAACTTTATTTGAACATGGAGGATTTGGAGGGTTTCCTCTGATTCTTTTTTTTTTTTTTTTTTTTTTTTTTTTTTTTTTTTTTT
>NW_016814622.1:191108-206179 GCF_001698545.2 Rhinopithecus bieti
TTTTTTTTTGAGACGGAGTTTCGCTCTTCTCGCCCAGGCTGGAGTGTAATGGCGCAATCTCGGCTCACCACAGCCTTCCAGTTTCAAGCTATTCTCCTGCCTCAGCCTCCTGAGTAGCTGGGATTATAGGCATGCACCACTATGCCAGGCTAATTTTGTGTTTTTAGTAGAGATAAGGTTTCTCCATGTTGGTCAGGCAGATCTCAAACTCCTGACCTCAGGTGATCCGCCTACCTCAGCCTCCCAAAGTACTGGGATTACCGCGCCCAGCCGCTCCTCTGATTGTTAAAAATAGTGTTTACACTACATTTCTTGAAAGTCACCTACTTTAAGGCTTACATCAGATAGTCTCACATTTAGTGGAGTTGCTTTCATGGTTGTGGAAGATGGGGAGATTGAGAAAGGAGGAAGGAAAAATCAGAAACCACTTTACTGATCCCTGATCTCCGTCTGAGACAGTATGTGGGATTAATGCTCCAAAAGACATAGATCTGCATGAGGTTTTAGAAGATTTAAATCCGTTATCTGGGACATAACCATTTACCCTTAACTCAGTTCTTCCTTGTAGGATTGATTTATCTCTGTGCTTTTGACATTTTTTGGTAATTCATACAAGCCCAAATTTTAATGAGCAAAGAATCCTAATATGTGTCCTTGTGCGGACATCCACGTACTTTATGTATTTGGGTTCCTCAGGGAACTTGTTCCTAATGGTGGCAACAACAGCCATGTGGGCCCCATCACCCTCCTCCTCACTGCCATTACCTCTGAAGTCAGAGAGGGCAAATTGGGATGAATATTCCAAAACATAATTTGTATAAGAAGCGAATAAGCTCTGACTCTTGAGTTTATGAGCCCCTCAGACAGTGTCATCAGAGGGACAGTATGGCTTTCAGGAAGGGTGGTGACTTGGAGCCACCAGGCTACGCTCTGAACCTCTGCTGCCCATAGAGCCTTCTGCAGTGATGAAGATGCTCTCATCTGCCCTGTCTGGTAGGCAGTCAATGTCCATGGGTGGCTGCTGAGTACTTGCAATATGGCAAATGCAGCTGAGGGATGAATTTTACATTTTGTTTAATTTTTTTTTTTTTTTTGAAACGGAGTCTTGCTCTGTCCACCAGTCTGGAGTGCAGTGGTGCAATCTCTGCTCACTGCAACCTCCACCTCCTGGGTTCAAGCAATTCTCCTGCCTCAGCCTCCTGAGTAGCTGGTATTACAGGTGTGCATCACCACACCAGGCTAATTTTTTGTATTTTAGTAGAAATGGAGTTTCACCATGCACCATGTTGCCCAGGCTGGTCTCAAACTCCTGAGCTCAGGCAGTCCTCCCACCTTAGCCTCCCGAAGTGATGGGATTACAGGCATGAGCCACCGTGCCCAGCTTAAGTGGCGCCCACCACCACGCCCAGCTAATTTTTTTGTATTTTTAGTAGAGATGGGGTTTCACCATGTTAGCCAGGATGGTCTCGATCTCCTGACCTTGTGATCTGCTGACTCGGCCTCCCAAAGCGCTGGGATTACAGGCATAAGCCACTGAGCCCGGCCCAATTTTGATCAATGTGAGTTTCAATAGTTACAAGTAGCTGGTGGCTGCCTGTTGGACAGGGCAGGCTCTAGGCAAGATCCACCATTAACTTATGTAATCTTCCACAAGTCGCTTCAGAGCAGAGTCCTGCCCCTCCAGACTCCAGCATACAAACCATTGCCTGCAGTCTCCCCCTAACACATGCCCTCAATAGAATGTGGGTGCTTCAAGGGCAGGAATTCCTATGTCTCATGGACTGCCATGTCCCAGCAGCTAGCCCTATGTCTGGCACACAGAGGATCCCTGATAAAGAGAGGATGGCGAAGGGATCAAAGTGGGCTGTGGTCTTATGTTGAGGGTACTGTAGCTGGAACTGCTCTGGCCTGGTGCCCTGTGGTGTCGTGTTGCAGGAAGTATGAGCGCACTGCAGTGGTGAGCGCACTGGCCCTTGGTCTCGGGGACAGGGGACAGGGACTCACACGCCTGCCCTCACTCTGCTGTCTGCTTGCCTTGATGCTGTGTGGTAATGGACTTCTCTGTCTTGAGTTTGTTCTAATGGAAAATTACCTTTCCCTCTTTCAGAAAATTTAATTACAGCTACACATATGTTTTCAAGTGCCCTTTGAGTGACCTTAAAGTATATTCAAGGCATAGTCTTAAGTATGAAGTATAACTAAGCTGTTTTGTTATACACAGGCATCTCTCATTTATAAATACTTGTAAATTAAAGTGAGAAATGCTGTATTCTTAGTATTTTTTTACTTTTTTTTTTTTTTTTTTTTTTGAGACAGGTTTCACTCCGTCGTGCAGGCTGGAGTGCAGTGGCATGATCTCAGCTCACTCCAACCTCCACCTCCCAGGCTCAAATGATTCTCCCACCTCAGCCTCCCAAGTAGCTGGAACTACAGGCATGCACCACCACACCCTGCTAATTTTTTGTATTGCGGTAGAGATGGGTTTTCGCTATGTTGCCCAGGCTGGTGTTGAACTCCTGAGCTCAAGTGATCTCCTCACCTCAGCCTCCCAAAGTGCTGAGATTATAGGTGTAAGCCACCACTCCCAACCTTTCCTTACTACTGAGTTGCTTTAAAAAGACAGCTATGGGCCAGGCGCAGTGGCTCAAGCCTGTAATCCCAGCACTTTGGGAGGCCGAGACGGGCGGATCACAAGGTCAGTAGATCGAGACCATCCTGGCTAACATGGTGAAACTCCGTCTCTACTAAAAAAAAAAAAAGCTATGGCAAATTATTTTACTGATTTTCATATATGAGCTTCTTGAAGAACAAAAACTATTTCTTAGACTCATTTGTGTGATTCTTTTAGTTTTGCTGGTTTCTGTGAATTTAGAATCTTTCAGTTCTTTAGCCGGCTGGCACCTATGTGACAACTGGTATTTAGGGCTAGCAATTAAGTGCACATCAGCTCTCTCTGGATCACTAGTGATAAAACCAGACTCTTCTTTCTTAGTGAGAGATGGTCTGGAGATGTCTGGATGCTCAGAGCGAGTCCACATGCAACAAGCAGAGAAGCTACCAGGGGCCACAGTTTCTGAGACGAGGCTCAGAGGCTCTTCTGTGGCTAGCTCCATGGCCAGTGAGCCAAGGAGCAGGAGCAGCTCGCTCAACTCCACCGACAGCAGCTCCGGGCTCCTGCCCGCTGGGCTCCAGGCCGCCCCTGAGCTGGGCAAAGGCAACCAGCCCCCCTCACAGAGATTCAACGCCATCAGCTCAGAGGACTTTGACCAGGAGCTTGTCGTGAAGCCTATCAAAGTGAAAAGGAAGAAGAAGAAGAAGAAGACAGGTACCCTCTGTAGCTGGCATACACCCACTGGGGTGACAGTCTTTCCAGATTCTGGGGGCAGTCTTTCCAGATTCTCTGGGAATGCCACTGCTCACTGAGTGAGCACTGGCCCATTCATCCAAAAGAGAACACCTACATTTCTTCCCCAAAGGAGTTTACTGCAAAATACTTCACATTAACGGAAAATACACACACACACACACACACACGCACACACAGGTCTAAATGATGACAGACCACCTGTGTACGCACCACCCTGCTTAAAGGGTCTCAGTTTTGCACTTTTCAATATTTATTTATTTATTATTATTTTATTTAGTTAGTTATTTTGGCGACAGTTTCGCTCATTGCCCAGGCTGGAGTGCAATGGCGCGATCTCGGCTCACTGCAACCTCGCCTCCCGGGCTCAAGCAGTTCTCCTGCCTCAGCCTCCCGAGTAGCTGGGATTACAGGCATGCGCCACCATGACCAGCGAATTTTGTATTTTTAGTAGAGATGGGGTTTCTCCATCTTGGTCAGGCTGATCTCGAACTCCCAACCTCAGGTGATCCACCCGCCTCAGGCTCTCAAAGCGCTAGGATTACAGGCGTGAGCCACTGTACCTGGCGTACTTTTCAAGATTTACATTAAAATGTCGGGGCTGGGCGCGGTGGCTCACGCCTATAATCCCAACACTTTGAGAGGCCCAGGCAGGTGGATCACGAGGTCAAGAGATTGGGACCATCCTGGCCAACATGGTGAAACCCCGTCTCTACTAAAAACACACAAATTAGCCGTGTGTGGTGGCACGTGCCTGTAATCCCAGCCACTCGGGAGGCTGAGGCAGGAGAATCACTTGAACCCGGGAGGCAGAGGATGCAGTGAGCCGAGATCGTGCCACTGCACTCCAACCTGGCAACAGAGCGAGACTCTGTCTCAAAAAAAAAAAAAAAAAAGGTTGGTTTATCCATGTATACCATTGATTAAACCAGAGAGTCTGTGAGCCTGGGTGGAAAGTATTGGAAACCGGAAGATCTATGCTGGTAAATACGTGGGACATTTTATGTTTAGTGTTGAATATGCTACCAAATATGGGATTTAACATTGAATTTTTTTCTTTTTTTTTTTTTCAACTTTTAAATACAGGGGGTCCATGCGCAGGTTTGTTACATGGGTATATAGCAGCCAGGTAGTGAGCACAGTATGCAGTAGGTGGTTTTTGACCCATGCTGCCGCCTCTCCCGCTCTGGTGGTTCACAGTGTCTGTCCTTCCCATGTTTATGTCCGTACCTGCTCAATGTTTGGCTCCCACTTACAAGTCAGGACATGCAGTTGATTTTCTGTTCCTGCATTAATTTGCTTAGGATTATGGCCTGCGGTTTCATCCATGTTGCTGTAAAGGACAAGATTTCATTCTTTGTTTTTATTTATTTACTTATTTATCTATTGAAGACAGAGTTTCACTGTTGTCGCCCAGGCTAGAGTGCAGTGGCGCGATCTCGGCTCACTACAACCTCCACCTCCCAGGTTCAAGCAATTCTCTTGCCTCAGCCTCCCGAGTAGCTGTAGAGGTGGGGGTTTATCATGTTGGCCAGGCTGGTCTTGAACTCCTGACCTCAGGTGGCCCACCCGCCTTGGCCTCCCAAAGTGCTCGGATGGCTCACAAGCGAGAGCCACCGTGCCCAGCCTGGATGTCATTCTTTGTTATGGCTGTGTAACACTGAATTTTTTAAACCTTTTCCTCCTTGGTTTCTGTTAATCCTCTCTAGCTAAGATGACTGCAGCACTGAAGGAAATTTTATTAGATTTCTAAGCATTTTAATAATTATAAGGAATTGGTTTGTGACCCAGGTGAACATCTCAGTTTGTCCCCTGGTTTTTCTTTTTTTGTTGTTTTTGAGATGGAGTCTCGCTCTGTCGCCCAGGCTGGAGTGCAGTGGTGCGATCTCGGCTCACTGCAAGCTCCGCCTCCCGGGTTCACACCATTCTCCTGCCTCAGCCTCCCGAGTAGCTGGGACTACAGGTGCCTGCCACCGCGCCTGGCTGATTTTTGTATTTTCAGTAGAGACGAGGTTTCACTGTGTTAGCCAGTGTGGTCTCGATCTCCTGACCTTGTGATCCGCCCGCCTCGGCCTCCCAAAGTGCTGAGATTACAGGCATGAGCCACCACACCTGGCCTGTCCCCTGGTTTTTCTTAGCTGGCATTTCTTGTGTGAGGCCTCAAACCCATGGATTCGTTCAGTACTTGCATGCATAGAAAGCATCTCTTTGTTGGGATTATTNGCGCCTGGCTGATTTTGTATTTTCAGTAGAGACGAGGTTTCACTGTGTTAGCCAGTGTGGTCTCGATCTCCTGACCTTGTGATCCGCCCGCCTCGGCCTCCCAAAGTGCTGAGATTACAGGCATGAGCCACCACACCTGGCCTGTCCCCTGGTTTTCTTAGCTGGCATTTCTTGTGTGAGGCCTCAAACCCATGGATTCGTTCAGTACTTGCATGCATAGAAAGCATCTCTTTGTTGGGATTATTTGTACTTAAGAGGTTTATTCATTCACTAAATATCGTGTATTTAAAATATTTTTTCTTGAGCCAAAAATATGTATGCGAATTAGTCTCTTACTAATCATATAGAACCGTGCCTTATTTTGAATGTTCTTATTCTGAATTAGAAGGTGGAAGCAGGAGCACCTGTCACAGCTCCCTGGAGTCTACACCCTGCTCCGAATTTCCTGGGGACAGTCCCCAGTCCTTGAACACAGACTTGCTGTCAATGACCTCAAGTGTCCTGGGCAGTAGCATGGATCAGTTAAGTGCAGAGTCTCCAGACCTGGAAAGCGGCTTCAGTGGTGAAGTGAACGGTGTCCCGCAGGAAAATACTGACCCCGAAACGTTTAATGTCCTGGAGGTGCCAGGATCTGTGCCTGATTCTCTGGCTGTAGAAGATGACATTAGAGCTGAAATGCCACACTGTCACTATGCATATGGGCAGGAGCTGCTCAATGGAGTGAGGGAAGCTGTGAGAGGCAGTGATGTCACGGGACTCGAAGATGAGCCTTGTCCTGCAGATGATGGACCATATAGCACACAGATACCCTTCCAAGAACAGGACAGCTCTCTTAGGGTGCAGGATGGGGAAGATGTCCAACCCATTGGCCCCCAAAGCACTTTTTGTGAAGCGCCCCTCCTGAACTCACTCACCGTGCCTTCCAGCCTCAGCTTGGCCCCAAGTGCTGGGCAGTGGCTACCTGGGACCGGAGCTGATGAAGGCAGCCCTGTGGAGCCCAGCCAAGAGCAGGACGTCCTAACCAGCATGGAGGCCTCTGGCCACCTCAGCACAAATCTCTGGCATGCTGGCACTGATGATGACATAGGTCAGAAAGAAACACCCATTTCTGAACGTGACTTAGGGAGTGTGGGAGGACAGTTGACTCCGGTCTCTGCCTTGGCGGCCAGCACTCCCAAGCCCTGGCTTGAGCAGCCTCCACGGGATCAGGCATTGACGTCTAGTGATGAGGAGGACATCTATGCCCACGGGCTTCCTTCTTCATCCTCAGAGACGAGTGTGACAGAGCTCGGACCTAGTCGCTCCCAGCAGGACCTGAGCCGGCTGGGTGCAGATGATGCCGGGCTGCTCAAGCCAGATCAGGTATGTGGGTTCAGGTGGTGGAAACGTAGCTAAGTCTTCTTTCTTAAGGGGAATAATTGGCAAGACTGATTATTTTCCTTCTCATGGAAGGAAATCTATTCCTACTGCAAAATCCATAAGCCAACTCTGTTTTCAAGTCTGGGTTTCAGGGGATTTCCAGCACAGGGACTATGATGGCTTGAACTACTTCTGACCTGTTCTCCCCTGCTCAGTAACCTGCCTCCCCAACCAAGGTAGCATCTTGCTGTTTCCTCTGACCCCACAAGTGCAGGCTGGCGTAGGCACTTATTGTTAGCCATCGTAGGGCAGGGCTGAATTGGCCTGGGGCCATCTCAGAAAAACAGTGGGTAGAGGACTGTCTACCCGTGGAGTAGGGAAAGATCTGAGCAGTTTGGAGGCAGGGACTCTCCTGTCCTCCTCCTCAGACTCCTCCAAGGAACCATCTGCAAGAGCATGAGGCCATTTCCAGAACTGCTGTCTCCTCTACCTCCAAACAGTGTCTCCAAGGCTCCCCTGCAAGCTGTGCAGGAACAGTTTGGAGTAACCAGTCTTTGTAGGTCCACCCAGCACATGTAACTAGGAGATGACTTTTAACTATCCTTGAGCATTTTATATTAAAAGTGATTTTTTTTTAAAGTGCCTACTTCCCTTAGCAACTAATTATTACTAGATGTATTTGTTTCAAAACTAACTGTGTATTGTCGTGTCTCCTACTAACTGGTGATGTGAGGTATGAATTACGGCTGTGCACTTACAGCCACGTGTGCTTTCCACAGTGTACACTGGATTCTGTCAGTGCTAGCAGTGTGACGCTCGGTCAGTGCTCACCATGTGCAAGTATCCCGCAAAGCGCTTTATAGGTTTAACTCTTTTACTTCTCTAAACACGAACTATAACATAGGCACTGTCCTTGTCCCCATTTTACAGAGGAGAAAGTTGAAGCACAGAACAGCTGGACAGCTCGCACAAGGTCACATAGCGAGTGAAGGGTGGGCCCCAGGACCCCCTTGCTCACCCTCTGTGCTGTCATGCCTTAGAAGTGAAACGTGCTGTTTACTTGTTTTGAGACAAAATGCCATAAGGCTGGCTTTTTTTTTTTTTTTTTTTTTTTGAGACAGGATCTCACTCTGTCACCCAGGATGGAGCACAGTGGCACAATCATGGCTTATTGCTGCCTCAACCTCCCCAGGTTCAAGTGATCCACCTGCCTCAGCTTCCTGAATCGCTGGGACTACAGGCACATGCCACCACGCCCAGCTAATTTTTGTGTTTTTTTGTAGGGAAGGGGTTTTGACATATTGCCCAAGCTGGTCTCCAACTACTGAACTCAAGCTATCTGCCTGCCTCGGCCTCCCAAAGTGCTGGGATTACAGGCGTGAGCTGCTGTGCCCAACCAAGGGTGGCCTTTTATTCAGTCATCCGGTATTTATCTTTTCAACCCAGTGGTTCTTGAGTGGCCTTGACTGTCAGCCTCTGTGATTGTGCTGGGGACCACAGTGCAAATGGCAGCTAGTTGTGGATTCCATCTTCCTGAGCCTCAGAGTCTTGACGGGGAGCCAGGTATATGTTCACATCCTTGCAGTTGAGTGGAACTCAGATGAGGGTACTGAGCAAAGTGCAGGGCTGTGGGAATTGCAAGCAGCATGGCCCCCTGATGTCTGGGCAGTAGCCAGGCAGACTGTCGGTGGGGCGGGGTATTGGAATTCTAGACCAGAAATGTAGGAAAGCCCTTACTTAGGTGACAGGGGTCCTGGCCCTTTGAGCCCCCGACCCTCTAACTTCCTCCCTTCCTCATCCTACTCCAGGTAGCTGGAAAGCCAAGAAATTTTATGGTGTGTTTTTATTTGGAGGCTGGGGGTAGAAGTAAGGCTTGCTATGGTGAGCAGGGCTAGATTGAGAAGAGTTGGGCACCATTTTCTTTGAAGTAGTTAACTTCTATGTGAGTATCTGTACAGATACATTTATTTTCTTTGCCTTTATTGAAAAGTGTTAAAGTCCAAAGACTTTATTTAGCTTTGATTTTTACAATAATTCTAGCAAGGTCAGGCATGGTGGCTCATGCCTGTAGTCCCAGCACTTTGGAAAGCCAAGGTGGGTGAATTACCTGAGGTCAGGAGTTTGAGACCAGCCTGGCCAATATGGCAAAACCCCATCTCTACTAAAAATACAAAAATTAGCTGGGTGTGGTGGCGGACGCCTGTAATCCCAAGTACTCTCTAGGCTGAGGCAGGAGAATTGCGAATTGCTTGAACCCAGGAGGCAGAGGTTGCAGTGAGCCGAGATTATGCCCCTGTACTCCAGCCTGGGCGACAAAGTAAGACTCTGTCTCAAAAAGGAAAACAAAGAAAATACGGTGGAAAAAAAAGACAGTGGTAGTGCCATATATCCAGTGCATCTGTAATAATTCGACTACAGAAAATTTACTTGCATCCAAATGTTGAAGAACCTGGCTCTTTGTGTAAGGTGAGGTATGCCTGCAGAATAAAAGCAGCTCCTTCATGATGTGGTGCTGTAAGCGTTACATTTGCAGAGGCGTTAGAACAGGAGAAAATGTCATCCAGGGACGCCAGGGAGTCTTTGTAGGGAGACAGCAGCACGCGTCTCAGAACGTTTGTAGTAGAGGGGTGTCCAAAGGTAGTAGGGGTTGGGGGGAGGGTTGACTTGGCTTCTTGCTGATCTTTTTTTACTATCTCGTGTTAATGATACCCTTTCGCCTTTCTTACTGACAACAGCCGAGTGTGGCTGTGTCCTCTGCCACAGAACTCACTGGCTCTGCCCTTGTTAGTTTGCAGAAAGCTGGATGGGCTACTCGGGTCCCGGCTATGGCATCCTCAGCTTGGTGGTCTCCGAGAAGTATATCTGGTGCCTGGACTACAAAGGCGGCCTGTTCTGCAGCGCGTTGCCGGGCGCCGGGCTGCGCTGGCAGAAGTTTGAAGATGCTGTCCAGCAGGTGGCAGTCTCACCCTCAGGTTCGCCTCCCCGCTCCCTGCTCCTGCTCCCCACCCCCCGGGGGCAGACATCTTAGCACAGGGCTCCCCTGCAGCAGCTCTGGGCTCAGGCTGCCGTGCGTTCACCAGGTTTGCCTCTTCTGGAACGTTTGAGGGGGTTTTCTCCAAAGAACGTGAATTGCTTCATTGGATGTCAATTCATAGTGTAAATGGTGTTCAGTTTGAGTTTTTGTTTTCTTTATTAATTGCAATGGTAACCCCTGATCATATTTTGTAAGCTAAACAAAAGTTTGAAACTTGAGGGACTTTTTTAGGGATATTAGTATACTAACTGTTTATAAAAATAATATGTGTTTCTCTTTCTCAGTATTGCTTTAAAGCGACCGAACTAACTAAGACGGGCCCATGGATATGTTGGATATATTCCAATTATTTGGCTTCCTCTTTAGGAATTCTATTTTAATGGGCTCTCTGCTTTGGGTGAACAGTCTACTCCCTGACTCTGAAAGGAAAGTCCATTCATTCTTTCATGCTGCTGTTAGGCCATTGTTAGTGAATTGGAGCTGGTGTTTCCTGAACGAGGTTCTCCTGGGCTGGGAGACCTCCCTTATCTGCATGGAATCATTGGCTTGTTGTTTCTTTTTTTTTTATTATACTTTAAGTTCTAGGGTACGTGTGCATAACATGCAGATTTGTTACATATGTATACTTGCGCCATGTTGGTGTGCTGCACCCATCAACTCGTCAGCACCCATCAACTCGTCATTTACATCAGGTATAACTCCCAATGCAATCCCTCCTCCCTCCCCCCTCCCCATGATAGGCCCTGGTGTGTGATGTTCCCCTTCCTGAGTCCAAGTGATCTCATTGTTCAGTTCCCACCTATGAGTGAGAACATGCGGTGTTTGGTTTTCTGTTCTTGGGATAGTTTGCTGAGAATGATGGTTTCCAGCTCCATCCATGTGTTTCTTAAAGTTGTGTTGGCCACGTTGATACCTGTGCCAGCAGGGGCGCTTTTGCCTTGAAGCAGCCCGGTTTATTGTCAGGACGTTGGAATAGAAGTCAGACAAAGCCGAAGCCGAGTCTGTGGCTTGGGACCTGTCTGTCCTCTGTAACTTCACTGTGTTTCGGGATGAATTTCCCTTAATTCTCCATGGTCTTTGTCACTGTTTAAAATATTAGTTTGTTCAGCATTGTTTTGCTTGCTTGCTTTCACTGTTTGTTTGAAAAATATTTTTCTTTAGAGACTGGCTAACAACCCACTCCACAAGCTGGCATTACACAGTTGTGCGTTTTAATGCATTTCTTGTTGCTGTCATTTACCTTCAGGTTTGTCTCCTTGGCCTTTTAGAACGTTGGTTCTATTCCTGATTACATTAGTTACTTGTATTCCCAGGCCCCTTGGTCCCTCATTGTGCTAGTGGGAACTCTCCATCTCCATGAGATTCACGTGCTCAGTTGAGGTGTCCTTCAGGGCCCAGGCCCATGTCCTTGGTGGGCAGCAGAGCCCTTGTGCCAGGGGTACCACAGGCCTGTCAGGACAGGCCCTCTAGTCCAGCCCATCTGACACTCGGTGATCACTGATGGCCCCTCACCTTGCTTGCGTTGGCCTGCACCAGGCCTCCAGCTGCAGCGCTGTCCTGCCTTCCCTCTCCTCTCTCTCCTCTGTCTCTTCATCAGAGTCCCCTTCACAGTGAAAATGGGCAACTCAGTGCAAGTGTCTTCCTTCTGTGCATCTTTTCCATTCAGCTCGTCCAGAACTGATCCCTCTCTCTGAATCCCTAAAGGACTTTTTCAGCCTCTCCTAGGGCACTAGTTGTGTCTCCGGATGTTTATTTGGAGACTTATCAAACCTAATAATGTCATCAGTGTTCCTCATCCCATGTGAGGAGCACCTGTCATGTGCTTAGCTCTGTGGTTGATCTGCTCCCGCCTCCAGTCTTTAGAGCAGCCCTGTGAGGTGGAGATGATCCCCACTGCCCAGGAAGAAAGTGAAGCTTGGAGACGGACGGTGACATGGAACCTGAAGCTGGGTGGTGGCCAAGGGCCCAAACCTGGGTCTGGTGGTCTCTTTCCCCACTTGGGGGGACAGAACAGGATGTGTTTTAGCAGTCTTTCTCCCTTCGATGCCCAGCATGAAGACTTTTGTATAGAAATATATTCTACTATTTATTGGATAGTGAATAGAATTTTTATTTCCATAGGAGCCCTTCTCTGGAAGATTGAACAGAAATCTAACCGGGCTTTTGCTTGTGGGAAAGTCACCATCAAGGGGAAGCGGCACTGGTACGAAGCCCTGCCCCAGGCAGTGTTTGTGGCCCTGAGCGATGACACCGCCTGGATCATCAGGACCAGTGGGGACTTATACTTGCAGACAGGTAACCGTTGGCTATGCTCAGGGGCCTGCCAGCTCTGCCATCACTGCCTCTGCTGCACCCTGCTTTGCTAGTAACATGCTTACAACAATCACTCTGATTAAGAGGCTAAATCCATTTGAATTAAGACACTTCTGGGGGCCGGGCGCGGTGGCTCAAGCCTGTAATCCCAGCACTTTGGGAGGCCAAGACGGGCGGATCACGAGGTCAGGAGATCGAGACCATCCTGGCTAACACGGTGAAACCCCGTCTCTACTAAAAAAATACAAAAAACTAGCCGGGCGAGGTGGCGGGCGCCTGTAGCCCCAGCTACTCGGGAGGCTGAGGCGGGAGAATGGCGTAAACCCGGGAGGCAGAGCTTGCAGTGAGCTGAGATCCGGCCACTGCACTCCAGCCTGGGCGACAAAGCGAGACTCCGCCTCAAAAAAAAAAAAAAAAAAAAAGACACTTCTGGGAACAGAGTATTTGCCATTTGGCATGTATTAGCAGTTTCCTGCATTGACACAAACTCAACCTGGGACAAATTTAGGGCAAGAATGAATAAGATTATTTGGTGAGATACAAAAACAGAATCTTATTCTCCTATGGCCAACCACTGTATGTCACATATCCTACAATGTCAGATCTTAAGAGGAAAGAAGACAGAAGAAGGACATAAAATTCATTTCCCCCTTTAAGCTAAAGCTTAAGCGGCTGCATTTTTTTTTTCCAGCCATATCAAAGCCCAGCTCCTATATACTATATCCTATATACTTCCAGATACTGATAAATCACACTGCTGGTGGAAGATCCTCCCCCATTCTGCTGACAGTAAACACTGACTGTCATTACAGCTTATTTTTAATAAGCTGTGCCAGGAAAAAACAAGAAGTAATTTGCTCTTTTTTATTTTGAGACAGAGTCTCACTCTCTTGCCCAGGTTGGAGTGCAGTGGTGCCATCTTGGCTCACTACAACCTCTGCCTCCTGGGTTCAAGTGATCCTCCTGCCTCAACTTCCTGATTACAGGTGCCCATCACCATGCCCAGCTAATATTTTTGTATTTTTAGTAGAGATGGAGTTTCGTCATGTCGACGAGGCTGGTCTTGAACTTCCAACCTGAAGTGATCTGCCTGCCTCAGCCTCCCAACGTGCTGGGATTACAGGCATGAGTCACCACACCAGGCCATAATTTGCTCTAAATAGCAGTTCAGGCCAGGTGTGGTGGCTCATGCCTGTAATCCCAACACTTTGGGAGGCCAAGACGAGCAAGTCACCTGAGGTCAGGAGTTCAAGACCAGCCTGGCCAACATGGCAAAACTCCATCTCTACTAAAAAAAAAAAAAAATTAGCTGGGCATGGTGGCACGTGCCTGTAGTCCCAGCTACTTGGGAGGCTGAGGCACAGGAATCACTTGAACCCAGGAGGCGGAGCTTGCAGTGAGCTGAGATTACGCCACTGCACTGCAGCCTGGTGACAGAGCAAGACTCCATCTCAGAACAAAACAAAACAAAAATAGCAGTTCAGCAAGTCACAGGAAGCTGCCCTCAGGGAATTTTTTAGCTGATGGAAGGGCACAGTGGGACTTGCTTCTTAAAAATAAGCTGTAATGACAGTCAGTGTTTACTGTCAGCAGAATGGGGGAGGATCTTCCACCAGCAGTGTGATTTATCAGTATCTGGAAGAACCATGGGGCAGGAGTTATCATCGGTTGTCCAGAGGCCATGTCGGATTTATGTAAAGATCAGTCTTCCAGGCGTTGAATATTGCTGATTCCAGGAGAATGTTGTTGTTTTGAGATGGAGTCTTGCTGTGTCGCCCAGGCTGGAGTGTAGTGGCACAATTTCAGCTCCCTGCAACCTCCACCTCCTGGGTTCAAGCGATTCTCCTACCTCAGTCTCTCAAGTAGCTGGGACTATAGGCATGTGCCACCATACCCGGCTCATTTTTATATTTTTAGTAGAAGCGGGGTTTCACTATGTTGGCCAGGCTGGTCTCAAACTCCTGACCTTGTGATCTGCCCTCCTTGGCCTCCCAAAGTGCTGGCATTACAGGTGTGAGCCACCACGCCCAGCCTCAGGAGCATGTTTTAATCTCTGCTGTGAGTCGTCAGCTAGGGATGAGTCTTCAGGTTGAAGCCCTTGCACAGCTGGCTCTCTCCTAGGTGTGTAAGAACCTCCAGCCCGGGTGCGCAGCCCTGCTGGCTTCATAGGCCATATGCTGGCCCAGGTCTCTCCAGCCTAGTTCCTGTGTCTTTCTTTAAATGAAAGTAGCTCTGGCAAGGCACATGCACATCTAAGCTGCCAGAACATTTGAGCTTTGGTCATGGGGGAGACAGGAGGTGCTTCTAGCCTGGGGGTGAGGAGCAAGTGACCTCTTAACCAGTAGTGCCAGAGGAATCACCAGGACAGTGGTTTCACATGAGCCGGCCGCACCCAGACCTGTTGGGTTAGGTCCAGCAGGGGACTGCACGGGAATGTGTCTGTAAGAAGTCCTGCAGGTGATTCCCACCTAGTTTAGTGGAAGGAAATATCACCCAAGGACTGCAATACCGTAGGTGCGTCTGTGATTAGTCACAGAGCATGTTTGAGTACTGAGACCTAATTGCAGGCCTAAGGTCAAGGAATACAGGGTTGTAGGCGACAGTTGGTCTGTCTGCTCCCCTGGGAATAGCCTTTGAGCTCATTTAGACATACTTTATTGACAGGCCACAAGGAGGCAAGGGAAGAGCCCTGGACAGGGAGCCGGGGACCCTGAGTTTTGGCCTGCCACTGCCTTGCAGGTTAACAGATTTCTTTTTTTTTTTTTTTTTTTTTTTTTT